>NC_091058.1:11239405-11548738 GCF_000393655.2 Nicotiana sylvestris
AACGTTAGCTTATAAACGTAAATATAAATAAAAGAGAAATTAATTCGAGCCCACTGAATTCACAGTGTTTTCTTAAGGAATTTAATCCCCTTCTAGTACCCAAGGTTATGGATTATTTCCTCCCTGGATAGAACGAATTACACACTGGTGTAGCGGTACTTCAAACCCCAGTGTTTCAGCGAATACAAAGTTCGGCAGCAAATCACACTTACAGATGCTTTGTTTGTAGTTTAAAACAATACAGAACAATGGAGGAAAACTCAGAAGTCGAGTGGAAATTCTGAGAGGAAGGAATGCAAATTATAGCCAAGGTTGAGTTTTCGGTGAAGAGAAGATCAATAGCTCTCAATTCTGTTTCGGTGTGTCTTTTCTCCAACTGCTGCTGTTCATATTTATAACAGTCAGTTGTGAGACCCGCCACCACTCATGAAGTGGAGCACTTGTCCATGGTGGACAGAGCACCAGGCTGCTTACTAATGGAACAATCAATATGGCAATGGTGGCTGGAGCACTACTCATGGTGGAATGAGCACTTGCTCATTAATATTCACGAATTGGAAAACATCCGTTACAAACACGGATAATATTACGTTAATATTCACTATTAACACAAAAAATTGGCCCAAAAAATTAATCAATCAATCGATCATTTGACCAAATCCGAATTCAAATCCGAATCCGAATCCGAATCTGAATCCGAATCCGAAGCCGAAGCCGAAACCGAAGCCGAGCCGAGCGAGCGAGCGACGGCGACAGCACGAGGCTTGCCTTCTTCCTAACTCTTTAAGAGCTACATGAAGTGCATTTGTATATAAACTCACCAAACTCCTTTTCCTCTACCAATGAGGGACAATGTCTCATTAAAAAGAGAGGGAAACTTAAAATTTTACTCAAATTTTTATTTCCCTCTATTTCTCATTCATCCTCTTTTTAATACCTTTCCATATTAAAAAGAAACTCAACAATCCCCCACATGAATGGAGAATGGCTATATCACGGAAGTATGCATGAAGACTTGTGTGATTTGCAAGCAAGGATTAATTGCATCTGGATAAATAGGTTTCCCTTTGAACTTTCCGTAGTGAACTTATGTCGGATATACTTGGTCAATCGGTAGATTTGATATCTTTGAACCGTCGAACTTTAGTGTATACCTAGACAACCATAAGTCATACAATCAACCCTTAACCGTCTTTGGTTCTCATTGTTGTGTTCGTTTCAGCCATGAACACCGCCTGGTTTCATAAGTGCGTAGAGAATTGGCCTTGCAAAATTCTCCTTGAAGCGGCTAACACTTCACACTTACATAGGTGATTTCTAAACGTGTCATCCCGTAGATACACTATTTGATATACCCCGTATCAAATTTAGAAATCATTAAAAAGCCTTCATACTTTATCCTTGGTACTGAACATTGTCTCATCACGAGAATGGACCAATTTTTTTTTGTTGACAATGTTAAACCGTCATTAACGACTTTGTTTGATTTCCTTGAACCTAGATCTTGGGATCTCTAGTCTTCTAGGTAGAGTTACCGCCACAATGACTTGTTCTCGGCCATAGTCCCATTCTCCTTGATGATTTCTCAACTACCTCTCTAGTTAGGCCTTTTGTAAGTGGATCCGACACATTATCACTTGACTTTACATAGTCAATCATGATAATTCCTCTAGAGAGAAGTTGCCTAACAGTTTTATGTCTTCGTCGTATATGATGAGATTTACCGTTATACATAACGCTCCCAGCCCTTCCAATTGCCGCTTGGCTATCACAGTGTATGCATATTGGTGCCAACGGTTTGGGCCAAAATGGAATGTCTTCCAAGAAATTCCGGAGCCATTCAGCTTCTTCACCGGCTTTATCTAAGGCTATGAACTCAGCCTCTATTGTAGAGCAGGCAATACAAGTTTGTTTGGAGGACTTCCAAGATATCGCTCCTCCACCAATAGTGAATACATATCCACTTGTGGACTTCGAATCAGTTGAACCGGTGATCCAATTTGCATCACAATATCCTTCAATCACCGCAGGATATTTACTGTAGTGCAAATCAAAGTTTTGGGTATGTTCTAAGTATCCCAAAACTCGTTTCATTGCCATCCAATGAGATTGACCTGGATTGCTCGTGTATCGACTTAGTTTACTTATAGCACAAGCTATATCTGGTCGTGTACAATTCATGATGTACATTAAGCATCCCAACACACGAGCATAATCCAATTGTGATATGCTTTGGCCTTTATTCTTTGCTAGTGCAAGATTTACGTCAATTGGAGTCTTTGCAACTTTAAAGCCCAAGTGCTTGAATTTTTCAAGTACTGTCTTAATATAATGAGATTGTGACAATGCCAGACCTTGAGGAGTCTTTTGGATCTTAATCCCCAGAATTAAATCCGCAATTCCCAAGTCCTTCATATCAAACTTGCTAGTTAGCATACGCTTAGTAGCATTTATGTTGGCAATGTTATTACTCATTATCAGCATATCATCCACATATAGGCAAACAATGACTATGTGATTTGGAACATTTTTAATGTACACACATTTATCACATTCATTTATCTTAAAACCATTTGACAACATTGTTTGGTCAAATTTCGCATGCCATTGTTTGGGTGCTTGTTTTAGTCCGTAAAGGGACTTAACAAGTCTACATACCTTATTTTCTTTACCTGGAACCACAAACCCTTCAGGTTGTTCCATGTAAATTTCTTCCTCCAACTCTCCATTTAAGAAGGCCGTTTTAACATCCATTTGATGAATTTCAAGATCATACACTGCAGCTAATGCTACTAACATCCGTATGGACGTAATCCTTGTAACTGGGGAGTATGCATCAAAGTAGTCAAGACCTTCTCGTTGTCTATACCCTTTGACAATAAATCTTGCCTTAAATTTATCAGTAGTGCCATCATCTTTCATTTTTCTCTTAAAAATCCATTTAGAACCCAAAGGTTTATTTCTAGGAGGAAGATCAACCAATTCCCATGTATGGTTGTTCAAAATGGGTTCTATTTCACTAATGACTACCTCTTTCTAGAACAATAATTCCGAAGAAGACATAACTTCTTTAAATGTTCGAGGCTCATTTTCCAATAAGAAAGTCACAAAATCTGGTCCAAACGAAGTAGACGTTCTTTGACGTTTACTGCATCTTGGATCCCCCTGATTAAATGTACTTTCTTTTGTTTCTTCCCGAGGTCGTTTAGATCCTTCATCAATCGACTCGCATTCCTTTTTGTACGGATATATATATTCAAAGAACTCAGCATTATCAGATTCTATAACCGTATTGTTATGAATGTTGGAATTTTCTAATTTATGAACCAGAAATCGATACGTTTTACTATTGGTCGCATATTCAATGAAAACGCAATCTACTGTTTTCGGTCCTATTTTTACCCTTTTGGGTTTAGGAACTTGCACTTTTAATAAACACCCCCACACTTTAAAATAATTTAAGTTGGGCTTCCTTCCTTTTCATTTTTCATATGGAATGGATTGTATTTTGCTATGGGGTACTCGATTTAGTATTCGGTTAGCCGTAAGAACGGCTTCCCCCCACAAGTTCTGTGGCAAACCAGAACTTATCAACAATGCGTTCATCATCTTCTTTAATGAACGATTCTTTCTTTCCGCAATCCCATTGGATTGGGGCGTGTAAGGGGCTGTTGTTTGATGAATAATTCCATATTCTAAACATATTTGTTCAAAAGGAGATTCATATTCACCACCCCTATCACTTCTTATCATTTTGATTTTCTTGTTAAGTTGCGTTTCAACTTCATTTTTGTATTGCTTGAATGCGTCTATTGCTTCATCTTTACTATTAAGTAAGTAAACATAGCAATATCGAGTACTATCGTCAATAAAAGTTATGAAATACTTCTTTCCACCGCGAGATGGTATTGACTTCATGTCACAAATATCTGTGTGAATTAAGTCTAAAGGAGCCCACTGAATTCACAGTGTTTCCTTAAGGAATTTAATCCCCTCCTAGTACCCAAGGTTATGGATTATTTCCTCCCAGGATAGAACGAATTACACACTGGTGTAGCGGTACTTCAAACCCCAGTGTTTCAGCGAATACAAAGTTCGGCAGCAAATCACACTTACGGATGCTTTGTTTGTAGTTTAAAACAATGCAGAACAATGGAGGAAAACTCAGAAGTCAAATGGAAATTCTGAGAGGAAGGAATGCAAATTATAGCCAACGTTGAGTTTTCGGTGAAGAGAAGATCAATAGCTCTCAATTCAGTTTCAGTGTGTCTTTTTTCCAACTGCTGCTGTTCATATTTATAGCAGTCAGTTGTGAGACCCGCCGCCACTCATGAAGTGGACAGAGCCATGGTGGACAGAGCACCAGGCTGTTTACTAATGGAGCAATCAATATGAAAATGGTGGCTGGAGCACTACTCATGGTGGAATGAGCATTTGCTCATTAATATTCACGGATTGGAAAATATCCGTTACAAACACGGATAATATTACGTTAATATTCACTATTAATAAATCCGAAGCCGTAGCCGAAGCCGAGCGAGCGAGCGACGACGACGGCGCGAGGCTTGCCTTCTTCCTAACTCTTTAAGAGCTAAATGAAGTGCATTTGTATATAAACTCACCAAACTCCTTTTCCTCTACCAATGAGGGACAATATCTCATTAAAAAGAGAGGGAAACTTAAAATTTTACTCAAAATTTTTATTTCCCTCCATTTCTCATTCATCCTCTTTTTAATACCTTTCCATATTAAAAAAAAACTCAACAGTTGTATTTTATGCAAAGTTGTAGGTTGGCTGTGTTATTTTGTTGGACTTGTGCAATAGCCAAACTGCTTTCTCAATGCCCTGCATTTGCTTAGATATTAGACAGAATTGCATATTTTTTTTCCCACAAAAGAAGCCTCTTTTCAAATAAATAGAGAAAAATGACCCTATACAAAGATCTCATATGTTTTATTTATAGATATCTTGTGTTGTTTTAATTTGTTGATCTCCCGTAGAAAAGGTCATATAACTAAAATAATTGTGACGACTACAAATTCAAATCTCCCTCCACATAATTAATCTTATCCCTCATGGTCAAATAATCTATCAAGAAGGTGCTCCAAAATGATATGCTCACTCATGGTCAAAAAGGCCAAGCAAAACACACACTCTACCAAAATCACCACTTCCGCTGCGCACAATTAATCTTTATTTGGCTTAATAATCAGCATATTTTGCTAATACAAGTAAATTAAGTAGCAATGTTTTTTTAAGGTGGGTCGCCAGTCTAGAAGCGAACTACTGTGAAATAGGTTTTGATGGACTCTACATTTTTTAACCGAGGAAGGAATGACTATTAGGATATAAACTATATTCTCTTAACTGCTACACCAAATTAAAGTAAGTTCTTTTTTTTTTTTTTTTTTTTTTTTTTTTTTACGAGCTTTTTGAAAAATAAATGCACCACTGCAAAAGTATAAAGGTTACTGAAGGATTCTACAATTATATTTTAATCTTAAGTAAGTTGAAATAGACTACATGACTGGAAATTTTAATTAGGAGGAGAAGGAATTAGGTTAAGGAATAGAGAATGGAAAAAGGAAGGAGAGGTGGGTGGGGGGAGGGGGGATGTTTCTAAAGACTGCTATTGGATAAAAAGGGATTTGAATTGGAAAGATAACATTGTCACAAATCATAATAAATTAATTTTATTATTTTGAGGTTATAGGTTAAGCAATTATTTAATCGCGCAGATGTAGCAATATTAGTCACACGTGGCTTACATGCCGTATATAGATTCACATGCTAACATGTGACCAAATTAAGAGAATGTATAGTCTTATCTGTGATTTGGGTATGTGTGATCTTCCATGCTGTTATCAGTGAAAATTACATATCTATTAGCCGTAGCATTAACAATAATTGAAATAAAGCTTAATTTTTTGTGCATAGACAGTATAAATTTTTTATGCCGTCATTTTAAGCTGACTTACGACAATAAGTTATACCTTATAAAAAAGACAAGCGGTCGTTACAAATATAATCCGAGTATTTAGCCCAGAATTAAATCTCACAGGGAATTAATCTATCAATTACATTTTGTCAGACTCACTGAATTCTTCGTAATCAACTTTCCAGATATTTTGAATAACAATTGATGATATTTTTACTAACTATAACTGAATGAAAGTTAAGTAAACTAAAAGCTAACTATGATTCAGTTGTAAATAGATAAGAGAAGGATCTAAGGTTGTGATTTCCCCTATTGATGGAATGATCCCTTCCTGTTATGTTTCGCATAGAATTGCCTAACCGTCTCTATCGATCATGAACACTCTTACTACCGTAAATCTCTCCCGAGTAATTACGACAATTTACTAGACATACTCTCCCGAGTTACGCTAGCTGACTTTTATTACAGCTCACTTTAGATCGCACCCAAGGTTTCGTTATCCCTAACCCCACCTTTAAACCCTCGGTTATTGATTCCTCATATACTTTGGGAGTGGTGTTGTTCAACAATTACCTAAATATGCACTCTCTCCCGAGTAATACATACTAAATAGGCACAGCTAATTGAAGATCCTATCAATTAACTACAACAAGAACGTAGTTGAACAAATAGAGATTAAACTAAGCAAATTATATTAACATAACACGAAGTTCATCCTTCAACAGGTTCCATCAAAACCCTAGACTAAATAATTAGCTACTCATAATCGTATTCATACTAACAACAACAGAATTTATCATAATTGATAAATACAAAAGGAAGAAAGGTAGAACTCGATGTAGAATTATCCTCCTTGTCTCTGGCCTTTTCTTGCCTTCAACTAAGTTGTAAAAACCTTGATAAAGTCCCTTTGGGCGAGCTGGACCTCTTATAGGTTAAGTAGAATTACCCCCGAACTTCCAAGTTTATCCCTGAAATTATATGCTCCGAGCTGGACCCGCGTTAATGGCCGCGCACGTTCCCGCGCTAATGGCCGCGCATATAGCATAGTATTCTGCCTCGATTTCCTGGGCTAGCGCGGTCGCGCTAAGCTGGTACAACACTTTATCTCTTCTTTTCTCTCTTCTTTCACACGTACTCAGCTCCGAGGGACTTTTCTTACTTTAATTTAGTTCCAAATACTGTCCTAAGTCCTCATAAGCGCAACTCGCTCCTGCAAAACATGAAATTCACAATTAGAGCCAATTTATCATCATTTAACCATCCTAGAACAGTGAAACATAGTTAAGTTGGAGCATAAACAATCGCCAAACTATATGAATCTAGCCTATTATCATTAACGTTTATAATAAATTTAATGTGGTGACTTACAAAATAAAATAAAGCATATAACATCTTTTAAAAATATTATATGCACTAGCTAATAGTATAATAAATTTGATGTGATGACTTAATTTTTTTGTGTATCTAAAACCTTTTTCATTGTCAGGATATGTATGTTCAATCCAATCGAAATTAGTACATGGTGCAAAGAAACTGGATATGAAATTTTATCCTTAAATGCGAATTACAATGGCAGTCACTAAATATTCTTTTTGTCAATAACTATGAATTTAGCACAATTATACGCTTTTTAATATCGTTTACCTATACATACACAAAAACAAAGTTTAAACAGTTAGTGCCGACGGTTTTCCGACCTTCTAACTCTCTCAAACGAAATTTTGTTATCCACTTTTGGTGGCTATACCAAGCTATACAAGTTTACCATATAATAAAAGTCTAAATTTAGATGAGAATACATATTAAATAGTCGTAATTAAGTGGTAAAAGTATAAACACTATCGCACATTTATTCAATTGGTGTAAACTCACCTACTAACTTTTTAACAGCGCACATTCGAAGTGAGGCAAAGGAAACATCAAGGAAATAGAGCAAAGAAGGTGCAGTAGCATGCAGGGAATGTGCAGAACATGCTGTACATTTCATGCTGCTTCACTGTCTAAACTTTGTCACATGCCTCTCATCTCTCTCTCAAATACTCCTCCTCTTTTCTTTCCTCTTCTCTCTTTGCATGTACATATATTGCCTCTTAGTCTTAGCTTCTGCATGTGCATGTGCACTTGCCATGTGCTTTTCCTCTTTGCGCATTTCGGGCCACCGGTGGAGAGAAGAGAATTCGGGGTCGTTTGGTTGGAAAGAAGTTATCGCAGGATTAATTATCTCGGGATTAATTATTTTATTTTCCTGTGGGGATAAAAAAATACTATAATTCCGAGATAACTAATCTCGAGATTAATTTTACAGCACTTTTCTACTAACCAAATATGGAATAAACTCTTCTTAAATTTAATATTGGGATTAATTATTTCTTATCGACGACCGGAAGGTCTTTGATTTTCTCACATCTCGATCTTTGTAGTACGTTTTTAGACTTTGCTGGCCCCATACCACATTCACATGTGCCCTCACACAACTGGCTAACTACCTTTTCTTCCCTATTCAATGACTCACTTGCCCCTCTTTCTCTTTCTATTTATCTTTGCTTCACCTTTTTTAGCTCTTCAAAAGCATTCTCTTGTCTCGCTAAATTTAAGATTATATAATGAGTACTTTTCTTACCAAATGTTAACCTCAACTATATGTCTGGTTTGTCAGTATATATATTATTTCATCGAGCGGTTATTACAATATTGTGTACGTTATCGTGAAATTCAGCATCTTCTGGCAGAAAGATTTCATGTATATGTCTAATTCTATCATATAATAAAAAGTAATAAATTATACATGGTGGTGTAGATAAGTTTTTACCCTGCACATAAGTCTTGGTACATTTTCATCAACCATTTGATGAAGGTTTCATTAGCTATTGGTCATTATTATTAAGTTTAAAGCCCACACAGCCATAATATTTTCATATTATTATGTTTATTGATTTTGATATCGTATTAAACTAGGTGGATGAAGCCTTTAAAATATTTTAAGAGATAAAAACGAACTGAAGGCACGTCCATGACTTCTCTTGAAAAACTGAAATGTTCAAATCATACAAAAAATTGAAAAGGGGAAGAAAAAGACCAAAAATAGTGTTTTACAAGAGAATAACCCAAAAATAAAATGACTTAAGAGGGAAGAAGTACAACCTTTATTTGGATATCTGTTGAGGGTAATTTGGAACAAAAATAGAAGGTCCCGTCATTTCACATGTGGGATGTGTTCTAGCCAGCTTTCTCTGGCAAACCTTCTTTGGCAGTCCACTAAATTTCCTGTGCTCGCTAGTTGTGACAAGGTGGGTTGCTCCGATGGTAAACACCCTCCACTTTCAATCAAGAGATTGTGAGTTCGAGTTATCCCAAGAGCAAGGTGGGAATTCTTGGAGGGAAGGATGCCGAGGGAAAGATGGAGGGAAGGTTGTTGTTGTTGCTAGTTGTGCCTGTCTTCCCGCTAACTTTTTCAACTTGGATATAAAATTTATTTCCTACCATAATAAATTAAATAACCAAATTGATTCAGTTTTTTCACCAAATTAACTAATACCAGCAATGACGAGTATGATAAGATGGTTTTGATTCTTTCACCGTTAGTTTATTAGTTAAACTGAAAGAAAGATATTGATCTAATAAACAAAATTGTAGTTAATAAACCACTTTTCAAAATGTAGTATCACTATAACCGTCACAAATTCGAGTAATAATAACTTTCTAGGAGTAATATAAAGGACAACTTGATGTACTAAGCTTCCGCTATGTGCGAGGCTCAGGGAAGAGCCGGACCACAAGGATCTATTATAAGCAGCCTTACCCTACATTTCTACAAAATGTTGTTTTAACTTTCTATTAATATGTGAGAAAAATACTAATACCATTTAATATAATTTTTTTCAATGAGATAGTTAAAAAACATCTCTTCACATGAATTATTGTAACAATTCATGGAGTTGGGACCTATTTTTATTGTAGAGAGGACCCAAATATCATAATTCATCATAAAAAAGCCGCCCATAAATGATCTGGACCATTAACTTTTATGGGGACTTTTTTTTCCCTCGAAAATAATGGGAAACTACATAGCCTACAGTTTTGTTAGTTTGGCTTTTCTTTTTGTTGCAACTACTAGATATTTTCTTCCAGAGCATCCAATGACTATATGGAATTTCATGAAGATAAAAAAACCATGTAGTTTGAGTTTTCATAGCATTTTGAGATATTTCCTTTCTTCAGGATGACTCAGGAATTATTTTATATTAAATTTAGTCTTTTTTAACTTGATATATATATATATATATATATATATATATATATATATATATATATATATAGCCGGCATAAGTTGACTCTTCTTTTATTTAGCTTATTATAATTTGTCTTGATATACAAAGATCCAAATGGAGAGAAATTGGTAATATAATGCTTGAATTACACAATTTTGATGACTAGGTTCTTTCATTGGAGACTTAAGTAGGTGCGGAGCATTCGTGAGAAAATTATATTAGGTATATAGATAAAATATTAGTATTTTTACGTATATATTAAATTTTAAATCCCTTACCGAATGATTTTTATTGTTGGCCAATGTTTTTCAAGGAGGAAAAATGCAAAAATATGAGAGTAGAGGAACTAACAGTTTGTTTGGATGGTTGTTACATATCGTTTCATAATGTATCGTATCATATTGTATTGTATTGTAGAGTATCGTTTGATGAATACAATGTTTGGATGAATTGTGTCGTTTTGTCATCGTTTCATGGTATCATGCACCTGTAATATGATGAATAAACTTGCAATATTACAAAGAAAAATTATAATACGGTAGAAAAATTATAATACGGTATACAAAAAGGTAGGGTAAATGATAAAATAAAATTATTTAATAATAATGAAGGGTGAGATTGAGAGAAAAACACAAGGAAACGATGCGACCACACCAAATCGATCATTACATAAAGTGGCACATTTGATCGTTACGTAACGACGGATTTAACAATACGATACAATAAAATTTAAGTAACAATCAAAACAAACAATATTTAAAGTAACAATACGATACGATACAATAGGTAACAACCATCCAAACAAGCTGTAAGAGAATTACTAGCTGGGGTATCACGTGTGGTACATTATTTTCAAATAATACAGTAATTTAATTCTGCATGAAAATAAGCTTTATTCATGTGAACATATTAATGAACGCTTCTGTGGCAGGAAATGATTTTGATAGCTCTATTTATTATTTTTGGCTCGTGTTTTTTTTCTAGAACGTTGAAGAATTAATTAGAAATTAATTGATGTCGACTTTTATTTCAATAATTCTCCGCTTTGATATCCCATTGCTATCTCAAATTTATAATTAATTCTTTTAGTTGGTTTTATTCAATTCGATCATGTCCATTAAACGGTTGCAATAGAATAGATCCAAAAAGATTGTTGGAAATATTTAAGTGGCTCCCATAGTGAGAATTTTGACAGTTACAACTATAGTATCTGATAATGATGTCATATGTATATTCTTGTTAATTCTATTTGATTTGACCTCTTCAACGACTGAATAAGAAATAAGTTATAGTTGCATTTTTAATCTCAACCAAGAATTACTCTTCCCGTTTCAATCTATGTGAATTCATTTGACTGGACATAGAGTTTAAGAAAATATAGAAAACTTTTGAATTAGTGGTATAAAATGAAGCACATATATTTTGTGTGCCTATAAATTATTGCATAAAAATAAATTAATTCCAAATAAGAAAAGGGCACATTTTTTTTGGCAAGAGACTAAAAAAAACAGGTTCACATCAATTGAAACCAACAGAGTATATTATTTGCAAGTGGGGTGATGGACTAATGGTAATGCTACTTTTATCTATACGGTACAGAAGCATTATAACGAATTAAAACGAAAATTTTCAAAACTTTAATGTTTGTTTTGTATTGCTTCCTTGTTCTGTTCCATTTCAGATGGTGCTTTTTCTTTTTTGTCTGCACTAAAAACAATATATATCTTTTTATGTTTGAAATTTTTTAACTTTAAATATTCCGTTTTATTTTTATGAATTTTCTTATAACCGTAGGAATATCATGGTTAGTTTAAGATCAGTAGATCTAAATGTAATTTTTGGTGCGAATTTAAGATTTAGGAGGATGACTGCACTATTATAAAAAGGTGGATCCTGGATATAAATTTTACGGGTTCAATCTTTAGTGATTTTTTATTACGTGCACAATACACTTTGGAATTATAAATTTAAAATAATAATTTTTTTATATTTATATCTATACCTCGTGTCAAAAATATTGAGAGCGATTGAACCTATTGACTATATGCTATACCATCCACTGTTATTAGTTTAAATATACACTCGTATATATTTTATTTAATTATAAAAAAAATTACAGTAAAAAAAGAAAAAGAATAGGAACCCATAGATACGCCCTGAACTTTATAAAATAGAAGTGAAAATAATATTTAGGCCAGCAATTTAATCCCAAAAAAGTGCCAATGGTAGTTCTGTAATTTATTGAATACAAAGTGGCAATTATGAAAGCTTTTCCCTTACTTAAACCCCAAAACGCGCTGCCTCTCTCTCCCGTTATAGTAGCACGGAACAGATTTAACGTCAGGTCCCTCCGTTCCACAGAAACTCACACAATATTCTTCCAATGGGTTCTTGCTCAAATCTAAACTCCGGTAGCTTATCAATAAGAAAGACAAGAAGATCTAAACCATGCAAATCTCAAAATAGCTCAAGACCTGTCGAGGACAGCCGTTCTATCTCTGAAAAATTGGAGGCTCTCAAGCAGCTAATCCCAGCCAACAATGGCGAAATCAAAGTTGACCAGTTGTTTCAAGAAACTGCTGACTATATTGTTCTTCTCAAAACCCAGGTCTTCGTTTTACAGAAGCTCGTCGATTTTTATGGGTCCAATACTGACCAGTCTCTAAATAACCAAAATCCTGTATAGTACATAGCAGTTTTCTAAAGTCAGAAACAGAAAAAGAAAAAATATTGCTTCTTCTTCCTTTTTTTTTGGAGTTAATCTTATTTTTCTCTCTTAATTAGTAGGTTTCAAGTAATGTATGGGTAGGTATTAGGTGGGTTACGGGTACTGGATTTCAGGATCAAGTAGTTATAGTATATCGCAAAGACTTCACCTTTTCTTTTGCTATATGAACTTATATTTGTTCAATTTTTAGATTTTATTTTTCTCCAGAGAAAAAGATTGGTACACTTGAATTGAATTGTACTATTATTTAAGTGCTTATTGCTTGAATTTCCCTAATGGGCAAGATTTGAACTGTTGGTTAGGCACTAATGAAGTTCTTAATTTTTGTTGTGCTTGAGTTTTTCATTTCTTTCATTTCATTTAAGTGGTAACTAATTAACTATATATGGTGTGGAAAAAGGAAACACCAGCTAACGTAATTCTATAGAATATTTTAATTTCTCGATATTTAGCCTTTGTCCAAATATATTCTTGAGTCATTTAGGTGAAAGAAAAAAGGGATTTAATTACAACATTGTTAGATGTTTTAGTCATCAAATTTGTCATTTGTCATAGTTAGTGCAGACAAAAAATCTGAAGTCTCTCCATCAATCTGCCCTATGTCTGAGGTGGTTGCTTAATGCTGATGACAATGGGGGCATTGTGGTAAATGTTGTAACCGTGGCAAGTGATGACAAAATTCATTTCAGAAGCCACGCCCACGCCTTAGTTTCAGACCTGTTCACTGAATGTTAGATCTGACAATAGAGTTTACTTGTATTTAACTTAAACAACTATTAGTATTACACTATATAGTGTATTTTTGCAATTATAGGATTCATATATTATATTCACTTACGTTTGTAGCTATCTTTTAGGTGATTTGATTTTTTTTTTTTTGATTTCTGAGTGTTTTCACATGATATCTCAGTGAAATAGACAGCACTGCTCTTCATGTTATGGCCTCACATGCTATGTTATGGACAGCAGTGACAACTAGTACAAGCAGTAGTAATAGTAACGCTTTAAGGAACATGTGCAGATATCAGAATGCCTCCAAATTTTGGAGAAAAAACAAAAATGAAAAAGGGAGAGGAAGCTTGGTATTTCCTTTCCTTTCTATCGTCTTAGAACTATCAAGAAAAAGGGAAGCTAGAAACTCCTAGTAACAGACAAATTCCAACCATTGTCTTTCTCAAAATAATAGTAATATTAATAATTTTGTGATTGGGTACATAAAATGGAAATGAATTTCTGCATATGCCACTATAATTACCTGATTTTGAAAGTAATGTTAATTACTTAATTTCTTCTGGATAGAAAGTGAAATGATACAGTCCCCGTTTGACATGCATGCATATTTCTATACTAGAATTAAGTAAAAAATGTTTATGTATAATGAATAGAGTGAGACAGTCAACATTTATACTTAGCGAGATTAGATTTTTCCTTCCTTACACATTTGATCTACGGATGACAGTGGGTCTTTTTTATTTATTTAAAAGAAGCAGATAGTAGTGTTCCTACAAAAAGAAAAGGGTATAACTTGGTAAAAGAAATCCTTGGGCACCAGGCTAGTGGCGGAGCTAGTGTTTTCAGGGAGGGGTATCAAAATATAAAAAATTAGATATATCAAAAAGTTAAGGGGAATCAACATATAGTAAATATACATAAAATAAAATAAAATAATCTAGTAATACAGTGTAATTTTCCGGCGAAAGGGTGTGTCGATGACACCCCTTGGTTGATGTGGCTCCGCCACTGCACCGGGCCATTGCCTTCTTTTACTTTTTGGCAGTTCTGAATTTACAACCGAACCCATAGCTCGTTAGTTACTTGGTTCACAATTAAGTACTTATACATATTTAATAGATTTTCTAGTATATAAATATAATGTCTAAACAAAAAATTACTGGATTCATCCGAACTCGCAAATAACACGCTTTCTCCGCCCTTGCTTTTTGGTGTACTGTGCACAATGGGCTTCCTCAGGAATAGGGTAGTTATGGAAGAGCAATAGCAATAACAGACTGCACATAATTGGACCTCGTTTTTTTGTATGTTCTTTTTTCTTCTTGAACAAAGGAACCAAGTTCTTTCTAGAGAAATGAAATTTTGTTTGATAAATTGCAAAACTATCACCTCAAGAAGGAATTTTAGGGGTGAGGCTTTAATTAGACGATTTGTTATGAAAATAATTATTCATTGTAGTTAATGATTGTTCGGGTGAATAACCTAAGGTGAATTAAGCTTTCAGATGTTCTCTCTGCCTGTACCGAATTAACTAGTGATGAAACCAGGAATTTTCTGAAAGGTGTTCAAACTTGAAATAAGTAAAAATAAAAAATCTAATAAAGGATGTTCAATATATGTCATGTACCTCTAAAATCGAATATTTTATTTATTTACGCAGTGTAATTTTCCGACAAAGGTGTAGGACCCAAAAAAAAAGTGAAACATTGAAAAAGATGAAAAAGATGTCAAATTAGGTGGCTTGGAAATTGAATGGGCGGCTGAAGAAATTGAATGGGCGGCTGAAGCAATTGAATGGACGGATGAAAAAAGTCAATTTTGTGTTGCTGAGAGGTTGGCAACTTTGCCTATAAATAGAGATGCCTCCTTCTCTGTTAAACACACCAAAAAAAAAATAATGAGAGAAGCATAAAGCAGTGAGAGTAATCCACAGATTGTGGTATGTGAAATAACTAGTGAGTGGTAGTAATATTGTAGTGAAATATTTTAAATAAAGAGTGTTATTTCTTTCAAAGTTGTAGTAGTCTCTACTCCATTCGGGTATTGCATTTTATCCCGCTAAAATATTTGGTGTCATTGTTACTCTCTTGTGTTATTATTATTTGTTGTGGTTATTATTCCTGGGCGAGATTATTTATTTTATCCCAACAACGTGGTATCAGAGCCATGACAAATAATGGTCCGCTATCTTTTCAGTACCCCCGTCTGACAAAAGATAATTATGAGAAATGGTGTCTACGTATGAAAGCCATCCTTGGCTCTCAGAATGTATAGGAAATCGTAGACAGAGGGTATGCAAAACCCGATAATGAGGAAGCTCTGCCCCAAAATGAAAAAGAGGTCTTGGCAAAGATAAGGAAGAAGGATCAACAAGCCCTCACGCTCATCCACCAATGTTTGGATGATGCCATGTTTGAGAAGGTGGCAGATGCTACCACCTCAAAGGAAGCTTGAGGGATTTTACAAAATTCTCTTCAAGGAGTTGACAAGGTGAAAAAGGTAAAACTTCAAACTCTAAGGGCTGATTTTGAAGCTTTAAAAATGAAAGAATCCGAATGCATCTCGGATTATTTTTCAAAAGTGAAGGTTGTTGTAAATCAACTAAGAAGATACGGGGATGACATAAAAGATGTCCGTGTGGTAGAAAAGATCCTTCGCACTTTAACACCTAAATTTGATTTTGTGGTGTGTGCTATTGATGAGTCTAAAGATTTAGACTCTATGATGATGGAGCAATTGGAAGGTTCTTTACAGGCCCACAAAGAAAAGATCAAAAGGAGACAAGAAGTGCCATTGGAGCAACTTCTTAAAACTCAGGCATCCTTCAAGGATTATGGAGGTGAAACAAGCTATCGAGGAAACGGATGAGGACGAGGCCGAGGTCGAGGAGGTCATGGAAGAGGAAGAAGTAATGGTAACAACTTCAACAATAAAGTTAAAATGCACCTAACATTCAGAGGTCGTGGTGGTGGACAAAGAGGAGGAAGAGGACGTGGATACTACCAAGAAAATAATGGACAAAGGTATGACAAATCAGAAATTGAATGTTATAATTGTCATAAATTTGGCCATTACTCTTGGGAATGTCATAGCAATGCTGAAGAAAAGGCTAACCTTATTGACGACAAGAAAGAATAAAATGAGTCAACGTTGTTGATGACACTCAAGGAAGAAGACAGAGATGATTGCAACTCGTGGTATTTGGACAATGGAGCAAACAATCATATGTGTGGATGCAAAGAGAAGTTTGTGGAGATCAATAAAACAGTGAGAGGTAATGTGTCCTTTGGAGATACCTCAAAGGTTCAAATCGAAGGGATATGTACGATTCTGATCTCCTGTAAAGATGGTAGTCACAAGTTAATTCAAGATGTTTATTATGTGCCAAAATTAAAAAGTAATATTTTAAGTTTGGGCCAACTTCTTGAAAAGGAATATGACATCCACATGAAAAATATGCATCTTTGGCTTAGAGATTCAAGTGGAATTCTAATTGCTAAAGTGCATATGGCAAAGAATAGATTGTTTTCTCTGAATCTTAAAACAATTGATGCAAAGTGTTTGAAGGCTAATGTGCAAGATGAATCATGGTGTTGGCACATGCGATTTGGGCACTTAAATTTTGAAGCGCTCAAATCAATGGGAGAAAAGAACATGGTGCATGGGATACCATCAATTAACCATCCCAATCAATTGTGTGAAGCTTGTCTTCTTGGAAAACATGCAAGGAGGAGTTTTCCAAAGGAGGCCATGTCAAGATCAACCAAGCCGCTCCAGCTTGTCCACACTGATGTGTGTGGACCAATCAATCCACCTTCTTTTGGTAAAAGAAAATACTTTCTGTTTTTCATTGATGACTTCAGTAGAAAGACTAGGGTTTATTTCTTGATGACCTAAATTTGATTTTGTGGTGTGTGCTATTGATGAGTCTAAAGATTTAGACTCTATGATGGTGGAGCAATTGGAAGGTTCTTTACAGGCCCACGAAGAAAAGATCAAAAGGAGACAAGAAGTGCCATTGGAGCAACTTCTTAAAACTCAGGCATCCTTCAAGGATTATGGAGGTGAAACAAGCTATCGAGGAAACGGATGAGGACGAGGCCGAGGTCGAGGAGGTCATGGAAGAGGAAGAAGTAATGGTAACAGCTTCAACAATAAAGTTAAAATCCACCTAACATTCAGAGGTCGTGGTGGTGGACAAAGAGGAGGAAGATGACGTGGATACTACCAAGAAAATAATGGACAAAGGTATGACAAATCAGAAATTGAATGTTATAATTGTCATAAATTTGGCCATTACTCTTGGGAATGTTATAACAATGCTGAAGAAAAGGCTAACCTTATTGACGACAAGAAAGAATAAAATGAGTCAACGTTGTTGATGACACTCAAGGAAGAAGACAGAGATGATTGCAACTCGTGGTATTTGGACAATGGAGCAAACAATCATATGTGTGGATGCAAAGAGAAGTTTGTGGAGATCAATAAAACAGTGAGAGGTAATGTGTCCTTTGGAGATACCTCAAAGGTTCAAATCGAAGGGATATGTACGATTCTGATCTCCTGTAAAGATGGTAGTCACAAGTTAATTCAAGATGTTTATTATGTGCCAAAATTAAAAAGTAATATTTTAAGTTTGGGCCAACTTCTTGAAAAGGAATATGACATCCACATGAAAAATATGCATCTTTGGCTTAGAGATTCAAGTGGAATTCTAATTGCTAAAGTGCATATGGCAAAGAATAGATTGTTTTCTCTGAATCTTAAAACAATTGATGCAAAGTGTTTGAAGGCTAATGTGCAAGATGAATCATGGTGTTGGCACATGCGATTTGGGCACTTAAATTTTGAAGCGCTCAAATCAATGGGAGAAAAGAACATGGTGCATGGGATACCATCAATTAACCATCCCAATCAATTGTGTGAAGCTTGTCTTCTTGGAAAACATGCAAGGAGGAGTTTTCCAAAGGAGGCCATGTCAAGATCAACCAAGCCGCTCCAGCTTGTCCACACTGATGTGTGTGGACCAATCAATCCACCTTCTTTTGGTAAAAGAAAATACTTTCTGCTTTTCATTGATGACTTTAGTAGAAAGACTTGTGTTTATTTCTTGAACCAAAAATCTGAAGCTTTTGCTGCTTTTAAAAATTTCAAAGTACTTGTGGAGAAAGAAAGTGGCTATGAAATTAAAGCTCTAAGGTCCGATAGAGGAGGCGAATTCACCTCAAACGAATTTAATGACTTCTGTCAACTTCATGGAATTCGTCGCCCTCTAACGGAACCTTATTCACCTCAATAAAATGGTGTTGCAGAGAGAAAGAATCGAACGATTCTTAATATGGCTAGATGTATGTTGAAAGCTAAAAGTATGCCTAAGGAATTTTGGGCCGAAGTTGTTTCTTGTGCAGTTTATTTGAATAACAGGTCTCCAACAAGAAATGTTAGAGATCAAACCCCTCAAGAAGCATAGAGTGGAAGAAAGCCAAGTGTCAAACACTTAAGAATCTTTGGGAGCATAGCCTATGCTCATGTGCCACATCAAGGGAGAGCAAAGCTTGACGATCGAAGTGTCAAGCATGTGTTTGTTGGCTATGATACAAGTTCAAAAGGCTACAAGCTATACAACCCAAGCAGCGGCAAGGTAGTGGTAAGTCGTGATGTTGAATTTGATGAAGAACTGGCATGGAATTGGGAAGCTGAGGAAGAAACTTCATATGATTTTCTTCCATATTTTGGTGATGAAGAAGAACCGGAGACTGTGGAACATGTGCAGGACACAACTCCACCTTCTTCTCCAACAAATGTTGCATCTCTCTCTTCTCAAGAAAGTTCAAATGAACAGCCGCAAAGGACAATGAGCATTCAAGAGCTCTATGAGGACACAAAAGAAGTTACTAATTTTGATTTTTTATGTTGTCTCTTTGCTGACAGTGAACCAATGAACTTTGATGAAGCTGTTACAAACAAAAGGTGGAGACAAGCCATGGAGGAGGAGATCAAGTCAATAGAGAAGAACAACACTTGGGAGTTAACAACTCTTCCCAAGGGTTACCGAGCAATTAGAGTGAAATGGGTATACAAAATAAAGAAGAATGCTGATGGAGATGTGGAGAAATACAAGGCACGACTTGTGGCTAAAGGCTACAAGCAAAGGCAAGGCATTGACTATGAAGAAGTCTATGCACCTGTTGCCCGCATGGAGACGATTCGTTTGCTGATCTCTTTGGCGGCGCAAATGAAGTGGAAGATTCATCAACTAGATGTCAAGTCAACCTTCTTGAATGGATATCTTGAAGAAGAAGTCTATGTTGAACAACCATTAGGCTTCGTGGTCAAAAACCATGAAGATAAAGTGTTGCGGTTGAAGAAAGCTTTATATGGATTAAAGCAAGCCCCATGAGCATGGAATAGTTGCATCGACAAGTATTTTCAAGACAATGGGTTTACTCGTTGTCTCCATGAATATGCTCTTTACCTTAAAGTTCATACTAATGGAGATATCTTACTTGTTTGTCTTTATGTTGATGATCTTATTTTCACAGGTAATAACCCAAGTTTGTTTGAAGCTTTCAAGAAAGATATGTCCCATGAGTTCGAGATGACAGATGTACGGCTCATGTCATACTACTTGGGCCTAGAAGTGAAACAGATGGAGGATGGAATTTTTATCTCTCAAGAAAGCTATACAAAGGAGATATTGAAGAAGTTCAACATGCTCGATTGCAACCCCGGGAACACACCGATGGAAAGTGGGACAAAATTGTCCAAGTTTGATGAAGGAGAAAAAGTGGATCCCACATTCTTCAAAAGTCTTGTGGGAAGTTTGAGGTACTTGACTTGTACCAGGCCAGATATACTCTTTGCAGTTGGAGTAGTTAGCCGGTTCATGGAGGCTCCTACCTCTACTCACTTGAAGGTCACTAGAAGAATTCTTCGCTACCTAAAAGGTACGATTGACTTTGGGCTATTTTATTCTTCTTCTAGTGATTTCAGTTTTATGGGATTTTGTGATAGTGATTATGCAGGAGATATTGATGATAGAAAAAGTACAACTAGTTTTGTATTTTTCTTGGGTGATTCTGTTATTTCTTGGAGTTCAAAGAAACAGTCCATTGCTACTCTCTCGACTTGTGAAGCCGAATATATAGCAGCAACATCATGTACCTGTCATGTTATTTGGCTAAGGAGATTATTGAAGGAGCTCAATTTGCCACAAATGGAACCTACAGAGATTTGTATTGATAACAAATCAGCGCAGGCACTCGCAAAGAATCCAGTGTATCATGATCGAAGCAAGCATATAGATACAAGGTATCACTTCATCAGAGAATGCATTGCGAAGAAGGAAGTCGAGCTCAAATATATGAAGTCTCATGATCAAGTTGTAGATATCTTCACAAAGGCTCTTAAGTTTGAAGATTTTCAAAGATTGAGATCAAGACTTGGAATGAAGAAGAAAAATCAAAATTAAGGGAGAGATTTGTAGGACCCAAAAAAAAAGTGAAACATTGAAAAAGATGAAAAAGAGGTCAAATTAGGTGGCTTGGAAATTGAATGGGCGGCTAAAGAAATTGAATGGGCGGCTGAAGCAATTGAATAGGCGGATGAAAAAAGTCAATTTTGTGTTGCTTAGAGGTTGGCAACTTTGCCTATAAATAGGGATGCCTCCTTCTCTGTTAAACACACCAAAAAAAAAATAACGAGAGAAGCATAAAGCAGTGAGAGTAATCCACAGATTGTGGTCTGTGAGATAACTAATGAGTGGTAGTAATATTGTAGTGAGGTATTTTAAATAAAGAGCGTTGTCACACCTCCTTTTTCCGCACCCGAGGGGCGCGAGGGAGTTTTTCCAATTAAAGGACAATCGAAAAGGGATTTATTTGTTTATTTCAGAGTCGCCACTTGGGAGATTTAGGGTGTCCCAAGTCACCAATTTTAATCCCGAATCGAGGAAAAGAATGACTCTATATTACAGTCTGCGTACCAGAAATCCGGATAAGGAATTCTGTTAACCCGGGAGAAGGTGTTAGGCATTCCCGAGTTCCGTGGTTCTAGCACGGTCGCTTAACTGTTATATTTGGCTTATTTATCTGATTTTAAATACAATATGAAATTATGTGCAAATTTTAATTTTTAAACCGCTTTTATCATTTACTGTTATTTTATAAGACTTGCAACGTTGTGAAAACATATCTCGAGCCACGTTGCATCAATGCACCCGTGATTGTTGACATATTTCGACTCGGTTGAGATTTGGATTTGGGTCACATAAATGTGCACCCGAGTTAAGGAGAATAAATTATTAAGACGTGCCTAAAGCAACTAGCGTATTGTTGTTTTGGGTAAGGCCGAAAAATTCGCTAAACGGCCTGTCCCGAATTCTAAGTGTTTTAATATATATATAGTTAGAGGGCCCCGCAGCTGTGTACATTTTTGTTTGACGAGGCTCGTCTCGTTCTACTTTTAAAAGGAATTCGCGACGTCATGGATATGCCTCTCGGACCACGTCACAATCAATGTACCCGTGATTAGAAATACATTTCGAATCCGTCAAGATTTGGATTTGGGTCACATAAATATGCACCCGAATTTAATAAGGTAAGGTTTATTAAGACGTATCCTAAAAAGACTAACGTGTTGTTATTTTAGGAAGAGGCCGTGAAGGTTCATTAAACGGCCCAATCCAAAGTCTAGTCAATGGTTATGTATTTTATTGAGGGCCCCGGCGATGTATGATTTATTTTGGCGAGGCTCGTCTCATTTTTATTTTTAAAGGATAGACCTATAGTAACTACATTTTTCTATTACGTTTGTCTCTACTAATAAAAGCAATGATCCTACTTAGTTACATGTTTGCAGGTTACTTGTAACGGAATTCGGAAGTGCTTAAAAAAATCGGGACCGAAGCTGCGTGCACAGTCGGCCGAACAAATAATCATGGGCCCAAATCCAGCCCTACGCGCGGTTGGCCAGACCTGGGCCACTGGTCGTTCGATGCGGGCTCGCCTGGTCTGTTTTTGACCTGGGCTCGACCTTCTTGAGGTTGAGGCCCTGAATTTGTGTTCTTGATCTTAAAACATGGTTTTAGGAGTTATATATAGCAATTTATTGGAAAGGAAAGAACTAATTTACAGTGTACGAATTTCATGCTTGGCATACATTACAGGCTTATACTACACCATTGAACTAAATCTGAGATACAACCTACTGCCTTGGGCATACTCTCATCACCAACCTGTGTATACATTCTAGCATTCAAACCATGCATTGACATTTATAGGCATGAAGACTACCTCTAGTACCCAGAACAAAAATGTAAGACTATTACACATTGCATGAATATTTAAAGTAACATTCTATGTATAAGAGACATTCTTCAGGATCTTTCATTTGTATTCATGCTCATTTTTTCCAATTACATTTGACAGTGCATTGGTTGCGTACCTGGTATAGAGAGGAAAGAAAGAAAGAGAGTAATCAGTTGAGTAGTATGCAACAAACACAGCAGCAACAGACACACAGCAACAACACAGCAACAACCAACAACCACAAGTGTTTTCTACAGTCCACAGACAACCAGCAGTATTTCCCAGAACAAAAGAACCAACAGATAGTTGTGTACCAAACGAGCAAATCCCGGGAAAGAGTGATGAAATAAACAACAATAACAGAGTATTCAATGCAACAACACTACCAATTCAACAACCAGAAACAGCTCAGTCAGTGCTAAAGAGACTGAACTTGGCCAAGACAGCTTGACCAATATGAACTCTTATATAGCTCTCAGACAGTGTTTTGTTACAATGTTTTACTGAAACTCTCTTATGTTTTCCGTCTTTTCTTTAAACTCACAAAACCTTTCTCAAGACTAAAAATTCCAGCCTCAAGACTCCAAAATCCTCTCTCTTTCTAATCGAAGGTCCCCCCCTTTTTATAGCCTAACCTTAATACTTTAACAGTCTGTTTTGAAAACTCAAAATTCCCCCCTTTTCGTTGTTTTTCCACCCACTTATTTTAAATAACCAAAACTCCCATGAAATCCCTGTCAGCCCCTCTCTCCTCTTTTGTTAAAGTGTCCTAGTCCCTTATTTATTTAACCCAAAGTATGGGCAGCAGGAATATAATCTGACATCACATGCTGTCCAATTATTTTAATTCCCTAAAGCTAACCATACACATGCTGCCCAGACTGTCTAAACCAAATAAACATGGCATCGTATTTTAAAATCCAAGTCTGAGCTGCCATTATAACCCTCCCCCTAGATGTTCTTTAATTCAATTTGAACAAGCTCAATTGGCAATTCAATTCAGTTCCTAATGGGATTCAAATACGATCACAGCAGAAATAAACAACACGAATCAAGTTGTTACCATTAACGACTGAAACTAATTGACGACATATATCGACTCGACTATATTAATCGTAACACATAACAATCAATCGTTCATATAAACAACACGTATATAGTCCCAAATAACTGCAGACAACTTTGTTCAAACACTGGGAATCTATATGAATTAAACTCTTTTGACGACTAATCTAATTGACGAACATGTATATCACAGAGTATAATCAGAGCACACATAGAAAATCAAACGACCAAATAAAAGGTCTTTGACAGAGACGGGAGAAATTAAGAAAACATCACACAATAACAAACAGGCACAACAAAGCATGCTAACCATTCAATCAAAACTAAAACAAAGAGAAAGAAAACTTACTGAAAGAGTTTAAACCAAACTGTCCCAAATTCGACTTAGCTTTGACCCTTTGAGGCCGAACAAATTTTAACCAGGGTGTTCTCACATGAGAACACCTTGGTTAAGATCCATTAAACCTCAAACCTTTGTTAAGACCGGCCGGATTCCAAGGCTATTAGTGTTCTAGGTTTCGGATCTCCAGATCTGATTTTTTAGGAGTTGTGTGTAGATTCGGACCAAACCAAGCTTGGTTTGGTCACGAGGAGGGTCAGGGGAGTGTCTGGTATGAAGATGGGGTAACTTGGCATAGGTCCGGGTTCGACTCAAATCTTCAAATGAAGATTCGAGACGAACGAAAGTGATTCGAGGCAAATGGATAGTAGATCCATGTTCAGGAGAGTGCGGTGGTCCTAGGGTGTTCAGGAGGTGGCCACCGGCGTCCATGCCGCCGGCTTTAATGGCGAGGGAGACGGGGGCGGCTAGGGTTTCTAATGGGAGGTCCGGGTTTGAGCTTGGGGACGAAGGGGTGGGGTGTTGGTATAGGGGGCGTGGGGTGTAAGGGAAGGTTTATATATGGTCTATGGGATTGGATCTGAGCCGTTAGATCAGATGATCTCGACGGCTTGGATCTGAGAGTGAGAAATGAGACGGGGTCGTTTGGTTTAAGTGAGGGGTTGGGTCGGATTGGTTCCTGGGTCGGGTTTGAAAAATGGGTTGCTGAAAGAGATCCTGAGCCATTGGATTGGCCTGGACAGACGACTCAGATTGATTTGCCTGAAACGGCGTCGTTTCAGGAGGTGCCTGAGCAGGCCTGGACTTGGACTGGGTCTGAGTGCTGGTTTGGGCCTGTTTTTGTTTTATTTCTTTTGGGCCCAAACCGATTTTCCTTCACTCTTTTGCTTTTTTTTCTTTTAAACAAAAATGAGATAATAATAAAATAGTGAAATTAAAATCAACAACACTGTAACATTTCCACATAATTATCACAAAAAATATTTAAGTAAGTTAAATCACAACCTAGAACGAACGACAAACATATATTTATATTTTCTTGAATTTTCTTTTAACGGCACATTTTTTGTATTTTTGTTTGATAATGACTAGATGCAAAATGGACAGACCCACAAACGACTAACAACACATGTCACGAAAAGAAAAAATTTGTACAGCGAAGCCATTTGTCACTATTTTTATTTTCTTTTGGAGCGATTGTCCGTGAAGCAAAAATCACGTGCTTACAGCTGCCCCTCTTTGCACGAAGACACGAAGGGTTTTCGCGCAAAGATAAAGCGAGCGATTTTTGCCCGTCCGAATTACTCCGTGTGAAGCATTTTTTGAAAAAGATTTGACCGAACCTTTGCTTCAAAGGTTTCCTACATATCCTGGGCTGAACAGGAATCAGGTCAATGTAGTTCGGGAAATTTTGGTAGCTGGGACTACCGTGTGACTGTAGTGTTTGCTGCTGTTGTGCGCTGTTGCGTGCCGCTGTAGGATGCTACTGCTCAACCGATCTCCCTGTTACATTGCTCTAAAAGGAAAAACAAGAAGCTAAGCTAGACTGAGGATCATGAAATCTTGTCCATCTTCAACTTGTTCTTGTTGCCTTGCTTTCTTGTCGGCTAACGCTTTCCTCTGATGCCTTTATCTTGTGACTTTGGGCGATGACGCTGGTCCTTCGCTGACGTTTGAATGCCAGTTTTCATCACTTTGCTTGGTCCGCTGGGAACATGCCCTCTTCTTCAAGCCTTTCAATTGTTTTCTCTGGTGGTATGGCTTTTCATCAAAATTGTTATGTTGGGCATGCTATAACGTTCCCAAACTGCTTCTTTTGAGACGCGTTCCTTTTCCTTTTGAATTGCGCGCTTGCCTCCGCAGTTGTCTGCTTCTTGGTGCTGGGGATTTTATTGTTTCCTGTTTGGGGATCCCTGTTGTACCCTTCCGTCTTTAAGTGGGGTCACTGATTCCAAAATCTAGAGCTAAAAGTATTCCCGCATTATACTGGTGGGTGACCTAGAACTTAAAAGTATTCTCGCATTATACTGGTGGGCGACCTAGAACTTAAATGTATTCCCGCATTATACTGGTGGGCGACCTAGAACTTAAATGTATTCCCGCATTATACTGGTGGGCGACCTAGAACTTAAAAGTATTCCCGCATTATACTGGTGGGCGACCTAGAACTTAAAAGTATTCCCGCATTATACTGGTGGGCGACCTAGAACTTAAATGTATTCCCGCATTATACTGGTGGGCGACCTAGAACTTAAAAGTATTCCCGCATTATATTGGTGGGCAACCTAGAACTTAAATGTATTCCCGCATTATACTGGTGGGCGACCTAGAACTTAAATGTATTCTCGCATTATATTGGTGGGCGACCTAGAACTTAAATGTATTCCCGCATTATACTGGTGGGCGACCTAGAACTTAAATGTATTCCCGCATAATACTGGTGGGCGACCTAGAACTTAAATGAATTCCCGCATTATACTGGTGGGCGACCTAGAACTTAAATGTATTCCCGCATTATACTGGTGGGTGACCTAGAACTTAAAAGTATTCCCGCATTATACTGGTGGGCGACATAGAACTTAAAAGTATTCCCGCATTATACTGGTGGGCAACCTAGAACTTAAATGTATTCCCGCATTATACTGGTGGGCGACCTAGAACTTAAATGTATTCTCGCATTATACTGGTGGGCGACCTAGAACTTAAAAGTATTCCCGCATTATACTGGTGGGCGACCTAGAACTTAAAAGTATTCCCGCATTATACTGGTGGGCGACCTAGAACTTAAATGTATTCCCGCATTATACTGGTGGGCGACCTAGAACTTAAATGTATTCCCGCATTATACTGGTGGGCGACCTAGAACTTAAATGTATTCCCGCATTATACTGGTGGGCGACCTAGAACTTAAATGTATTCCCGCATTATATTGGTGGGCGACCTAGAACTTAAATGTATTCCCGCATTATACTGGTGGGCGACCTAGAACTTAAAAGTATTCCCGCATTATACTGGTGGGCGACCTAGAACTTAAAAAGTATTCCCGCATTATACTGGTGGGCGACCTAGAACTTAAATGTATTCCCGCATTATACTGGTGGGCGACCTAGAACTTAAAAGTATTCCCGCATTATACTGGTGGGCGACCTAGAACTTAAAAGTATTCCCGCATTATACTGGTGGGCGACCTAGAACTTAAATGTATTCCCGCATTATACTGGTGGGCGACCTAGAACTTAAAAGTATTCCCGCATTATACTGGTGGGCGACCTAGAACTTAAAAGTATTCCCGCCATTATACTGGTGGGCGACCTAGAACTTAAATGTATTCCCGCATTATACTGGTGGGCGACCTAGAACTTAAATGTATTCCCGCATTATACTGGTGGGCGACCTAGAACTTAAATGTATTCCCGCATTATACTGGTGGGCGACCTAGAACTTAAATGTATTCCCGCATTACACTGGTGGGCGACCTAGAACTTAAATGTATTCCCGCATTACACTGGTGGGCGACCTAGAACTTAAATGTATTCCCGTATTACACTGGTGGGCGACCTAGAACTTAAATGTATTCCCGCATTATACTGGTGGGCGACCTAGAACTTAAATGTATTCCCGCATTATACTGGTGGGCGACCTAGAACTTAAATGTATTCCCGCATTATACTGGTGGGCGACCTAGAACTTAAATGTATTCCCGCATTATACTGGTGGGCGACCTAGAACTTAAATGTATTCCCGCATTATACTGGTGGGCGACCTAGAACTTAAAAGTATTCCCGCATTATACTGGTGGGCGACCTAGAACTTAAATGTATTCCCGCATTATACTGGTGGGCGACCTAGAACTTAAAAGTATTCCCGCATTATACTGGTGGGCGACCTAGAACTTAAAAGTATTCCCGCCATTATACTGGTGGGCGACCTAGAACTTAAATGTATTCCCGCATTATACTGGTGGGCGACCTAGAACTTAAATGTATTCCCGCATTATACTGGTGGGCGACCTAGAACTTAAATGTATTCCCGCATTATACTGGTGGGCGACCTAGAACTTAAATGTATTCCCGCATTATACTGGTGGGCGACCTAGAACTTAAATGTATTCCCGCATTACACTGGTGGGCGACCTAGAACTTAAATGTATTCCCGCATTATACTGGTGGGCGACCTAGAACTTAAATGTATTCCCGCATTATACTGGTGGGCGACCTAGAACTTAAATGTATTCCCGCATTATACTGGTGGGCGACCTAGAACTTAAATGTATTCCCGCATTATACTGGTGGGCGACCTAGAACTTAAAAGTATTCCCGCATTATACTGGTGGGCGACCTAGAACTTAAAAGTATTCCCGCATTATACTGGTGGGCGACCTAGAACTTAAATGTATTCCCGCATTATACTGGTGGGCGACCTAGAACTTAAATGTATTCCCGCATTATACTGGTGGGCGACCTAGAACTTAAATGTATTCCCGCATTACACTGGTGGGCGACCTAGAACTTAAAAGTATTCCCGCATTACACTGGTGGGCGACCTAGAACTTAAATGTATTCCCGCATTATACTGGTGGGCGACCTAGAACTTAAATGTATTCCCGCATTATACTGGTGGGCGACCTAGAACTTAAATGTATTCCCGCATTATACTGGTGGGCGACCTAGAACTTAAATGTATTCCCGCATTATACTGGTGGGCGACCTAGAACTTAAAAGTATTCCCGCATTATACTGGTGGGCGACCTAGAACTTAAATGTATTCCCGCATTATACTGGTGGGCGACCTAGAACTTAAAAGTATTCCCGCATTATACTGGTGGGCGACCTAGAACTTAAAAGTATTCCCGCATTATACTGGTGGGCGACCTAGAACTTAAATGTATTCCCGCATTATACTGGTGGGCGACCTAGAACTTAAATGTATTCCCGCATTATACTGGTGGGCGACCTAGAACTTAAATGTATTCCCGCATTATACTGGTGGGCGACCTAGAACTTAAATGTATTCCCGCATTATACTGGTGGGCGACCTAGAACTTAAATGTATTCCCGCATTATACTGGTGGGCGACCTAGAACTTAAAAGTATTCCCGCATTATACTGGTGGGCGACCTAGAACTTAAATGTATTCCCGCATTACACTGGTGGGCGACCTAGAACTTAAATGTATTCCCGCATTATACTGGTGGGCGACCTAGAACTTAAATGTATTCCCGCATTATACTGGTGGGCGACCTAGAACGTAAATGTATTCCCGCATTATACTGGTGGGCGACCTAGAACTTAAAAGTATTCCCGCATTTTACTGGTGGGCGACCTAGAACTTAAATGTATTTCCGCATTATACTGGTGGGCGACCTAGAACTTAAATGTATTCCCGCATTATACTGGTGGGCGACCTAGAACTTAAATGTATTCCCGCATTTTACTGGTGGGCGACCTAGAACTTAAAAGTATTCCCGCATTTTACTGGTGGGCGACCTAGAACTTAAATGTATTCCCGCATTATACTGGTGGGCGACCTAGAACTTAAATGTATTCCCGCATTATACTGGTGGGCGACCTAGAACTTAAATGTATTCCCGCATTACACTGGTGGGCGACCTAGAACTTAAATGTATTCCCGCATTATACTGGTGGGCGACCTAGAACTTAAATGTATTCCCGCATTATACTGGTGGGCGACCTAGAACTTAAATGTATTCCCGCATTATACTGGTGGGCGACCTAGAACTTAAATGTATTCCCGCATTATACTGGTGGGCGACCTAGAACTTAAATGTATTCCCGCATTATACTGGTGGGCGACCTAGAACTTAAATGTATTCCCGCATTATACTGGTGGGCGACCTAGAACTTAAATGTATTCCCGCATTTTACTGGTGGGCGACCTAGAACTTAAAAGTATTCCCGCATTTTACTGGTGGGCGACCTAGAACTTAAATGTATTCCCGCATTATACTGGTGGGCGACCTAGAACTTAAATGTATTCCCGCATTATACTGGTGGGCGACCTAGAACTTAAATGTATTCCCGCATTATACTGGTGGGCGACCTAGAACTTAAAAGTATTCCCGCATTTTACTGGTGGGCGACCTAGAACTTAAAAGTATTCCCGCATTTTACTGGTGGGCGACCTAGAACTTAAATGTATTCCCGCATTATACTGGTGGGCGACCTAGAACTTAAATGTATTCCCGCATTTTACTGGTGGGCGACCTAGAACTTAAAAGTATTCCCGCATTTTACTGGTGGGCGACCTAGAACTTAAATGTATTCCCGCATTATACTGGTGGGCGACCTAGAACTTAAATGTATTCCCGCATTATACTGGTGGGCGACCTAGAACTTAAAAGTATTCCCGCATTTTACTGGTGGGCGACCTAGAACTTAAATGTATTCCCGCATTATACTGGTGGGCGACCTAGAACTTAAATGTATTCCCGCATTTTACTGGTGGGCGACCTAGAACTTAAAAGTATTCCCGCATTTTACTGGTGGGCGACCTAGAACTTAAATGTATTCCCGCATTATACTGGTGGGCGACCTAGAACTTAAATGTATTCCCGCATTACACTGGTGGGCGACCTAGAACTTAAATGTATTCCCGCATTATACTGGTGGGCGACCTAGAACTTAAATGTATTCCCGCATTATACTGGTGGGCGACCTAGAACTTAAATGTATTCCCGCATTATACTGGTGGGCGACCTAGAACTTAAATGTATTCCCGCATTATACTGGTGGGCGAACTAGAACTTAAATGTATTCCCGCATTATACTGGTGGGCGACCTAGAACTTAAATGTATTCCCGCATTATACTGGTGGGCGACATAGAACTTAAATGTATTCCCGCATTATACTGGTGGGCGACCTAGAACTTAAATGTATTCCCGCATTATACTGGTGGGCGACCTAGAACTTAAATGTATTCCCGCATTATAGTGGTGGGCGACCTAGAACTTAAATGTATTCCCGCATTATACTGGTGGGCGACCTAGAACTTAAATGTATTCCCTCATTATACTGGTGGGCGACCTAGAACTTAAATGTATTCCCGCATTATACTGGTGGGCGACCTAGAACTTAAATGTATTCCCGCATTATACTGGTGGGCGACCTAGAACTTAAATGTATTCCCGCATTATACTGGTGGGCGACCTAGAACTTAAATGTATTCCCGCATTATACTGGTGGGCGACCTAGAACTTAAATGTATTAAAATTGCTTCCCCGTTCTTCCGAGAAAATTTTCGACAATCGGCAGAAAATTTTCTGCCCCGGTTTTTGGTGACTTCCCTGGCGTTGCATCTCGCTGCCATCATCAATCCTTTGTTTTCCTGCAGCAGACAAAGGGATTTAATTAGTTTTTATCGTGGTGGTAGAGGGTGCCTTTCTGGCGGATGATTTTCCTTTCTTCTCTTTTCTTGCTCCATGTCCCAATTGATTAGTGGGCAAAGTTGCCTGTTGGGGGCCTCTAGCCTGCTGGGGATTGGCTCTCATTTAATCCCCTTTTCTGCTTTCTCTTTAAGCATATTCTGTGGGAGTCTGCTTTTAACTCCCGAAACCACTCTCTTTAGGAGCTCACTTCCTCCAAAATTGCCGGGCATGATCCCTGCATTGGGTGAATTCCCCTCCGGTTTCTGGTAGTAAGCTTTGAAAAATTCTTTTTAAGACAAAAATTTTAGGAAGAGAAAATAAAAGCTAGAGGAAAAAAAATCTTTCTGAACCCATATTTGGTGGGGAGAAGAAACTCAAAAGAACTTATCTGGAGGACATGACTGGTCCCCGTGATCATGACGTGCACCATAGATTCCCGACCCAGTCTATTTGTATCAATCGATTTGCCGTATGGTCTGACTTGCTGGGGATGATAAATGACTGTCCATTTTGTTGCAAATGTGGTAGCTTTTGCTGATTCGTCTTGTCGCCTCATAGTGCCCTTCGAGGGGTTTTCACTAATGAGACTCTCTCTTTTCTCTCATCTCCCGACGCCTTATGGTGCCTGTGAAGGTTTTCACCAATAAGACTCTCATTTCATATCTCTCATCTTACATCGCCTCTCGGTGCCTGTGAAGGTTTTCACCGATAAGACTCTCTCATTTTATTTCTTTCGGGGCGTTGTAGATACGACCCTCTCTTCTGGAGATTCCTTTGACTATCAATTCATTCCCAGTCTTACGATCCTCTTCTTTGCTGGGGATCGATGTGTTATTCTCGGCCTCATCGCTTGACTCGACATCTTTTGAACATTGATCGGGAGGTCTTTTGGACATTGATGTAGGTTTTGGTGTGGAGTTAAAGAAAGGCTATGAAATTGAAAATAATTTGATGGGTGATGTGCTACAACTTTTGGAATCAAACCTTTGTTGGAACTTAAAACATAACCTCTGCCCCAGTTTTCTTGCTTGGGGAATTTATTTTTTACACTTATGTTGCGCTATGTGCGTTACGCACGCTGTGCCTATTATGCACACTATGTACATTATGCATCCTATATTCACTATGATGCATACTATGACCGAGCCGTGAGGCGCCTACGTATCCTCTTTGAGGAATCAGGTCAAACGTAGTTCCTACGGTTTTGTATTTCTTATGATTTTATCTTCTTCTTTTTTTTTTCTTTTTTTTCTTCTTTTTTTTCCATGTCTTTTCCATTAGTGATTCCAAAAGAGGGGTATGAAAGAATTACTTAGGCTCGAAGGGGGAAGCAAGGGTTAAAAGTGTTTGGATAGAAGAAAGAATTGCCTCCGTCATCTCATTATCCAACAAATGCCAAATACAAACAAATAAACCAAAAATTGCCATAATTAAAGAAATTACGCATAATATCTCTTGACTGCATCTGAATTGATAGCCATGTCGACACATCTACCCTCGACATCTGTCAAACACAAAGCACCGTTGGACAATACTCTGGTCACGATATAAGGCCCTTGCCAATTTGGGGCGAATTTGCCTTTTGCCTCGACCTGATGTGGGAGGATCTTCTTCAATACCTGCTGCCCTACTTCAAACTTCCTGGGGCGCACCTTCTTATTATATGTTCTTGCCATTCTCTTCTGGTACAGCTGACCATGGCACACTGCTGCCAATCTTTTCTCATCTATCAGGCTCAACTGTTCCAATCGAGCTTTGACCCATTCATCATCATTAATCCCGGCTTCAGCGACAATTCGGAGGGACGGAATTTCGACCTCCGCTGGTATTACGGCCTCAGTTCCATACACCAACAAATAAGGAGTTGTGCCTATGGAAGTTCGGACGGTAGTGCGGTAACCCAACAAAGCAAAGGGTAATCTCTCGTGCCATTGTCTGGACCCTTCCACCATTTTTCGCAGTATCTTCTTGATATTCTTATTGGCTGCTTCGACTGCTCCATTCGCCTTGGGACGATATGGGGTGGAATTGCGGTGTGTAATCTTGAATTGTTGGCATACCTCTCTCATCAAGCTGCTATTAAGATTCGCACCGTTATCCGTGATGATCACTTTTGGGATCCCAAATCTGCAGATGATATGGGAGTGAACAAAGTCCACCACTGCCTTCTTGGTTACTGATTTGAAGGTTTTAGCCTCAACCCATTTGGTGAAGTAATCAATGGTCACTAGGATGAACCTATGACCGTTGGATGCTGCTGGCTCGATGGGCCCAATGACATCCATGCCCCATGCCACACCCTGATTTTTCCATCCTTTTTTGGGACTGGTACCACATTGGCCAACCACTGGGGATATCGAGTGACCCGAATGACCTTCGCTTGCAACTGCTTAATCACTTCTTCTTTGATCTTTACACTCATTTCTGTTTTAAATTTCCTTAGTTTTTGCTTGACCGGAGGGTATGCCGGGTCAGTGGGCAATTTGTGAACCACTAAATTGGTGCTTAATCCAGGCATATCGTCATATGACCATGCAAAAACATCTTTGAATTCCATGAGGGTTTTGATCAATTCTTCTCTGACATTCGGCTCAATGTGGATACTAATTTTGGTCTCTTGGACGTTATCAGCGTCTCCTATATTCACAGCCTCGGTGTCATTTAGGTTAGGCTTGGGTTTCTCTTCAAATTGGCACAGTTCTCGGTTTATCTCTTCGAAGGCTTCACCTTCATCACATTCAGATTCATCATCACAAACGACCTCTTGCATCATTGAGTGGGATTCAGATTGATTTATTAGACTAGGTCGAAGATCCGTTGTGCATGCCATGTCATTAGAACCAATCAAAAGAGAACTGTTCAGAAAGAAAAAGAACAAAACAAAATTAAAATGGAACAAGAGGAAAGAACTTTATTAAGCTTGTGGGATAGAAGGGTTCACACTTTTACAAAAATGAAAGTAAAATTTGGATTACACCCTTGAATAATCCGGACAAAACAAAACACAAAAAACATAAATCAAAGCCTACTACCAAGACTTCCCTCGGACAGGAAGAGGAGTAACCGTCCAATTGTTGGTCTTGGCCTCAGGCCCCACAAACTGTATCTCTGCTCTGCTAGAACTTTTTCCAAATATCACTACCGGCTTGACGCTTTCTCCCTGCGACTGTACACTCGTTCTTCCACTGGTTAGAACTTCCTTTGGGGCGGCTTGGATCATCATCACTGTTTGTGAGGGTTTTCTCAACTCTCCTCCCTCACACACCAACTCAATCATGTGAGTTTCGTGGTGCGCTGGCAGTGGGTTTTGGTTGATGTTAGGAGCTTCTGGTGTCTGGACCTCGATCTTATTGGTGTCAATAAGATCTTGTATGGCATGCCTTAATTTCCAGCACTTCTCGGTATCATGCCCGAGCATCCCTGAACAGTATTCACAACTGATTGATCGATCCAAATTCTGAGGTGGGGGATTTGGTTCTCGAGTCTGGACAGGACTAACCAAACCCAATTGCCGCAGCTTGTGGAATAAAGCGGTGTAGGTTTCTCCCAGCTCTGTGAATGTTCTCTGCTTCCGCAACCTGTCATTCCTAGCATCTGGATTTCCCCGAAAACCTGCCCCTGAAGGGTTTCTATATGCCCTTGGTGGAGGGTAGGTATTTTGTGGTGGTGCATATATGTTCTGGGGAGCCGGCGCGCGCCATTGTGGGAGAACCGGAGGCTGAGTGTATGCTTGGGCCTGGTGTACGGAACAATGTGGTTCTCGAGGCGGATAGAAATTTTGTGGTGGGTTGTATGGGTATTCTGACCTGTGAGGTCTGGGTTGGTTGTAGTGTGGCCTGCCAGCCCTGGACCAACTGCCTGCCTCGATCGTGGCAACCTCTTCTTTCTTTCTTCTCAACGCACCTCCCGTGCCGTTTTGAATGGCCTGGGTTGTGGCCTTGAGTGCCGAATAGTTCAAGATCTTGTCAGACCTCAAACCCTCTTCTATCATGACCCCTATCTTGACCACCTCGTTGAAAGATTTTCCAACCGTTGTCACCAAGTGACCAAAGTAGGTTGGATCCAATGTCTGCAAAAAATAGTCCACCATCTCTCCCTCTCTCATGGGAGGATCGACTCTAGCTGCTTGTTCTCTCCAGCGGAACCCGAACTCGCGAAAACTTTCCCCGGGTTTCTTCCCAGTTCTCAATAATGTGAGACGGTCAGGGACTATCTCGAGATTGTACTGGAAATGACCTGCAAAAGCCTGCGCCAGATCATCCCACGTGTACCACCTGCTGGAATCCTGCCTAGTATACCATTCTAGTGCAGATCCGCTCAGACTTTGGCCGAAATAAGCTATCAACAGCTCATCCTTGCCGCCTGCCCCTCTCATTTTGCTACAGAATCCCCGCAAATGTGCCATGGGATCACCGTGCCCTTCATATAAATCAAACTTGGGCATCTTGAACCCAGCCGGGAGTTGGACGTCTGGGAAAGGGCACAGATCTTTGTATGCCACGCTGACTTGATTGCCCAGCCCGTGCAAGTTCCTGAAGGATTGCTCCAGGCTTTTGAACTTTCTCAACACTTCATCCTGTTCAGGGGCCTTAACCGGCTTCTCAACCTCTGCCGGTACTTCCAAATGGGGATTGTAAGCCTGTGGTTCGGGTGCATGGAATGTAGGCTCAGGGGGATAGTATTGTGTATCATGAGCCTGAAACAATGGCTCACTGGTCGTTCGCTGCAAAGGGGCTGATGCAGGTCCCACAAAAATGGGAATATTGGGTTGGGAATCATGAGGGCTTCTTTCTTGATGATAAAGGGGATTTGGACGGCTTGTGGAAGGGCCAGAGTGAGGGTATTCCGGCATGTGTCCCAGTGTTTCAGGGCTCTTTTGTGTTTTGGCTAGGGCTAGCTGCATTGCATTCATCTCTAGTCCCATCCTTTCAATCTTTTCCATCGCTTCTTTTAGCAACTGGCTCATTGGCCTTTCTTCCTCATTACTATTCTCTGAAGTAGTCATGCTTGTTGCTACCGGTCCTTTGGATCTGGTTTGGTAGGAGTGTGTTGCCAGAGTTCTTTAACAACTAACTTGTCTGAATCAGACAATAACAAACTTTGTTAGCGTTAGAGTTTAACAGATTTGACCATAACACATAGAGGATGCAATGCACCTATGCAGTTAACCGTTCCTACATGCTTTGCTTCAAACAACATGCGTCATCCCGGTTTGCTCATTCGTCCTTTTAAAGTATTTTGGAAACTCTGTGTTTTATTTTATTATGTACTTTATTTTCTTTCTTTATTAAAAGCGGTCGAATCTTATGGGGATTGCCTACGTATCACGTCCCCGCGTGAATCAGACCAGGCGTAGTTCTGCCTTGAGGCTAACATTTATAAAAAGAAAATGAACAAACATTACATTTGAAAACTTTGTAAAAACAATGTCTTGAAATACACACAAAAGAAAATGATCAACATTACATTTGAAAACTTTGTAAACAATGTCTTGAAATACACACATTCAAATTGAAATAAAAGATACAATTCTTAACATCTCATAACGTGCCCCACTTTCCACTTGTGTTGTAAATTATTAGATCATTTGCTCAAGGCGGGGCTTGACCCGGGTGTCCTCCCAATGTTCGATACATCCTTTCCAACTCCACTGCTAGATGACGGGCAAAGGTGGGTGCATGCTCGGTAAACCTTTCATAATCCATTCCTTGGCAGTTTACGTAACTTTGAGAGGTGTAGACCGCCAGGTCGTGGATCTGTGCCCTGAAATTTTGGAGATGTTGGCCTTGATCCCGCAATTGCTGCTGGCGAGTGGTGGCTATATCTCAGATACGGCCTTCACGATCTAGGGCTGACTCTAATAGAGCTCGGAGTCTGGCCTTCTCTAATCTCATCTGCGCTCTCTCTCTATCAGTGTCTGCCTGTTGATGCTCTCTGTACCTTCTTGCCTCTTCTAGTTGTGCACGAAGTTGGTCTTCTGATCGTACCCAATGGTCTTTTTCCTTCTCGAATTATGCCATGTCTTTCTCGGATTGCCTATTCTGGCGTTCCTTATCAGATCTGGCTTCTTCGTTTAATTGTTGGATCCTTTCTTTTGCTTTGCTCAACGCCCTTTCTTTTGCAGCGAGAATGGAATCATAATCCTGCATTCTTTCAAAAAGATTGGCGATGGTTTTTTGATCCTTCCAATTCCTCATTGGCGTTTCAGAAGCCTTTTTCATTTTCAGAAATCGAGCATGAAGACTTTCATTCTCACAGGCTAGACTCTTCTTCTCGCCTTCAGCTTCTTGTGCTTGCAAATCCTTCTCCAGACTGAGGTTCCTTAGATTTTCCTTTAGGGCGTGGATAGTTGCTTTGTACCCCTTCTCTTTTTCTCCCCAGATCAACCGCTCTTGGATTTTATCATTAAAGTTTTGAATATGGGGTCTTTTAGTTGGCCTTCTCAGCTCCGGTTCTGGTACCTCATCCATGCGAGACCGTTTCTCGAACCACCTTGCATATCCAGGATTTATCTCACCCTTTGTAGTGTCTGGGACTTGAGTATCGCTTTTTAAGTATCGACATCCATTCCACATCTGCTGAAGTAACGCCTCAGGAATAGTGGCCTCTGGGTGTAGTTCGATTTCTTGCGCACTCAAATCTTCATCATCAGGAACTACTTGATATCTTCCTAGTTGTCTTAGGACTCTCAATGGCGCGTATGGCTGGATGCTTCTCAATCCCAATAGTAGCAGATAACTATTTGAGTTTGACATATGTATTACTTCCCTCATTGATAGCCATCCCAGAGTCCATTCAATTTGATTTGCCGTTAGAGCTCTCAACCGAGATACCCATGCTTCTGTCCCTTCTGGAACCTGATAATTTTTCACTCTTTCCTCATAACCCTCGATGTAATTATCGTTGTTTGGCCTGTACTGTATGATCTTGGGCTGTTGTTGGAGATGTTCAATCAGCCACATTTGCAACAAAATTTTGCATCCCTCGAAGACTTTCGCTCCCGCTTTACATAAAGTCAAAGCCCGATAAATGTCCGAGAGAATGATGGGGACAAGGGTGTGGTTTTCCTTGGAGGTGAGGATTTGCACAACTTTTGCGGTGCGAATATCGATTGTTCGTTCTTTGTTCGGGAAGACCATGATTCCTAGAAAAGCCACCATGAAGGCAAAACGACGGTGAACCTGCCATGCGTCTTTGTCTTGTTTGTTAGTAAGGCCTTTCTCATGAATTTCGAACCCATCTGACTTTCCAAACCTTGAATACAAAAAGTTGAAAGAACAACATCCGTTGACGACATTGCTTTTCCTGATTTGACTGCTGATGTTCAAAAGACCGAAGAATCGATGTACCGAGGGAGCCTTCGTGAATATCAAGCTTTGATTCCTTAAACTTCTGTTAAAACCAGCATATCCAGCTACCTCTTCTAATGTAGGAGTGAGCTCGAAGTCAGAGAAACGAAAGACATTGTGAACAAGGTCCCAAAAAGTTACTAATACCGCAATCAGGTCCTCACGGGGTTTAACTTTCATAATGTCCGGGAGATTTCCCAAATGCTTGATGACCCACTTTTGACCATCTTCGCCTAATTCACCCCACCACATTTGAAGCTGGAATAGAAACTCTTCTGTATTTGCGGAGGAGGGGTTTTGTGTGGTGCTCATTTTGTATCTGAAATTTAATTTAATAAAGTCAAGACTCATTTTGAAAACATACTCCAATCGTTTTCAGTTAAAACTATTTCAAGATTTAAAACTATTTTTTTTTTTGAATTTTTCCAACCATTTTCAAGACTAAATACCTTTCAAGATTAAATACTTTTATTTCAAGATTTGAAAACTATATTTTATTTTTATTACATATATATATATTTTTTATTATGACCCATTTTACTCCTCAGCTCTTACCATGATTTCATTTAAGCCTGTCAGCAGGCATGTTCGAGGCAAATGAATGCACGTATAGCAAGTAGGATGCATCAGGATGATCTTTTTATTTTGGGTTCACCTGTCTTAGACAGACCCAACCCCTGTGTTGAGTCCCCTAAGTCAAATGCACGTGATGCAAATAAACGTTCCTACTAGGGATCCGGTACATGGCTGAGTTATTCTAAGTGTAACCCTGAGGTTGATTGTTCTAAACCTGGCTTACCCAAACGGACAGTTTGAGCCGAAGCGGGGGCAACGTACCGGGAGCACGAAAGTCTGCCCGGCCTAGTTACTTGTCCCAACTCCGTCTTATTTGGTATGACTTTAACAGAAAGGTGGGTCACGCGCACGTGTACACCATAAATTCAGAAGACTCAGAAAGAAGGGTTTCGTAGCAGTTTTATATACACAATTCAGATAATATTAAAGCGGTAAAAGCATCATTTAACACATTAAGCATATATCATGTAAAAATCAGATAATAAATAACTCCAAATAACAACAATTATTCTAAGCTCGAATTCTTAACCCTGAACCAGTGGTTCTGGGTCTCAGATCCCCAGCAGAGTCGCCAGAGCTGTCACACCTCCTTTTTCCGCACCCGAGGGGCGCGAGGGAGTTTTTCCAATTAAAGGACAATCGAAAAGGGATTTATTTGTTTATTTCAGAGTCGCCACTTGGGAGATTTAGGGTGTCCCAAGTCACCAATTTTAATCCCGAATCGAGGAAAAGAATGACTCTATATTACAGTCTGCGTACCAGAAATCCGGATAAGGAATTCTGTTAACCCGGGAGAAGGTGTTAGGCATTCCCGAGTTCCGTGGTTCTAGCACGGTCGCTTAACTGTTATATTTGGCTTATTTATCTGATTTTAAATACAATATGAAATTATGTGCAAATTTTAATTTTTAAACCGCTTTTATCATTTACTGTTATTTTATAAGACTTGCAACGTTGTGAAAACATATCTCGAGCCACGTTGCATCAATGCACCCGTGATTGTTGACATATTTCGACTCGGTTGAGATTTGGATTTGGGTCACATAAATGTGCACCCGAGTTAAGGAGAATAAATTATTAAGACGTGCCTAAAGCAACTAGCGTATTGTTGTTTTGGGTAAGGCCGAAAAATTCGCTAAACGGCCTGTCCCGAATTCTAAGTGTTTTAATATATATATAGTTAGAGGGCCCCGCAGCTGTGTACATTTTTGTTTGACGAGGCTCGTCTCGTTCTACTTTTAAAAGGAATTCGCGACGTCATGGATATGCTTCTCGGACCACGTCACAATCAATGTACCCGTGATTAGAAATACATTTCGAATCCGTCAAGATTTGGATTTGGGTCACATAAATGTGCACCCGAATTTAAGAAGGTAAGGTTTATTAAGACGTATCCTAAAAAGACTAACGTGTTGTTATTTTAGGAAGAGGCCGTGAAGGTTATTAAACGGCCCAATCCAAAGTCTAGTCAATGGTTATGTATTTTATTGAGGGCCCCGGCGATGTATGATTTATTTTGGCGAGGCTCGTCTCATTTTTATTTTTAAAGGATAGACCTATAGTAACTACATTTTTCTATTACGTTTGTCTCTACTAATGAAAGCAATGATCCTACTTAGTTACATGTTTGCAGGTTACTTGTAACGGAATTCGGAAATGCTTAAAAAAATCGGGACCGAAGCTGCGTGCACAGTCGGCCGAACAAATAATCATGGGCCCAAATCCAGCCCTACGCGCGGTTGGCCAGACCTGAGCCACTGGTCGTTCGATGCGGGCCCGCCTGGTCTGTTTTTGACCTGGGCTCGACCTTCTTGCGGTTGAGGCCCTGAATTTGTGTTCTTGATCTTAAAACATGGTTTTAGGAGTTATATATAACAATTTATTGGAAAGGAAAGAACTAATTTACAGTGTACGAATTTCATGCTTGGCATACATTACAGGCTTATACTACACCATTGAACTAAATCTGAGATACAACCTACTGCCTTGGGCATACTCTCATCACCAACCTGTGTATACATTCTAGCATTCAAACCATGCATTGACATTTATAGGCATGAAGACTACCTCTAGTACCCAGAACAAAAATGTAAGACTATTACACATTGCATGAATATTTAATGTAACATTCTATGTATAAGAGACATTCTTCAGGATCTTTCATTTGTATTCATGCTCATTTTTTCCAATTACATTTGACAGTGCATTGGTTGCGTACCTGGTATAGAGAGGAAAGAAAGAAAGAGAGTAATCAGTTGAGTAGTATGCAACAAACACAGCAGCAACAGACACACAGCAACAACACATCAACAACCAACAACTACAAGTGTTTTCTACAGTCCACAGACAACCAGCAGTATTTCCCAGAACAAAAGAACCAACAGATAGTTGTGTACCAAACGAGCAAATCCCGGGAAAGAGTGATGAAATAAACAGCAATAACAGAGTATTCAATGCAACAACACTACCAATTCAACAACCAGAAACAGCTCAGTCAGTGCTAAAGAGACTGAACTTGGCCAAGACAGCTTGACCAATATGAACTCTTATATAGCTCTCAGACAGTGTTTTGTTACAATGTTTTACTGAAACTCTCTTCTGTTTTCCGTCTTTTCTTTAAACTCACAAAACCTTTCTCAAGACTAAAAATTCCAGCCTCAAGACTCCAAAATCTTCTCTCTTTCTAATCGAAGGTCCCCCCCTTTTTATAGCCTAACCTTAATACTTTAACAGTCTGTTTTGACAACTCAAAATTCCCCCCTTTTCGTTGTTTTTCCACCCACTTATTTTAAATAACCAAAACTCCCATGAAATCCCTGTCAGCCCCTCTCTCCTCTTTTGTTAAAGTGTCCTAGTCCCTTATTTATTTAACCCAAAGTATGGGCAGCAGGAATATAATCTGACATCACATGCTGTCCAATTATTTTAATTCCCTAAAGCTAACCATACACATGCTGCCCAGACTGTCTAAACCAAATAAACATGGCATCGTATTTTAAAATCCAAGTCTGAGCTGCCATTATAACCCTCCCCCTAGATGTTCTTTAATTCAATTTGAACAAGCTCAATTGGCAATTCAATTCAGTTCCTAATGGGATTCAAATACGATCACAGCAGAAATAAACAACACGAATCAAGTTGTTACCATTAACGACTGAAACTAATTGACGACATATATCGACTCGACTATATTAATCGTAACACATAACAATCAATCGTTCATATAAACAACACGTATATAGTCCCAAATAACTTCAGACAACTTTGTTCAAACACTGGGAACCTATATGAATTAAACTCTTTTGACGACTAATCTAATTGACGAACATGTATATCACAGAGTATAATCAGAGCACACATAGAAAATCAAACGACCAAATAAAAGGTCTTTGACAGAGACGGGAGAAATTAAGAAAACATCACACAATAACAAACAGGCACAACAAAGCATGCTAACCATTCAATCAAAACTAAAACAAAGAGAAAGAAAACTTACTGAAAGAGTTTAAACCAAACTGTCCCAAATTCGACTTAGCTTTGACCCTTTGAGGCCGAACAAATTTTAACCAGGGTGTTCTCACATGAGAACACCTTGGTTAAGATCCATTAAACCTCAAACCTTTGTTAAGACCGGCCGGATTCCAAGGCTATTAGTGTTCTAGGTTTCGGATCTCCAGATCTGATTTTTTAGGAGTTGTGTGTAGATTCGGACCAAACCAAGCTTGGTTTGGTCACGAGGAGGGTCAGGGGAGTGTCTGGTATGAAGATGGGGTAACTTGGCATAGGTCCGGGTTCGACTCAAATCTTCAAATGAAGATTCGAGACGAACGAAAGTGATTCGAGGCAAATGGATAGTAGATCCATGTTCAGGAGAGTGCGGTGGTCCTAGGGTGTTCAGGAGGTGGCCACCGGCGTCCATGCCGCCGGCTTTAATGGCGAGGGAGACGGGGGCGACTAGGGTTTTTGGGGTTTCAGGTTTGATCTTGGGGACGAAGGGATGGGGTGCTGGTATAGGGGGCGTGGGGTGTAAGGGAAGGTTTATATATGGTCTATGGGATTGGATCTGAGCCGTTAGATCAGATGATCTCAACGGCTTGGATCTGAGGGTGAGAAATGAGACGGGGTCGTTTGGTAGTTAAACGGGGTCGTTTGGTTTAAGTGAGGGGTTGGGTCGGATTGGGTTGCTGAAAGAGATCCTGAGCCGTTGGATTGGCCTGGACAGACGGCTCAGATTGATTTGCCTGAAACGGCGTCGTTTCAGGAGGTGCCTGGGCAGGCCTGGACTTGGACTGGGTCTGAGTGCTGGTTTGGGCCTGTTTTTGTTTCATTTCTTTTGGGCCCAAACCGATTTTCCTTCACTCTTTTGCTTTTTTTTTTCTTTTAAACAAAAATGAGATAATAATAAAATAGTGAAATTAAAATCAACAACACTGTAACATTTCCACATAATTATCACAAAAAATATTTAAGTAAGTTAAATCACAACCTAGAACGAACGACGCACATATATTTATATTTTCTTGAATTTTCTTTTAACGGCACATATTTTTTGTATTTTTGTTTGATAATGACTAGATGCAAAATGGACAGACCCACAAACGACTAACAACACATGTCACGAAAAGAAAAAATTTGTACAGCGAAGCCATTTGTCACTATTTTTATTTTCTTTTGGAGCGATTGTCTGTGAAGCAAAAATCACGTGCTTACAAGCGTTATTTCTTTCAAAGTTGTAGTAGTCTCTTGACACTACTGAGTTGAATATTATAGTGGTAATATTGCTCCACTCGGATATTGTATTTTATCCCGCTAAAATATTTAGTGTCATTGTTACTCTCTTGTGTTATTATTATTTGCTGTGGATAATATTCCTGAACGAGATTATTTATTTTATCCCGACAAAAGGGTGGTCAATTGACCACCCTAACTTAAGTGTGGCTTGGCCCCTGGCGAACACCCAACCGGACAGCCAGTTCTGCCCGGTATGGCTTAGAGCTAGTTTTGGAGAGTCATTGGCCTTATTTATTCGAGGAGACTTAGATTTTGAAATGAAATGATTAATAGGATTGATATTTCACAAAGAAGGAGCACCTAAATGAGAGAAGCCCTCTAAACAGTATTGATTAGCATCTCATAAGACGAAGAGGAAAAATGTGGTGAGTTGTAACTCTGTAGGGAAATTAAAAAGGAAAGCAACAAGAAGACAGGTGACCACAACTATCAGAATTTGCTCATTTCCAGCTAAACATTCAAATCTGGCATTTGGCTGGTCTATCGTTTGTACTCACTGGTCTACCGAATGCGGTGTATGACCGGTACCGAAATGGATTCCGAAGGGAACGTAGGCAGCGATAGCAAGTCAAAGAGTTGCCATCGGACAACATTCAATCAGAAAATATTTGCTGGCGCTAAATGAGCAGCCGTTACAGAGAATATTGACATTCAAGGCCTGCCGTTACACACTCGTCAATGGCCTTTTTATTATCATTTAAAGCGGAACTTGATCCTAGGATCTTATTTCCCTAGGTAGAACTATAAAAAAAGGGTTTAACAACCATTGTAGGGATAGGAAACACTTTGTACGCAAAAGGTATACTGTTTGGCTCTCATACTTCACTATTTAGATTTCAATTTAATAGCTTCACCATTACTTTATCTCTATTTGCACTTCTGGAAAGGCTGAGTTCGGAGCCGAACTTGTTATTTTCTTCAATTTCAATAAATTAAATCTCAATTTCAATCTTATCTCTTTATCATTTTTGGATTAAGTCAATTCGCTTGTCTATAAAGCACGTAACACTGATAAATCAAATCAAATCAAATCAATTTTGCGGGTAAACACTGATCACTCAAGAGTTTTTTTTTTTTTTTTTAATTATGCCTTCTTTTGCAGTATAAGAGGAGTTATTCGAAGTAGCTCGTTAATCTACGTTATTACATAGGTTTTTCAGTTTTCAGAAGATTAGAAAATAAAATAAATCCTTTTGTTAGAAAAATGTTACTTCATCGATTGCGAATGGAAGTTATGGACTACAGATTTTGCATTGCATGCTCTAATTCTTTCACACCTTTTTTTTGGTGTGGGATTTATATTATCACTGAACATTTCTCTCAAAAACAATGAGGAAAAGGAAATTAAAAGTAACGTGCTGATTGGACCTCTTGAAACCAAAACAGAAGAGACATATGACAGAAATGAAAATTTTATCATGGGAACAATGATTGGACCAATACGAACTGTTACACGGTGCCTTCCTGAGATGTTTTGGAAGGGCGATGTAACATGTCAGGCAAAGCAACCGACTTCTGTGTGATTACTTTCCGCCAAACGAAAGGCCGCTCCGCACGTTAGATTAGACTATCAATGCCGTGCAGGAAAGCCAATGTCAAGATCAGAATTTGCAACGAGAGAATTGAATAAAAGCTTGCTTGTATTAACGGAGAACAATGATTATAAGACGTGGTGCCAGGGAGGAGACACCAATGCAGAGAATTGATTAAGAAAAGAGAATTGAAATTTCAAGTAGAGCATGTGTTTAGAATATTGTATTTATATTGAAATTGCAGGCTCATTAACCTGTCTTGATCCAGTCAATAAATTTACCAAACATCTTGTTAGAACTTCCTCCTCCTTTGACACTAGACTTAACCTTTGCTCGAAGATCTAAAGCCCTTTCTTTAAATACCTCATCACCAAATAACTGATCCATCTTATTCTTGATTTCTTCTTTTCCAATAATTCCAAACTCATTTTTCTTAAACCCCAATCCTACTTTCCAAACATCACAAATGTAACTCTGGTTAAACAACTGGTCAGCAAAATAAGGCCAGCACAAGAAAGGGACTCCATTGCTTACACTCTCAACAGTCGAATTCCAACCACAATGACTTAAAAAACAAGCAATAGAAGGATGAGCTAACACTTCTTGTTGAGGTGCCCATTTTACTATATGGCCTCTATTGCCTATTCTGTCCTTGAACCCTTTAGGGTAAGCATTATCAGCAGCCTCGTCAGTCAGTAGATTTTCTCGAACCACCCACAAGAATCGTCGTTTTGACAACTCTAACCCTAGTGCCAGCTCCTGGAACTGAGCTGAATCCAAGATTGTGAAGCTACCAAATGCAACGTAAATAACAGAGTTATTTGGTTGCTGATCGAGCCATTTTAGGCAGCTCGAGTCTTCGGGCCAGAAATGGCCAGCTGAAAATCCGAGTCGATTGCTTGCCAAAAGTGGTCCTATTGGTGATACTTGAGGGAACATGGCAAAAGCTCCAGGCTCAAGTTCCTTTGCTGAGTTACAGATTATCCAATCTGCTGATTTTACTCTTTCATTGTTGTCTTTTACGAGCTCGATTACCATTTTCCTCATGGTTGGATCAGGGAAACAAGCCCACGCGAAATCTGATGGGTTCATGATTGGCATGTTTGGTGATAGCTTAATCCCCTGTTTCTTCAAGATAGCTCCTGGAAATTAAAGCAGATTTTGTTAGAAAGCTAAAAGATCATACAATATTATAACTATGTTAAAGACATGGTCCAATGTGGTGGAGCGGTGTCAAGCGCATACTTCTTTATCGGAAGATTACACTATATTACTCCGCCACTGGACATACTATTATAATTTAAGTAGTAATTAAATTATATTGTAAATAGCCTCTTTATATACACACTAACTTACCCAGATCCAACTGTGTGGGATAATACTGGGGTCTGGGTATGTTGTTGTTGTTGCTTTTAGTTTCTACGTAATTAAAGGTCCAGTTATATGAACAAATTCGACTAAGTAAAGAAGAGCTCACCATCGCTATCTATGATTCCATCATCAATGAGCTTTGAGACATTAAATGACGAAGCTAGCGTAGCTGCAGCTGCTGGCCAAAATGCAACTCTTCTAATGTTTAATTTTTCTGCTACTCCCAATGCCCATCCCATATTCTCATCAACTATAACACATGAAACTCCATTTTCATCATCAGACTCATTATTAATCATATTAATAACTTCCTCAAGTTTCCCAGGCATCACTTCAGCAATTGCTTCTGCCAACTTTTTGAGGTCTGTTCTATCTTCCTCAGGTCCTAATCCATCTGGAATTGAAACTAAGCTTATCTTCTTCTGCACGTCGTCGTTCACTGATAATGCCTTAATGACTCTTTTGTGATTAAATTCAGAGTTAACAAAGGTGATTTTGCAACCCTCTTTGACTAACCATAATGAAAGTTCCATTAAAGGAAGAACATGGCCTTGTGCTGGATAAGGTATAGCCACAATATGTGGAATAGGGACCATTTTTTCTTTCTTTGCTCTTTTCATGCTAGTGATTAATATAATTAGCTTGTAAGGGGTTTTTATAGTGGCGTAGCCACCCAATGCCAAAGGTGGTTAAGCGCACACCCTTCATCAAAAAATTATATTGCATATACAATAAGTTATATATTGCTATTTTATAAGGTTATATATTATATTTTGAACATTTTTAATTAACACAATCAAGTGAGACAGTTCAGAATGTTCAAAGTGACGTGTTGTTCTCGAGTTTAATTTCTACTGATTTTATTTACCAAAACTAAATGGAGACCACGATGTGTAGTCTATTTAATTTTTTTTCAATCGAAACTTTTTGATTAAAACATAACACTTAAAACTTAAAATTTGTGTAGAAATAAATAACTAATCTTAAAAATTAGTTTTTAACTAAAAATTATTTCTTAAATAAATCTTATAATTTGAAAGTCAAGCTCTACAAAAATTATCTTCAATAAAAGCTCTTTACAAGCTACAAATTCTCTCGGCACTCTTTTTCTTCTTGTTTTGTGCTTGCTTTTATTAGTAAAAATTTGAATGTTGTCTTTCTATTATTTTAAACTTGATTTATAAAGTTATTGTTATATTAATTTTTTTTTATTGTTTAGCTAATATTGTCTCCTTTTGTCCTTTGTTTTTTTTCTTGAGCCGAAGATCTTTCGGAAACAACCTCCCTACTCCTGCGGGGTAGGGGTAAGGTCTGCGTATACACTACCCTCCCCGGACTCCATTAATGGAATTTTACTGGATTGTTATTTATTGTTTAGCTAAATGTTGCATAGTTTGATTTAAAAATTTTGGTACATCATTCATTGACTAAAAAAATTATAGAATTGTTCAAAATTTGAATAATCTTGACGAAATTTCTGACTATGGGAGTTCAGGTTCAGGAAGTAGGTTTCTTAATAGAGTTTAACTTTTACACAATAGTTTTAAAAAAATTAACAGTATCAGGTCATCTAACAACTATACATAATCCTTCATAAAAATTGGGATTAGTACGTAACCTAAAAATAATTGAAAACGTTATCTACTACAATAGGTTAAAAACATTAATCTATCTATATTATTATAAAAGTATGAATATAATATCGGTTTGCAAAAAATAACCTTATAACAAGCATAATATAACTTATAATAAAAGCACATAACTGGAATTCTAGACATTAGCTTTGTAATCCTATTAGTTTTAGGACATAATACTACACGTTAAGAATTCTATTAGTATAATTATTTTTCATGTTAAAAATTTCTATTACTAATTTAATTTGAAAACGCGTATTATAATGTCATATTACTAATTTAATTTGACAATGTATTATATTGTCCAAATCTATTTAAAAAAGAGCCCATGTTATTATAAAAGTACGAATATAATATTGATAGAGCAAAATAGTCCTAAATATTAAATAGATGAACTCATAGGTGAAGGATATAATAAAATAACCTTATAACCTTTTTTTTGGACTACAAGATCTTCTTTGTTGATTTTTTTAATATTTAAGATTTTAAAATTAATAAAATTTTGTCTATTAAATTTTTATTAAAAGTATATAAAAACTAAATTAATTTTATAAGAATCCTCCATATTGGCAGTACATTACCACTCCATAACATCGAATACCAAGAAAAAATAAAAGTATTATTAAATGAATTGCATAAAGCGTTGAAATTAAGAAAAAAGAATATCCCCATAATATATTTTTATATTATATTTGAACTATTTTCCTACTTAAATAATATATTTTTAATTAAATTTTTTGTGTAATATCAACAACTAAGAAAATATTTAAGAATATAAATGTGTGAGAAAGAGAAAGAAAAATGGTTGGCAAGAGTTAATATCACTAATGATTCTGCAAACATAAAGATTTAAAAGTGAAATGTCAGATCTATCTTATTACTTTTTGAAAATAAAATTTAAGGCGGATAAAATTATAATTAAGAATTAAATCTTTAACTAATAGTAAGAATCTGAATCAATATAAAATAAATTATTTTTTATGTTAATACCAAACAATAAAAATTTTTAATTAATTATTTAGCAAGAGAATCTAATTTAATTATTTTTTAAATTCATCATAGGATTAAAATTATTTTTCAAGTTAAAAACAATTTAGGCTACATAAATTTATTCCTTAAAAAGAGCATCATAGATTAAAAAAATTAGAACACAAACTAAAAAAAGTTAGTATAATATTGAGAATCAAATAACCATACAATTGTCTGTTGAAGCACAATCAAACTTAAATCCTGAACATGAACAAGCTTTCAAGACTATATTATAAAGAGTTGACTCTGGTATAGTAGGATTATCCTTTGTAGATGCCTCCAACGCAATCGAAATAATATTTCTATGTCATGCATTACTTGCAAATGTCAATCAAGAGGCATGATACTATTAGCAATAATAACAAATGGTGTACCAGCTGTTCAAATGGTGATATTATGAAGTCACTTACTTTAGATTTGATACACATCTTCAAACAACTGAAATAACCATCACAAATATATCAAAGCAAAGCAATGTTGCTAAATTTATAAGGAAAAAAATTGATAATATGGGATTAAGAGCTTATGGCTAAGTGTCAAACGATCAAATTAATAGCCCGGAGTTTTGGAGATATATTAAATATCAATGAACCGTTTGGTGAAAAGTTAATAATTTAGAAGGGAATTTCTATCAAGTATTACTAATAGTTTCAAAATCGACGAAAGCAGAAACTGTAAAAACTAGCTTGCCAAAATTATACTTATGACCTCAAATGAAAAAAAATTCAATTGACAAGAAATATAAAGTAAGAACAGACCCAGTATTCAGTGAATTCATGCTTCGTATCGGAAACAAAGAAGATCATCTAATAAAAGATGATTTCATAATAATAATGCATTTAATAAAAGAAATATTTCTATCATTATATAAAACGAAATTTGTGAAAATTGCATGATAAAAATTAAAAAACTATATTAGCTAGTAGAAATGAATATATTGACCAACTAAATAAAAGGTAGATTGCGAAATTTTATGGTAAAAATAAATATTTTTTAGTTTTTGACTCAAGAGAAGATGATCCAACAATTACTATCAAGAAGAATACTTAAATACTTTAATATCAAATGATCTTCTACCACTACAACATTACACATCTATAGCTATGAAAATTATTGTAGCTAAATATGAAAATTTTCGTGGTAAAATACTTTAGCCACAATATTTTTTTCCGTAGCATTCGTAGCAAAATGTAGCGTAGCTAAAAATTAGCTACAGACTTTACATGATCTGTGGCTAAGGAGTAATACTTATTGCTACATAAATTTTGTGTGTTGTAGCTATGATTGTACAAGCTTTTTGCTACGAAAAATATACTTATAGCAAGTAATTTTATTCCTTTGCCACGACGAACAAAATTTGCAGCAATCTTCATATTGTAGCTATGAAATTTTGTATTGTAACAAAAGATTTAATTTATTTGCTATACAAACTCAAATTTTGTGGCTATTTCTATAGCCTAGACTCGTGGCAATAGTACTCATCTTTAGCTACAATTTAAAAACTCCATAGCTATAAATTGAAGCATTTGCCATAAACCTTTTCATATTGTAGCTAAAATTTCATACTTTTAGCCATGAAATAGATAGAACTATAGCAAAAGATTTTGTTCATTTGCTACGGAAAGTAAAAAGAAATAGCCATGTTCTTGATACGTGGCAATTAGGAGTATATGTTTAGCTACGAATTAAAAAATCCATAGCTAAGATTCCATTTTCTTTTGCCATGAAGCACAAAATTGTAGCAATAAATTTTCTTCATTTGCTATATATATATATATATATATATATATATATATATATATATATATATATATATATATATATATAAAGCCTAATTAGAAATACAACCAAATTTTGGCAATGAAACATATAGGCAACTGTAGCATAAATCTTCTTCAATTACGTAATAAATGCAATATATTAGCAAAAAAATTTAATAAAGGTTCAACAATATCAATTCAAATATTAGAACATCGTTTGGAACATATCAATAAGCTTTGACAAGAGGAAAAACAGTATTCATGTGCCCGCTAACCTTGATGCTTTTATAACTCCTCCACAAACTGCAATAACAATAGAAAAAAAAGCAAATAACTAAATGATACAATGAAGCATTTTTATATATGAAAATTAAATTTTATTTTAAATATGAATACTACCTTAAAGAATCACATATATACTAATTTATTAATATAAAAAGATATTAATAAAAGTCTAAGTTACTTACCGTTAGATTGTATCATTTTGTTGTAGATCTTGTGATGCAAGTATCACTCGCAATTTTTCTTCCCATTGCGTACGCATCTCTACTAGCTGATCATTCATATCGTTCTTGAATTCTTTAATTTGTTCTTTAGCTTCCTTTTTAACTTCTTCTACACGCTTATTTGCCTCTTTTCTGGTCAATTCTAGTTGCTTAATAAGCTGTACTTTTGTTGGTCTACCACCAAAATATTCACTGATGTTTTTTTTTGTGTCCATATGCACGGAGATATCCATTTTTTTCAGCCCCAAGAACTTTTTCAAATATATCATCATCATTTAAAGAAATTTCTCCTTCTTTTTTCTGCTTTTTAAATTGGTCAAATTGAACCTACAATCAAATAATGCAAATCAATTAAATATATGTACAAATATATACTGAGATAAAAAAGAAAAGAAAACACATCAACATTACAATATCTTGTTGAAAACATCAACTTGTTTTCCTTTTTTTCTCTTGCGAGATTCCATAAAAACTTCAACACGGGAATGAGCTTTTTCATTTTATCATTATCATTAATAGAATAAAATATGTGAATATAATTCTTCTAAATTCGTTCTAAAAATATTATTATAGTGTTCTAAATTGGTAACTTGCTTTTGAATCAAAATACTTCTTCTTCAACTTGTACTTATAGTCTCTATAGAGGTCACTCATTTTACCAAGAATTGCACTTTTTCTTCCCTCAGACACATCAAAATTAAACTTTTCCTATAAGAAATAAATACCATCATAGTTTATGATCATATATTCTAGTAATTTTTAATCCATAAGAAATTATAAAACATTATAGAGTTATTAATTTGTTATTTTTTTCTTACCAAAACAATGTCCAACATATGGTCGATCTTATCTTGTTCAATCTGTAACGATCCGACCGGTCGTTTTGAGCTCTAGCGCGTCGTTTAGCAGTCTGAGGCCATGAGCAGCTTTATTTCAGGTATTATGACTTGTACGCGAGGTCGGAATTGAATTTCAAGAAGTCCGGAGTTGATTTGGAAAGAGAATTCTTATTTTGGAAGCTTTAAGTTGGAAGAATTAACTATGATTGGATTTTAGAGTAAACGACCTCGGAATCGGGATCTAAAGGTTCCAGTAGGTTCGTATGATGATTTCGGACTTGTGCGTATGCCCGGATCGGGTTTTGGATGACCCGGGAGCTTTTGGCGCACATTATGGAAGTTAGCAATTTGGAAGAAATTTCATAAGTTTGGCTTGAAGTGTATTTCAGTGTTATCGATGTCCGTTTGGGATTCCGAGTCTGGGAGTAGCTCCGTATGGTGATTCTGGGGTTGGGAGCGCGATCGGAAGTGAATTTGGAGATCCGTAGGTCATTTTGAAGTTATTTGGCTAAAGATAGAAATTTGAAGGTTTCTGAGAAGTTTGATCGGAAGTGGACTTTTTGATATCGGAGTCGGAATCCAATTCCGGAAGTTGGAGTAGGTCTGTAATGCCAAATGTGACTTGTGTGCAAAATTTGGGGTCATTCGGATGTGATTTGATAGGTTTAAACATCTAAAGTAGAAGTTTGAAATTTTGAAGTTCATAAAGCTTGGATTGGAGGTCAATAATTGATTTTAGCATTGTTTGATGTGATTTGAGGCCTCGAGCAAGTCCGTAATGCGTTTTGGGACTGGTTGGTATGATTGTTTGGGGCCCCGAGGGCCTCGGGTGGATTCCGGATGGTTAACATATCGAAAATGGAATTTTGGAAGGCTGAACTTGCTGGTTGCTGTCATAACCGCACCTGCGAGAATTGGGCTGCAGGTGCGGAGCCGCAGAAGCGACAAGAGGAGCCGCAGATGCGGTGTGGAACAAAAGTGAAAGGGACCGCAGATGCGGTTGAGCAGCCACAGATGCGGAACCGCATCTACGGAGCAGAGGGCGTAGAAGCGAAAAAAAGGGAGCCTGGAGGAAACCGCAGAAGCGGTGGTCTGGCTTGCACCTGCGGAACCGCAAAAGCGGTCAAGGGACCGCATGTGCGGAAATGCTGGAGGTAGTGAGGTTCTTTTAAATCGGGGGTTGGGTTCATTTCAACCCCGTTTCCTTCCATTGGAGCCGATTTGGAGCAACTTTGAGGTGCCATTTTCACCACCAAGCAGGAGGTAAGCAAATTATTCTAGTTTTGAGTTAAATACATGATTATATACGGATTTGAGCATGAAAATTTGTAGAAAACTTGGGGGTTGAGGGAAAACCTAGAAAATTGATATTCTTGGAATTTAACCACGATTTTGGGTATGAAATTAAGAGAAAATCATATATTTGAGTTCGTGAGTTCATGGGTAAACTTTATCTTAGAGAAATTTCGGAATCCGGGCACGTGGGGTCGAGGGCGTTTTTGTTAACTTTTCGGTCGGGGTTAGAAATTATTATAAATTGGATTATAATGAGTACCTTAGCATATGTTAATGGGTTTAAATAATTGTTTGCTAGTTTTGGAGTATTGGAGCATCAATTTGAGTCGTCGGAAGGGCTTGGAAGCCGGTTTGGAGCTTCGGAGCAAGGTGAGTCTCCTTTCTAAACTTGTAAGAGGGAATTGTCCCCATAGGTGAGTTAATTGGTTATGTGCTCCTATTTGTGGGGGCTACGTACGCACGAGGTGACGAGAGTCCATGCGTAGCTACTATTATGCTATTGTCCGGGTAGTTTAGGACCCAAGAGCATGTTATACTTGGTGTGAGCACGTGATTTTTGTTTTACGCGACAATCACTCCAAAAGAAATAAAAATAATAACAAATGGTCTTGCTGCACAATTTTTGGATTTTTACGTGGCATTTTGTTAGTTATTTGTGATCTTGCCCGTGTTTATTTTATTCAAAAAAAATATGTGTGTCATGTGTAGTTTGAACCGTAATACGGCTATTAAATGAAAAATCATAAAATATGCGTTTTTGTCCTGTTTGTTGCCTTGGTTGATTTTTTTTTACCTACTTTAAATACTTTAATATGTGTGTAATAATTACATTAAGTTTAATTAATGGTGTTTAATTTTATATAGTTAGGCTTTGTGTTTTAAAATTAGAAAATAAAAGAAAGAGGGTGCAAATGGGTTTAAACTCGGATTGGGCCCATTTTTCTTTTAAATTTGAGGCCCAAATATAGCCAGTCCAAACAGCCCACATCCAGGCCACCAAAACGACGTAGTTTGACACCAAAACTACGTCGTTTCAATGCCAATCCATCTCAACCATCAAACCAAATTGATCCAACGGTCCAGATCTCTCACCCATAACCCCATTACCCGACCCGTTACCTGAACCAACCCCGACCCTTACTAAGCCAAACGACACCGTTTCATTTAAACTTCCAGATCCAGGCCGTTGATCTCGATTGATCTAACGGCTGAGATCAAGCCATCCACTCCATATATAAGCTTTCCACTCATACCCCACCCCTATCCAAATACCCTTCCTTCGTTCTCATCCCTTCCAACAGACCCAAACCCCGGAACCCTAGCCGCCCTCTTTCCCCTCACCATTAATCCCGGCGGCATGGACGCCGGTGACCTCCACTTTAACACCATAGGACCGCCTCACCACCCTGAACATAGATCTTTTGCCCTTTTGTCTCGAATCCCCTCCCACCGTCTCGAATCTTCATTTGAAGATTCGAGTCGGACCTCGACTTACACCGATCTACCCCAGCTTCACACCATACAGTCCCCGGACCTCCCTCGTGACCAAACCATGCATGGTTTGGTCCGAATCTAACCAGGGAAACCTAGATCCCAAATCTACCCTTAGGAACCCTAGAAGTCCTAATGACTGATCTGTGTCCGTTTGAGCCAAGTGATTAGGGTCTAATGGACCTTAATCGAAGTGTTTCTCATTTGAGAACACTTCTATTAAAGTCCGTTCAACCTTAAGAAAGATCAATTCAAATCCAAGCTAGGGTTTGCTGATTTTTCAAGATTTCAGGTATTTTTGTTTTCTTTTCTATCAGCTCATGAGTTTTGTTGTAATTAAATGTTTGCTTATTGCCCCAAAATATTAGTTGATTTTATTTCTGAATTAATTAGTCGACTGTGTCCTGTCCACCTTGCCCAGACCTTTGCATTTGGTCAAGTCCTTCTTCATTCACTGATAATGTGTGTGTGTGTGTAAACTGTATAGTCAATTGAATTTGAAATTGGTCGATTAATTAGTCCCCAAGGTCATTTTGTTTTGACAGTGCAATCTGAACCCCTTGTTGATACTGTTAGATTTCTGATCATTGGCTTCGACTGTATGTGTTACAATTAGTATAGTCGAGTCGATACACATCGTCAATAAGTTCAAGCTTTGAACGATAATAGTTCGATTGGTTTTTCTGCTGAAGTCCTACTTAAATCAAATTAGGAATTGAGTATAGCTACTTATAGTTGTTGTATTTGAATCAGAAATTTAAGGATTTGGTTTGTTAGCTGCAGTCTGAATTGGTGCCAGGCATGTGCACTTGTGCACAACATGTGCATAAAGGCCCTTTTTAGAGTTTAAAATAACTTGACAACATATGCTGTCAGGTTATATTCTTGCTGCCCATGTCTGCTTTTAGTTTAATAAGCTGATTAAAAGGACTGTCAGGGAATGTTATGGGAAGGATTTTATTTTAAGTAGTTGAGTGGAAAGAAAAGAGACCACATGGGGAGTTCTGATGTGTTTTAACAGGCTGTGAATAGCCTGATATTGGGCTATAAAAAGAGGCAGAACTTCCATTATTGACGAACAGATTTTTTGGGTTGAAATTTAGACTGGATTTTAAAAGGGGAGGAAAACATCTTTGAGGAGAAAAATAGAGAGGCATATACAGATACACATTGAGAGAGGCATAACACAGAAATACAGAAGCTTTTCTTCTCATTGTTGTCTTGATTTTACTGATTTCGATTTGCTTGATCAATACTGATTTCTTCCAAGTCTCGACTAAGTTTACTGGTTGTGGTTCGCATTGGTCTGTTTCCTGGATTTGGTCTGTCTTGGAGCTCTGTTTCTACTGCACTGTTTGTTTGTTGTTATTTTTGTTACTGCTTTTTCATCGGCTATAGTTGCATCTTGCACTGGGGATTTGTCCTATTGATATCTGCTGTTACTGCTGCTGTTTGGGTTATGCTATTATTGCTCTACTGACTCTCCTGCTTTCTTAATTGTAAGCATTTCCCAGGTACATATTTCGACCCCCACACTGGTGTAACTGCTTGTAACCATGAAAAGCATGAATTGAAAAATCTGAAGGAATTATAATCATCTGCCTTTTCATTTACAGCCTTTTATAAATATTGTTAAGTTGTGTAGATTTTAGTTTGTAGTTCAGTATAGAATACATTAGCAAGTTTGTATTTAATTGAAGCTTATGTTGATCTAAACCACGATATGCGATTTGTTTAAGGGTATACGAGATGTAATTATAATTCACGGAGTATGCAACCTTCAGTATGATTGTTAATTCAAATTCGTTCTTCAGCATACTTTGAATATGTAGGGTGGACGGTTCTTTTCAATTTCATTAAAAATACAATACAATTTTAGACTCTCGAGTTTCAATTTCATTAGGCAGTTTAGGATGAGTTTTGAATACCATTAGTAGTGTCCTTTTAAATAAGGAACTCTATCAATCCTGTTTAAATGAGTTAATTTAAATTTAGCTTAAGGAATGTTTGGAATAAGTGTAGCATTTCGTCAATCTAGTATGTAATTCCTTTTATCAAATTAAAAGCATGTTTCCACGAGGTATAACGCTTCTTCACTTGGTAAATAACTAATCAGATGGTTAATAAGAATCCGGGATTGGCCAAAGCATATAATTGAATTAGCATGTATCTTTTACTTCTATTTTAGAGACAAACACATTAGAAATGTAGTCGCTTTAGAATATCCCTTTTAAAAAAAATAAGGAGACGAGCCTCGTCAAATAAAAATACACATTGCGGGGCCCTCAATAATTAATCATAATAAATACTTAGAATTTGAGATGGGCTGTCTAGTTGAATTTCCCTGTCCTCTCCAAAGATAATAACACGTTAGACTCTTTAGGCGCGACTTAATTGAAATTACATTCTTAAATCCGGGTGCACATTGATGTGACCCAAATCCAAATCTCAACGGAGTCGAAATGTGTTAACAACTACGGGTGCATTGATTGTGACGTGGTTCGAGATGCATTTTCACGACGTTGCAATTCTATAAAAAATAAATGATAATAATAAAAGCGGTTTAAACTTAATAAAAGCACATAAGTCACAACATGTATTTAAATCAGATATTTAGCCATTATAACAATTTAAGCGACCGTGCTAGAACCACGGGATTCGAGGGTGCCTAACACCTTCCCTCGGGTCAACAGAATTCCTTACTTAGAATTTCTGGTTCGCAGACTTCATTTGGAAAAGTCAAAAATTTCCTCGATTTGGGATTCAAGATAAACCGGTGACTTGGGACACCAAAAGCCAAACCTTTCCCAAGTGGAGACTCTGAATTAAATAAACAATCCCATTTCGAATATTGTCACTTAAATTGGAAAAACTCCCCTCGCGCATTTTTACCCTTCGGGGCGGGCGCGCAAAAAGGAGGTGTGACAGCTCTGGCGACTCTGCTGGGGAAATTATCCAGAACCACTGGTTCAGGGTTAGAATTCGAGCTTAGACAAATTGTTATATTTGGTTTTATCTGATTTTTACATGTTTGAGCCTAATGTGCTAAATGCTGCTTTTACCGCTTTGATATTATTTGAACTGCACATATAAACTGTGCCGAAACCTTTCTCTTCTTACCTCCGGGGAGAAGCTCGCTGGACGAGACTCCCTATTCTGTTAGTGTCAATACCTGAAATAAGAAAGAGGTCGGACAAGTTACAAAGCCGGACGATCTCGCGGGTCCCCGGTACGTAGCCCCCTCCTCGGCTCGAGTTGTCCGCTCGGGTACACAGTCTAGAACGTATACCCAGGTTATAAACCTAGTATAACAAAACCCCTGCTGGGAAATCAAACCCAGAACCACTGGTTCAGGGTTCAAGAATTCGAGCTTAGAATAATTGCTATATTTGGCTTTATTATCTGATATATATTACATGTTTTGACATAACGTACTAAATGTTGTCTTTTACCGCTTTGATATTATCTGGACTGTATATAAACTGTGCCGAAACCTTTCTCATCTTTTGGTCCAATATCATAACCAGACTCTTGGAGATATACAACATAGTCGCTAGAAATTGCTAATTTTCGAATTCTTGAGGATTTTCTCACTCCCACTAGTTCAGACACTTCTTCAGTGGGTTCAGGTAAAGCGGGTTGATCTTCATGTGGCTCCTCAAGTGGTGGTGGCTCTTGAACTTGTTGTTGTGCAGATAATTCATGAGAATTTTTCTGAGCAACATTCAAGTTCCCAATATATAAAGGTACCACAGGTGGTTCCCTTATTTCTTCCAATTTCACCCTTTGAGTCAAACCACTCCCACTCTCTTCATGCTCCTCAAGAAATTTGGCGTTTCTGGCTTCAACAATTTTAGGAGAATGAGAGGACAATAAAGTCCAAGCTAAGTGTTTGAGCCAAGTGATTAGGGTCTAATGGACCTTAATCGAAGTGTTTCTCATTTGAGAACACTTCTATTAAAGTCCGTTCAACCTTAAGAAAGATCAATTCAAATCCAAGCTAGGGTTTGCTGATTTTTCAAGATTTCAGGTATTTTTGTTTTCTTTTCTATCAGCTCATGAGTTTTGTTGTAATTAAATGTTTGCTTATTGCCCCAAAATATTAGTTGATTTTATTTCTGAATTAATTAGTCGACTGTGTCCTGTCCACCTTGCCCAGACCTTTGCATTTGGTCAAGTCCTTCTTCATTCACTGATAATGTGTGTGTGTGTGTAAACTGTATAGTCAATTGAATTTGAAATTGGTCGATTAATTAGTCCCCAAGGTCATTTTGTTTTGACAGTGCAATCTGAACCCCTTGTTGATACTGTTAGATTTCTGATCATTGGCTTCGACTGTATGTGTTACAATTAGTATAGTCGAGTCGATACACATCGTCAATAAGTTCAAGCTTTGAACGATAATAGTTCGATTGGTTTTTCTGCTGAAGTCCTACTTAAATCAAATTAGGAATTGAGTATAGCTACTTATAGTTGTTGTATTTGAATCAGAAATTTAAGGATTTGGTTTGTTAGCTGCAGTCTGAATTGGTGCCAGGCATGTGCACTTGTGCACAACATGTGCATAAAGGCCCTTTTTAGAGTTTAAAATAACTTGACAACATATGCTGTCAGGTTATATTCTTGCTGCCCATGTCTGCTTTTAGTTTAATAAGCTGATTAAAAGGACTGTCAGGGAATGTTATGGGAAGGATTTTATTTTAAGTAGTTGAGTGGAAAGAAAAGAGACCACATGGGGAGTTCTGATGTGTTTTAACAGGCTGTGAATAGCCTGATATTGGGCTATAAAAAGAGGCAGAACTTCCATTATTGACGAACAGATTTTTTGGGTTGAAATTTAGACTGGATTTTAAAAGGGGAGGAAAACATCTTTGAGGAGAAAAATAGAGAGGCATATACAGATACACATTGAGAGAGGCATAACACAGAAATACAGAAGCTTTTCTTCTCATTGTTGTCTTGATTTTACTGATTTCGATTTGCTTGATCAATACTGATTTCTTCCAAGTCTCGACTAAGTTTACTGGTTGTGGTTCGCATTGGTCTGTTTCCTGGATTTGGTCTGTCTTGGAGCTCTGTTTCTACTGCACTGTTTGTTTGTTGTTATTTTTGTTACTGCTTTTTCATCGGCTATAGTTGCATCTTGCACTGGGGATTTGTCCTATTGATATCTGCTGTTACTGCTGCTGTTTGGGTTATGCTATTATTGCTCTACTGACTCTCCTGCTTTCTTAATTGTAAGCATTTCCCAGGTACATATTTCGACCCCCACACTGGTGTAACTGCTTGTAACCATGAAAAGCATGAATTGAAAAATCTGAAGGAATTATAATCATCTGCCTTTTCATTTACAGCCTTTTATAAATATTGTTAAGTTGTGTAGATTTTAGTTTGTAGTTCAGTATAGAATACATTAGCAAGTTTGTATTTAATTGAAGCTTATGTTGATCTAAACCACGATATGCGATTTGTTTAAGGGTATACGAGATGTAATTATAATTCACGGAGTATGCAACCTTCAGTATGATTGTTAATTCAAATTCGTTCTTCAGCATACTTTGAATATGTAGGGTGGACGGTTCTTTTCAATTTCATTAAAAATACAATACAATTTTAGACTCTCGAGTTTCAATTTCATTAGGCAGTTTAGGATGAGTTTTGAATACCATTAGTAGTGTCCTTTTAAATAAGGAACTCTATCAATCCTGTTTAAATGAGTTAATTTAAATTTAGCTTAAGGAATGTTTGGAATAAGTGTAGCATTTCGTCAATCTAGTATGTAATTCCTTTTATCAAATTAAAAGCATGTTTCCACGAGGTATAACGCTTCTTCACTTGGTAAATAACTAATCAGATGGTTAATAAGAATCCGGGATTGGCCAAAGCATATAATTGAATTAGCATGTATCTTTTACTTCTATTTTAGAGACAAACACATTAGAAATGTAGTCGCTTTAGAATATCCCTTTTAAAAAAAATAAGGAGACGAGCCTCGTCAAATAAAAATACACATTGCGGGGCCCTCAATAATTAATCATAATAAATACTTAGAATTTGAGATGGGCTGTCTAGTTGAATTTCCCTGTCCTCTCCAAAGATAATAACACGTTAGACTCTTTAGGCGCGACTTAATTGAAATTACATTCTTAAATCCGGGTGCACATTGATGTGACCCAAATCCAAATCTCAACGGAGTCGAAATGTGTTAACAACTACGGGTGCATTGATTGTGACGTGGTTCGAGATGCATTTTCACGACGTTGCAATTCTATAAAAAATAAATGATAATAATAAAAGCGGTTTAAACTTAATAAAAGCACATAAGTCACAACATGTATTTAAATCAGATATTTAGCCATTATAACAATTTAAGCGACCGTGCTAGAACCACGGGATTCGAGGGTGCCTAACACCTTCCCTCGGGTCAACAGAATTCCTTACTTAGAATTTCTGGTTCGCAGACTTCATTTGGAAAAGTCAAAAATTTCCTCGATTTGGGATTCAAGATAAACCGGTGACTTGGGACACCAAAAGCCAAACCTTTCCCAAGTGGAGACTCTGAATTAAATAAACAATCCCATTTCGAATATTGTCACTTAAATTGGAAAAACTCCCCTCGCGCATTTTTACCCTTCGGGGCGGGCGCGCAAAAAGGAGGTGTGACAGCTCTGGCGACTCTGCTGGGGAAATTATCCAGAACCACTGGTTCAGGGTTAGAATTCGAGCTTAGACAAATTGTTATATTTGGTTTTATCTGATTTTTACATGTTTGAGCCTAATGTGCTAAATGCTGCTTTTACCGCTTTGATATTATTTGAACTGCACATATAAACTGTGCCGAAACCTTTCTCTTCTTACCTCCGGGGAGAAGCTCGCTGGACGAGACTCCCTATTCTGTTAGTGTCAATACCTGAAATAAGAAAGAGGTCGGACAAGTTACAAAGCCGGACGATCTCGCGGGTCCCCGGTACGTAGCCCCCTCCTCGGCTCGAGTTGTCCGCTCGGGTACACAGTCTAGAACGTATACCCAGGTTATAAACCTAGTATAACAAAACCCCTGCTGGGAAATCAAACCCAGAACCACTGGTTCAGGGTTCAAGAATTCGAGCTTAGAATAATTGCTATATTTGGCTTTATTATCTGATATATATTACATGTTTTGACATAACGTACTAAATGTTGTCTTTTACCGCTTTGATATTATCTGGACTGTATATAAACTGTGCCGAAACCTTTCTCTTCTTACCTCCGGGGAGAAGCTCGCTGGTCGAGGTTCCCTATTCTGTTAGTGTCAATACCTGAAATAAGAAAGAGGACGGATAAGTTACGAAGCCGGATGGCCTTTTGGTTCCCGGTAAGTTTCCCCCTCCTCGACTCGAGTTGTCCGTTCGGGTACACAGTCTAGAACATATACCCAGGTTATAAACCTAGTATAACGAAACCTCATGCCGGATCCCTAGTAGGAACATTTATTTGCATCATGTTGCATTTGACATAGGGGACTCAACACAGGGGTTGGGTCCGTCTAGGACAGACAACCTGAAATGAAAAGACCATCCTGCTACATCTTGTTCGTTTCGCGCATTTATTTGCTTCGGATCTGCATGCCGACCGGTTTCTAAAAGATTTTCAAAAAAAAAAAATAGCAGTGTAGGGAGATGATTACTTCTTTTTGAAAAAAAAATTGTCCAAGTAATGTCAAAATCTCGTCGGAATTCAAGATAAAATATATATATATATATATATATATATATATATATATATATATATATATATATATAAATTTTGTGATAAGTTGGATTTATTAGAACAAAAAAAAAATTTACTTTCAAAATAAAAAAAATATATATTTAAAAAGTAAAAAAAATATATTTTCTTTGGTCTTTATCTCTTTTCAAAAGAAAATAAAAAATATATATATAAAATCCAGAAAAAAATATATTCTTGCTTTTTCTTTAAAAGATTATATTCAAAAGAGGGTTTAATTGATTTACTCTATTCACGATGGACCGAACTACGCGAGTCTGATTCTCACCGGATGTGAGATACGTAGGCAAACCTCATCGGTTTCGACCCCAATTTTCAAAAATCCAAAAAAAAAAAATATTTTCCTTTAGTTCTTTCTTTATAAATTTTTCTTTAGAAAATACAAAAAAATAATAATAATAAGATAGAAGTTTTTTTTTAAAACTCAAATAAAAAAAAAGTTTCCTTCTTTTTGAAGTCTTTATACGAAAAAAAAAATGAAATAAGAATTAAAAATCAGCAACAAAAATCCAAAAATACTCTTTGCTTTTTAGTCTCTCTTTTGTAAATGTCCATAAAAAAATATTTGAAAAATTGAATTCCAAAATATTAGGACTTTTCTTTAAAAGTGCTTTTGTAAATAAATAAAACTCAGAATTCCACATCATTTTCTTAAAAGTCCCTCTTTCAAAATTTAAGAGGCAACATCATAAATAAAAAAATATACATTCTTTCTTCCGTAGAAAAGGTAAAACAAACAAAAAAAATCAACCAAACACATTTTCTTTTTTGTTTAAAAAATAAAAAAAAAAACATTTCCAAAGTTCAAGTCAAAAGCAAATAATTTTTTTAGAAGTCTTTCTTTAAAAAATAAAACAAAAATCAAAATAAACAAAATTTCTTTCTTCTTTTAAAGCATTTCTTTCAAAAATTCCAAAAAAAGGGTTAGTCTAGTTACTCCATTTTCGATGCCCGAACTACGCCGGTTTGATTCTCACCGGATGTGAGATACGTAGGCAACCCCCATCGGGTTCAACCCCACCATTTTGCTAAGGTAGCCAAAACCAATAAACAAAAAATGTGTCAAAATAAGTCAGGTGATGCTGTTTTGTCATAAATAGCCGAATGTTCCCAAAAAGGACGCCGGAAGGCTGACTTTGCATAAACAGCCACCTCTTGGGTCACGTTTAGGATTTTTTGACCAATTGACCCACACAGCCTTAAAATCTTCATCCCCGAAGTGCTGAAAGGCCGTGGTTCAAAAATCTGATTTTCTTTCAAAAAAATAAATAAAAAAAATAAATAAATAAGTAAATAAATAAAGAATAGTCAAATCTTTTGAGCCAAATCGTTTTGCTTAAATCACCCTAATAAATGCACAGGATGAGCCCAATGCTAAATGAACACTTGTTTCTTTATTTTTTTTGTTAGTTTCGAACTACGTAATGATCTGATTCACGCGGTGTCGTGATACGTAGGCAATCCTCATCGGATTCGGTCACATTTTACTGCAAATATTGAAAACAGTAATAAAAAGAGAATGAATAGATAAATAAATAAAATAATAAAAAACATAAAAAAAGGAAGAAAAAAAAAGAAAAAAAATATAATAATAAAAAAATATATAAATAAAAGGGGGAGCTTGAAAGAAGCTGGAGTGACGCATGTCTTCGTTGCAGACGTGTAGAAATTCATTTAACTGTATAGGTGCATCATGCCCCAATGTGAGATTGCCTATCTGTTATTTGTTTCGAACTAACCACCTGTCTACTGATGAGTCTTCCAGGTTTTTAGAAAGGTAGTTGGTTTGGGGGAAGTCTGGCCTCGCATTCATATTTCACGAGGTCAAAAGGGAGTGTTCAGTTACCCGCTATTAAGACAAAAGGGGGTATTCACACTTACTCCACAAGGTCGAAGGGGGATATAGCGATGTCTTCGGAAATTCCTTTGCCGACAATTCCCGTCCCTGAGGAGAGTTCGATCTCGGCCGTCCCAACTTTCGAGTCAGCAACTGCTGAAGAAAACAGAATCCTGAGGCTCCGCATGATGGAGATGTTGGATGACTGGCATAATGGAAGGGAACCACCAAGTGTTATCCCTGGATTCCCTGAGTTGTTCCACAGAACAAGTGGGACTTCGAACATTCCCATAAGCTACCCAGCTACCCCGTTCGGGTACCCGGACATTTCAGCCCACTCCGCAGGATCACCCTCTGAGTCTTGCCCTTGGATGTCAACAACGGATGTCGCTACAAACATCTTCACCGCACCGCCCTGTCCAATCATGGCACAGCCCACTACACACAGGCCCAATTTTGACTCTTCCTTTCATTCACCTTTCCAACACCCTCTTTCTCACTGGAACCTACTCGATTCACCACCAACACTCCCCCTCAACAACCTCAATACGAGTTTGCACCTGAGCAGGGCCAAAGCTCCAAAATTGCTGAACAAGGTGAGATGGCCAAGAGAATGAAGAGCCTTGAGCAAAATTTGAAAAACATGCAAGGTTTGAGCGGACAGAAAAGCGTCTCCTATGCCGATCTATGCATGTTCCCTCACGTGCATCTCCCTGTGGGTTTCAAAACTCCAAAGTTTGAGAAGTACGACGGGCACGGCGATCCCATTGCTCATCTCAAAAAGTATTGCAACCAACTGCGGGGAGCCGGAGGCAAAGAAGAATTGTTGATGGCGTACTTCGGGGAAAGTTTGGTAGGAGTCGCTTCGGAATGGTATATGGACCAGGACATATCTCGCTGGCATATATGGGATGATCTTGCCAGAGACTTCGTAGGGCAGTTTCAATATAATATTGACATCGCACCAGACAAAAATGCCTTGTCAAACATAAAGAAGAAACCCTCGGAAAGTTTCAGAGAATACGCCATCAAATGGCGCGAGCAAGCGTCAAGGGTAAAACCTTCCATGGACGAGATAGAGATGGTCACTACTTTCCTCCAGGCTCAAGAGTCCGACTATTTCCAAAACATGATGTCAGCCATGGGAAAGCCTTTCGCAGAAGCGATTAAGATTGGAGAAATGGTGGAGAACGGTCTGAAAACAGGTAGAATCTTAAGTCAGGCAGCCATAAGGGCAACCTCCCAAGCCGTCCAAAGCAGGGCTGGAGGAATGGAAAGAGGGAAGAAAAAGGAAGAAACATCCATGGCGGCATTAGAATATCATAGTCCCGGGCTTTGTTCTTCGGAAAGAACCTCGCAACATTATTTCCCCCACCAAAATGTGACCTACGCTCCTCAGCCCTACATGGTCATGAGCACCCAGCCTTACGTCCAGCGGTCACAGCCAGCCAATCGGGGGCAAGCTCCACATCCTAGGAATCAGCCTCCTCACCAAAACCACTACAATCCTCGACCTCCTCAGAATAATTTCCGTCCTCGGGAACCACCCAGGAGACCCAACTATACACCAATCGGTGAACCCTATTCCACCCTATTCCCTAAGCTTGTCCAGATGAATTTGTTGCAGCCCATACCACCAAATGGGCAGAACCCGGGATCACCATCATATCAGCGGGGTGTCAGATGTGCATACCATTCAGGGGTAGAAGGGCACGACACCAACAACTGCTGGACATTGAAACAAGCTGTAGAGAATCTGTTAGACTAAGGGAAGATTGTGTTGAAAGACGAGGATATCCCAAATGTGACCAATAATACGCTGCCCGCCCATAATAACAGGCCGATAATTGGTATGATTTGTGAAGACGAGGAAATTGATCCGGCGCTTAAAGCCATAATTGCTATTGCTGATACAGAAAGGGAGCCCAGGGCAACTCCGGATTAAGGAAAAGGAATAATTGATGTATCAAAGCAGGCCTCTATGGTATGGGGGACGATCAAACCACCTCGGCCGAACGAGCCAGTGTTTGTTGGACGCATACCACAGAAGCCAAAATACAACAAAGAGGAAGATGATAAGGTGTTCCCGCTCGAAGAGAGTGAGGAAATATGTGAGGCAATGAGGGAAAAGCTATGCAAAATACACCTGGTCCAGCCAGGAGAGGGCACTAGCATCGCTGAGGTATCGTACATGGGACCAAGAACCAAGCTTCAAAACTGGAAGGCTACGCCATTTTTGATCAAACGGAAGTCCTAATAAACTTGTCTTGCCACTTTCTCTGCATCACGAGCTACCCCAGGGTGTGACTCAGATGTTTTTCTTTAGTTTCATGTTTTTAATTTCCTGAATGTCAACCCTTTTCTTTATCTTCCCCAAAATTCCAAGAAATGAAATCTTGTTTCATCGCTCACTTTCTCCTTCTATGTTTTCTTTTTGTGTTCTCTTAAATTCTGATAATGCAGCTTTAAATAACATGACATGCTTGCGGACTTCATGCCCGGATCACGAGAACTCCGTCAGACTTCAAATAATGAGTCAAAATTTGAAATATAAAGAATCTGAATAGGAACGACCAAAGAAAATTGGTTCATGATTTGGAAAATGTCCGTCACTAAAGCAAAGTTGAGGGCAGTAAATGGGTTTAGACCCGTACAGAATGTTAACCTTAATGACTACGGTTTGTCACGAGCAATTGTACCAATAAAGAAGGGTCCATACGTCATTGGAAAACATTGCCAAGAGGAGCATTTATATCTGGGCGACGTCGAAAGAAATGACGTCAGCCCTGCTCGGAAAGCAGGTGCAGTAATATGTCTAAATCGCTCTGGCGATATCTTTGCACAGTTTGAGATGACGAAGGCTTTCATTCTCGCCACCCAAACACTATCAACCCCTTGCAAACCCATTTGAGCCGGTTACTCTCCTTTGATTACCCTCTTTGGAACCTGGAAATATTACTGAAAATAAAATGAAAAAAAAAAGAAATTGAAATGAAAAGAAAAATGAAAAAAAAGGGAAGAAAAAGAATTGGAAAAATAAGAAAATATATATACAAAAAAAAAGACAATGAAAATGAAAAAAAAGGAAGGGAAGTGAAAAACAAAGCAAATCATAAAAACAAAAAAAATGTGCCTGAACTACGTTTGACTTGATTCCGAAAGGATACGTAGGCAACCTCTCCTTGGGGTTCAGTCACACCAAAACAAAAATCCAGGAATTCCCCCGAAAGTAAAACTGGGGCAGAAGTTATAATGATTCGGTAATGATCTCGCCCAAAAGGTTCCAAAGTTGTAGTTCAATCCACATTCTTTTCACCCCAAGCCTTTGTCCAAGTCCTTCTGATCAATCAGCAAAGCGTTTCAAAATGGGAAGATGGAATTATTTGGGTCTGATACAACAAAATGAGGAGAATAAAATGAGAGAGTCTTGTCGGTGAAAACCTTTGGGCACCGTGAGGCGACGCGAGAAGAGAAATCGAAAATGAGAGAGCTTGTTTAGTAAAACTCGCAAAGAGTGCTATCAAGCGACAGTAAGAAGAGAAATGAGAGAGGTCGACTAGCGAAAACCCGCAAAGGGCGTTGTCGGCCAAAAAGATGATTCCACCTCAGAAAGTCCTGGCAAGGTTCCCGGGTTTTGAAAACACAGATCTGTTTTGGTTCATGAGGAAATGCAAGTTCTTGGAGGTCGGGCATCCAGTCCAAAAGGCATGTCATGTCAGTTTGAAGCCAGCATACACTCCAAATAAGTCCTTCTTTTCTCCCCGAAAGGGACGCTTCTCTTTAAACTCATATGCTTTCCTTTACATAGTTTTCTTTGAGTTCCTTTTGATCTAACTCTTCATTCCATAACAATTACAAAGAAAGGTGGCAGGACCGGTTTATACAGGGCCCCGTTTGGCAAAAGTCAAAAAAAAAAATGTACGACCTCAGTGGCGCGTCAGTCCCATCCCGACTGGCCATGGTAGTTGATTTGCTTCCAAAGTAAAGACGTTCGAAAAAAAAGGGCCTACGAAGTCAAAATAAAGTTGGAGAGGTTAAGTCCCACGCGATTAGCCACTACGGTTTAGGTTTGAGGATCAAAATCCCTGACACAAAACCGACAAATCCCCACAAGGTCTCCCTTTGTTACAAATCCCCACGGAGTCTCCCCTTGTACAATTCCCCAAAGAGGTCCGCCCCAGCACATCCCCAGCAAGTCTGCTTTAATCAAAAAAAAAAAAATCCTCACAGAGTTCGCATTGGACAAATCACGGAGATTCCCTTGTACAAATCCCCATAGAGTCTCCCTAATAAAATCCCCACCGAAAATCCCCAAGCTGAACGGGACGGAAAAACCAAAGCCTTACAAGGCAAATCATCACAAAATCTGGAAACGCAATTCTGAGTAGTCCAAAGGGTTTCGCATGTGAACCCAATCAATGGCAGAGTTTCTCAACAAGAATTAGGCCAAGACAAAGCAATTGGAACGGTCAAGGCCCCCAAACCAACCGCCGTTTTCAAACTGACAATTTTTTTTTGTTTAGGAAATTGAGACAGGTGCGACCCAAAGCAGCCATGCAAGAAGCAGGTGTAGCCCAAAAGAAATAAAACGCGCAAGCATTGAAACAACCTTGCAGCGGGAAAACGACCAAAGGTAAGTTTTCCATATTTTTTTCGTGCATTTTGATAAATAAAAGGAAATAAAAAAGGGGTGAACCAAAGAAAAGAAAGAAGACAAGGAATAAAAATGAACATCCCAAAAGAAAAACAAATCATGGTAACATAGGACCTCATTCCTCGACTATCCCGGTATAAACCACGGATCTCCCTGGCATAACCCAAGGAGCTTTTTCTACCCAAATCCCCGGCATAACCCGAGGACTCTTTCCCTTTTTCCGGCATAACTCGATGACGTCCCTGGCATAATCCGAGGACTCTTTCCCCTTTCCGGCATAACCCGATGAACCTCCGGCATAACTCGATGATTTCCCCGACATAATTCGAAGACTCTTACCATTTTTCCCTGCATGATCCGATGAATCTTCCGGCATAACCCGATGAATCTTCCGGCATAACCCGATGAATCTTTTCGGCATAACCCGATAAATCTTCCCGGCATGATCCGATGAATTCTCCGGCATGATCCGATGAATCTTCCGGCATAACCCGATGAATATTTCCGGCATAACCCGATGAACCCCCCGGCATGTTCCGATGAATTTTCCGGCATGATCCGATGAACCTTTCGGCATAACCCGATGAATCCTTTTGGCATAACCCAATAAATCTTCCGGTATAACCCGATAAATCTTCCCGGCATGTTCCGATGAATTTTCCGGCATGATCCGATGAATCTTCCGGCATAACTCGATGAATCTTCCGGCATAACCCGATAAATCTTTCGGCATGTCCCGATGAATCTTTTCGGCATAACCCGATGAACCCCCTGGCATGTTCCGATGAATTTTCCGGCATGATCCGATGAACCTTTCGGCATAACCCGATGAATCCTTTGGCATAACCCGATAAATCTTTCGGCATAACTCGACAAATCTTCCCGGTATGTTCCGATTAATTTTCCGGCATGATCCGATGAATCTTCCGGCATAACCCGATGAATCTTCCGGCATAACCCGATGAATCTTTCGGCATAACCCAATAAACCTTCCCGGCATGTTCCGATGAATTTTCCGGCATGATCCGATGAATCTTCCGGCATAACCCGATGAACCCTCCGGCATAACCCGACGAATCTTTCCGGCATAACCTGACGAATCTGTCCGACATAACCCAAATAGTGTCCGGCATAACCTGGCAGCCTTCCCAATTTAGGGCTCTGATCCCTAAGTTGAACTTTGTCCCCCAGCTAGTCAGCATTAGGGTTTTAAACCCTAAACTGAACTCTTTTCCTTTAGTCAGCATTAGGGTTTTAAACCCTAAACTGAACTTTTCCTTTAGTCAGCATTAGGGTTTTAAACCCTAAACTGAATTTTTCCCTTTAGTCAGCATTAGGGTTTTAAACCCTAAACTGAACTCTTTCCATTCAGTCAGCATTAGGGTTTTAAACCCTAGATTGAACTTTTTCCCTTAGTCAGCATTAGGGTTTTAGACCCTAAACTGAACTTTTTCCCTTTAGTCAGCATTAGGGTTTTCGTGCATTTTGATAAATAAAAGGAAATAAAAAAGGGGTGAACCAAAGAAAAGATAGAAGACAAGGAATAAAAATGAACATCCCAAAAGAAAAACAAATCATGGTAGCATAGGACCTCATTCCTCGACTATCCCGGTATAAACCACGGATCTCCCTGGCATAACTCAAGGAGCTTTTTCTACCCAAATCCCCGGCATAACCCGAGGACTCTTTCCCTTTTTCCGGCATAACTCGATGACGTCCCCGGTATAATCCGAGGACTCTTTCCCCTTTCCGGCATAATCCGATGAACCTCCGGCATAACCCGATGATTTCCCCGACATAATTCGAAGACTCTTACCTTTTTTCCCTGCATGATCCGACGAATCTTCCGGCATAAACCGATGAATATTCCGGCATAACCCGATGAATCTTTTCGGCATAACCCGATAAATCTTCCCGGCATGATCCGATGAATCTTCCGGCATAACCCGATGAATATTTCCGGCATAACCCGATGAACCCCCCGGCATGTTCCGATGAATTTTCCGGCATGATCCGATGAACCTTTCGGCATAACCCGATGAATCCTTTTGGCATAACCCAATAAATCTTCCGGCATAACCCGATAAATCTTCCCGGCACGTTCCGATGAATTTTCCGGCATGATCCGATGAATCTTCCGGCATAACCCGATGAATCTTCCGGCATAACCCGATAAATCTTTCGGCATAACCCGATAAAACTTCCCGGCATGTCCCGATGAATCTTTCCGGCATAACCCGATGAACCCCCCGGCATGTTCCGATGAATTTTCCGGCATGATCCGATGAACCTTTCGGCATAACCCAATGAATCCTTTGGCATAACCCGATAAATCTTTCGGCATAACCCGATAAATCTTCCCGGCATGTTTCGATGAATTTTCCGGCATGATCCGTTGAATCTTCCGGCATAACCCGATGAATCTTCCGGCATAACCTGATGAATCTTTCGGCATAACCCGATAAACCTTCCCGGCATGTTCCGATGAATTTTCTGGCATGATCCGATGAATCTTCCGGTATAACCCGATGAACCCTCCAGCATAACCCGACGAATCTTTCCGGCATAACCTGACGAATCTGTCCGACATAACTCAAATAGTGTCCGGCATAACCTGGCAGCCTTCCCAATTTAGGGCTTTGATCCCTAAGTTGAACTTTGTCCCCCAGCTAGTCAGCATTAGGGTTTTAAACCCTAAACTGAACTCTTTTCCTTTAGTCAACATTAGGGTTTTAAACCCTAAACTGAACTTTTTCCCTTTAGTCAACATTCGGGTTTTAAACCCTAAACTGAACTTTTCCTTTAGTCAGCATTAGGGTTTTAAACCCTAAACTGAATTTTTTCCCTTTAGTCAGCATTAGGGTTTTAAACCCTAAACTGAACTCTTTCCATTCAGTCAGCATTAGGGTTTTAAACCCTAGACTGAACTTTTTCCCTTAGTCAGCATTAGGGTTTTAAACTCTAAACTGCACTTTTCTCTTTAGTCAGCATTAGGGTTTTAAAACCCTAAACTGATCTCTTTTCCTTTAGTCAGCATTAGGGTTTTAAAACCCTAAACTGAACTCTTTTCCTTTAGTCAGCATTAGGGTTTTAAATCCTAAACTGAACTTTTTCCCTTTAGTCAGCATTAGGGTTTTAAACCCTAAACTGAACTTTTCCTTTAGTCAGCATTAGGGTTTTAAACCCTAAACTGAACTTTTTCCATTTAGTCAGCATTAGGGTTTTAAACCCTAAACTGAATTTTTTCCCTTTAGTCAGCATTAGGGTTTTAAACCCTAAACTGAACTCTTTCCATTCAGTCAGCATTAGGGTTTTAAACCCTAAACTGAACTCTTCCTTTATTCAGCATTAGGGTTTTAAACCCTAAACTGAACTTTTTCCATTTAGTCAGCATTAGGGTTATAAACCCTAAACTGAACTTTTCCATTTAGTCAGCATTAGGGTTTTAAACCCCAAACTGAACTTTTCCCTTTAATCAGCATTAGGGTTTTAAACCCTAAACCGAACTTTTTCCATTTAGTCAGCATTAGGGTTTTAAACCTTAAACTGAACTTTTCCCTTTAATCAGGATTAGGGTTTTAAACCCTAAACTGAACTTTTCCCCAATTGGTCAACATTAGAGTTTCAACTCTAAACTGAGCTTCTCCCCAGCTAGTCAGTATTAGGGATCCAACCCTGAACTGAACTATTTCCATTCCGCCATCATTAGGGCTCCAACCCTAAACTGAGCATTCTTACCTTGTGGCAATATCGTCGATCCAATTCCTTCATCAATTCTATGAACTTCCTGACAAATAACTCACGAAATTTCCCTAGTGAAACTGGGCAGAAAATTTCGTTCGTTTGTTTTTTCCCCGCAGGTCTGACCTCGAGGCGCATGGATCAAGAAGACCCACGAGATGAGCCTCAACCCAGAATAAAAAAAAGAGAAGATATTCCGAGATGCTTGAAAAAATGAAGGGCGGATCGCTCCAAGTTTCGATCAAGGCCCCGAGCTCTACCACTCCCGTCTCACTCAGTGTCGCAGAAATAAACAGGCACCTACAACTTGCAAGCATCAAGATTCGGATCGAAGTCTACAAGCAAAATCAGCTAAGACCCGAGATCAAGTTGCAAAGGAATCTTAGATAGGAATCTTGTAACTAGCAAGTGACAAGTATAAGTATTTAGTTTAGTTTCAATTTTTTCTTTGGTTGTAATAAGGCGGTCAGTAAAGCAACAGTGACAACAGCAACAGCAGTAACAGCAAACATTGCAATCCCATGGTAGTCCCAGCTGCCAAAATTTCCCGAGCTACATTGACCTGATTCCTGTTTAGCCCAGGATATGTAGGAAATCTTTGAAGCAAAGATTCGGTGAAATCTTTCAAAACATGCTTCACACGGAGTAGTCCAATAGGCAAAAGTCGCTTATATCCGCTCACTTTATCTTTGCACGAAAACTCTTCGTGTTTCCGAACAAAGAGGGGCAGCTGTGAGCACGTGATTTTTGTTTTACGCGACAATCACTCCAAAAGAAATAAAAATAATAACAAATGGTCTTGCTGTACAATTTTTGGATTTTTACGTGGCATTTTGTTAGTTATTTGTGATCTTGCCCGTGTTTATTTTATTCAAACAAAATACAAAAAAAATATGTGTGTCATGTGTAGTTTGAACCGTAATACGGCTATTAAATGGAAAATCATAAAATATGCGTTTTTGTCCTGTTTGTTGCCTTGGTTGATTTTTTTTACCTACTTTAAATACTTTAATATGTGTGTAATAATTACATTAAGTTTAATTAATGGTGTTTAATTTTATTTAGTTAGGCTTTGTGTTTTAAAATTAGAAAATAAAAGAAAGATGGTGCAAATGGGTTTAAACTCGGATTGGGCCCATTTTTCTTTTAAATTTGAGGCCCAAATATAGCCAGTCCAAACAGCCCACATCCAGGCCACCAAAACGACGTAGTTTGACACCAAAACTACGTCGTTTCAATGCCAATCCATCTCAACCATCAAACCAAATTGATCCCGGCGGCATGGACGCCGGTGACCTCCACCTTAACACCATAGGACCGCCTCACCACCCTGAACATAGATCTTTTGCCCTTTTGTCTCGAATCCCCTCCCACCGTCTCGAATCTTCATTTGAAGATTCGAGTCGGACCTCGACTTATACCGATCTACCCCAACTTCACACCAGACAGTCCCCGGACCTCCCTCATGACCAAACCATGCTTGGTTTGGTCCGAATCTAACCAGGGAAACCTAGATCCCAAATCTACCCTTAGGAACCCTAGAAGTCCTAATGACTGATCTGTGTCCGTTTGAGCCAAGTGATTAGGGTCTAATGGACCTTAATCGAAGTGTTTCTCATTTGAGAACACTTCTATTAAAGTCCGTTCAACCCTAAGAAAGATCAATTCAAATACGAGCTAGGGTTTGCTGATTTTTCAAGATTTCAGGTATTTTTGTTTTCTTTTCTATCAGCTCATGAGTTTTGTTGTAATTAAATGTTTGCTTATTGCCCCAAAATGTTAGTTGATTTTATTTCTGAATTATTTAGTCGACTGTGTCCTGTCTACCTTGCCCAGACCTTTGCATTTGGTCAAGTCCTTCTTCATTCACTAATAATGTGTGTGTGTGTAAATTGTATAGTCAATTGAATTTGAAATTGGTCGATTAATTAGTTCCCAAGGTCATTTTGTTTTGACAGTGCAATCTGAACCCCTTGTTGATACTGTTAGATTTCTGATCATTGGCTTCGACTGTATGTGTTACAATTTGTATAGTCGAGTCGATACACATCGTCAATAAGTTCAAGCTTTGAACGATAATAATTCGATTGGTTTTTCTGCTGAAGTCCTACTTAAATCAAATTAGGAATTGAGTATAGCTACTTATAGTTGTTGTATTTGAATCAGAAATTTAAGGATTTGGTTTGTTAGCTGCAGTCTGAATTTGTGCCAGGCATGTGCACTTGTGCACAACATGTGCATAAAGGCCCTTTTTAGAGTTTAAAATAACTTGACAGCATATGCTGTCAGGTTATATTCTTGCTGCCCATGTCTGCTTTTAGTTTAATAAGCTGATTAAAAGGACTGTCAGGGAATGTTATGGGAAGGATTTTATTTTAAGTAGTTGAGTGGAAAGAAAAGAGACCACATGGGGAGTTCTGATGTGTTTTAACAGGCTGTGAATAGCCTGATATTGGGCTATAAAAAGAGGCAGAACTTCCATTATTGACGAACAGATTTTTTGGGTTGAAATTTAGACTGGATTTTAAAAGGGGAGGAAAACATCTTTGAGGAGAAAAATAGAGAGGCATATACAGATACACATTGAGAGAGGCATAACACAGAAATACAGAAGCTTTTCTTCTCATTGTTGTCTTGATTTTACTGATTTCGATTTGCTTGATCAATACTGATTTCTTCCAAGTCTCGACTAAGTTTACTGGTTGTGGTTCGCATTGGTTTGTTTCCTGGATTTGGTCTATCTTGGAGCTTTGTTTCTACTGCACTGTTTGTTTGCTGTTATTTTTGTTACTGCTTTTTCATCGGCTATAGTTGCATCTTGCACTGGGGATTTGTCCTGTTGATATCTGCTGTTACTACTGCTGTTTGGGTTATGCTATTATTGCTCTACTGACTCTCCTGCTTTCTTAATTGTAAGCATTTCCCAGGTACATATTTCGACCCCCACACTAGTGTAACTGATTGTAACCATAAAAAGCATGAATTGAAAAATCTGAAGGAATTATAATCATCTGCTTTTTCATTTACAGTCTTTTATAAATATTGTTAAGTTGTGTAGATTTTAGTTTGTAGTTCAGTATAGAATACATTAGCAAGTTTGTATTTAATTGAAGCTTATGTTGATCTAAACCACGATATGCGATTCGTTTAAGGGTATACAAGATGTAATTATAATTCACGGAGTATGCAACCCTCAGTATGATTGTTAATTCAAATTCGTTCTTCAGCATACTTTGAATATCTAGGGTGGACGGTTCTTTTCAATTTCGTTAAAAATACAATACAATTTTAGACTCTCGAGTTTCAATTTCATTAGGCAGTTTAGGATGAGTTTTGAATACCATTAGTAGCGTCCTTTTAAATAAGGAACTCTATCAATCCTGTTTAAATGAGTTAATTTAAATTTAGCTTAAGGAATGTTTGGAATAAGTGTAGCATTTCGTCAATCTAGTATGTAATTCCTTTTATCAAATTAAAAGCATGTTTCCACTAGGTATAATGCTTCTTCACTTGGCAAATAACTAATCAGATCGTTAATAAGAATCCGGGATTGGCCAAAGCATATAATTGAATTAGCATGTATCTTTTTCTTCTGTTTTAGAGACAAACACATTAGAAATGTAGTCGCTTTAGAATATCCCTTTTAAAAAAAATAAGGAGACGAGCCTCGTCAGATAAAAATACACATTGCGGGGCCCTCAATAATTAATCATAATAAATACTTAGAATTTGAGATGGGTTGTCTAGTTGAATTTCCCTGCCCTCTCCAAAGATAATAACACGTTAGACTCTTTAGGCGCGACTCAATTGAAATTACATTCTTAAATCCGGGTGCACATTGATGTGACCCAAATCCAAATCTCAACGGAGTCGAAATGTGTTAACAACTAAGGGTGCATTGATTGTGACGTGGTTCGAGATGCAATTTCACGACGTTGCAATTCTATAAAAATAAATGACAATAATAAAAGCGGTTTAAACTTAATAAAAGCACATAAGTTACAACATGTACTTAAATCAGATATTTAGCCATTATAACAAGTGACCGTGCTAGAACCACGGGATTCGAGGGTGCCTAACACCTTCCCTCGGGTCAACAGAATTCCTTACTTAGAATTTCTGGTTCGCAGACTTCATTTGGAAAAGTCAAAAATTTCCTTGATTTGGGATTCAAGATAAACCGGTGACTTGGGACACCAAAAGCCAAACCTTTCCCAAGTGGCGACTCTGAATTAAATAAATAATCCCATTTCGAATATTGTCACTTAAATTGAAAAAACTCCCCTCGCGCATTTTTACCCTTCGGGGCGGGCGCGCAAAAAGGAGGTGTGACACTTGGATTATTTGTGAACTTATTGACAGCTTGAATTGCTTAAATCACATTGAATTAGTAAACGAATTTCTAAACTAATTAAACTTAATTTTTCTTAAATGGTTAAAAGAGGATTGGCTTTCTTCGGAAAATTTCTCCGTGTGGACTTCTTGGTTGTCAGTCTATATGTGTTTATTTTTGGAGCGGGTCGAACACCTCGGTAGATTAAATAGATGCATCTATGGTTCGCACCGTTCGGCCCTCAGCAGTGCATAGTTTAAATATTGTTGGATCGGGCCGTGCGACCTCGACATGATTTGCGCATGCTTGTATTTCTTGCCTTGAAACTCGTTGAAGTCGTTGTTGCCTTCTCCCCGACTTATGAAATTATGTTTAAATAATGAAGAGAAATTTGGAAATTTTCTATAAAAGAAAGAATTGCTTACTTGCTTCATTCCATTGAATTATAATCATGTTTATAAAAATCCCAGATTTACTATATTATCGATATAACATTATTGGACCACCAGTAAGTGTCGAAGTCGACCTCTCGTCTCTACTTTTTCGAGATTAGATGGGATACACATTGGGTACACGTTGTTTTCGTACTCATACTACACTTGTTGTGCATTTTTGTTGCACAGGTTCATATGTGGCTAGTGGCATAGCGGCTTTAGTTGATACGGAGACTTAGGCGAGCTGCATTCCTTGAGGTGACCCGCAGCCAGTACAGTCTCTTTTAGTGTATTGTAATTACTTTCTGTCCAATTTTCATTTCGGACAGTTGTTGTGCTTTATTCGATTCCTTAGTAATTGCTCATGCACTTGTGACATCGGGTTCTGGGATGATCACGGAATTTTATTTCAGTAGTTAAATTTTGTAAAGACATCCTCATTTATTTAGTGGAGATTATTAATTATTATTTATTTGTTTAAAGGAAATTATTTCAAAATAATTAGATAAAATGAGAATTTATTAATACTTCCGCGGTGGCTTGCCTGACAGTGGTGTCCGGCGCCATCATGACCCTTAGTGGATTTTGGATCGTAACAACATGGTATTAGAGCACTAGGTTTCCTTAGGTCTCACGAGTCATTACCAAGTCTAGTAGAGTGTCGCGGATCGGTACGGAGACGTCTGTACTTATCTTCGGGAGGCTACAAGGCTGTTAGTGTAACGACCCGACCGGTCGTTTTGAATTTTTGCACTTTGATCGCCAGTTCCCGGACATGACTTGCCCCGTGTACCATATTATGACTGATGTAGATAGTTGGTTTTGGTTTTCAGGAAAATTCGGAATGAATTTGAAGGAAAAGTCTCAGTTGAAAGCTTTAAATTTGAAAGGTTGACTAAGAGTTGACTTATTTGTATATGAGTTCGGATAGAAAATTTTATGATTTGGATAGTTTCGTTGGGTGATTTATGACTTAGGAGCGCGATCGGAATGCATTTTGGAAGTCCGTGAAAGGATTTGGCTTGAATTGGCAAAGTTAATATTTTGGCGAATTCCGGTTGATAGGTGAGATTTTGATCCGATGGTCAGAATGGAATTCCGAAAGTTTCTATAGCTTCTTTATGTCATTTGTGATGTGTGTACAAAATTTCAGGTCATTTGGACGTCATTTGGTGGACTTTTTGATCGAATTCGGATTTCGGAAGTTTTGGAATTCTTAGGCTTGAATCTGAGGGTGATTTGATATTTTGATGTTGTTTTGAGCGTTCCGAAGGTTGGAACAAGTTTGAATTATGTTATGGGGTGTATTGGCATGTTTAGTCGGGGTCCCATGAGGCTCGGATATGTTTTGGAAGAGTTTTTGGAAGATTTTGCCGTTTTGAGCATAAGCATGTAATGACCCAAAGGTCCATTTTTAGTTCTAGAGATTGAAATTTGATTTCTAGGCTTCCGGAATTTTGATAATGAATTATAGGACTGATCTGGAAAGTTTGGTCTAATTTCATCAAGTCGCGATTGGGTTTTTGACATGAAACATGAGTTAATTGTTTAACGAGCAAAATGAGTATTAAACTGAGCAAATGAGCCCGGAATTGAGTTTTGACTGAAGGTCTATGTTCGTATTGTTATTTGGGACTCATAGGAACAAGAATCATCGAATTCTGAGTTTGTATGATGGAGTTAGAGCGTTTTTAGTGAAAAGAAAAGCTGCTGCAATTTTCTGGGCAGTTTCTACATTTTTCGCACGTGTGAACAGTGACCGCACCTGCGTGAAGAGTACCCATGTACAGTATACGTGAATAGTACATGTGAACAGTAAAATTGTATGAACAATCCCCCCGAAATTCTGGACAGTTTTAAGTCCAGCAGTCCGGTTTTTGGTCATTTTTTTATTGTCAAGCTCGGGTTTTGGGCAATTTTGAGCGAGAAATCACGGGAATTGTTGGGGTAAGTGTTCTTGAATCCCTTGTGATTATATTTCATGAATAACTCTTCATTTTTGGCGTTAGATTATTGATATTTGAAGAGAAATGGAGGAATTTTCTAAAATTCCATAAAGATGAATATTTAAGAGTTGAAAGCCAATCCGATGTCGGATTTTGGTAAACTTTATTTGGTTGTAATCGTGGTTGGATGGGGGTTCATATTCCATGACTTTTGTCATATTCCGAGATGTGGGCCCCAGAAGTGAATTTTGAGTGCAATTTCGGATTTTTAATGGAAAATGTAGAATTTCATATGGAATTAATTCCTATAATTTTTATTAACTGAATCGAATTATTGTGGCTAGATTCGAGGCATTCGGAGGTCTATTTGAGAGACAAAGGCATCGCGAGCTAGTGGATTAGCCGGTTCGAGGTAAGTAATGATTGTAAATGATGTCCTGAGGGCTTGAAACCTCGGATTTGCACATCGTGGCTATATTGAGGTGAGACACGCGTTGGATGATGAGCGCGGGGTCTTTTATTACCGGGGATTGTGACTTGGTCCATCCCGATTGATGATTTTACCGCATATTTGATTGAGACTTATTTGTTATCATCATAATTTGGGCTGATTGCCATACTTGGGCTCCGTGCCAATTATTTGAATCCTTTGGGAATTTTTATCACTATTTTCTCACTGTTGACATATATTTAAACTCAGTCCTATTGATAATTATTGTTTACAAACTCAGCCGCTTTTATGCAGATTTGAAAACTCAAATGATATTTCTAAATGGTATTTTGGGCTGAGAACTAATGTTTTACAAATGCCCGAGGGGTTTATGATGATTTTCGGACTGAGTTAGGCTGAGGGCCATATGTGAGGATATGCTAAGGGATATGAGGCCGAGGGCCTAAGATACTCTTTATGCCACGCGGTGTCTTGAGTGATGTGAGGCCGAGTGATATGAGACCGAGGGCCTGGGATACTTTATATGCCACGCAGTGGCTTGAGTGATGTGAGGATATGCTGAGTGATGATTCCACGAGGTGGCTTGATATAGCGCTTGGGTCGTAAGGGGCCCCTCCGGAGTCTGCACACCCACAGTGAGCGCGGGTACCCGTTGTTATGAGTGATTGATACTATGCCCGAGGGGCTGATACTATTCTGAGAGTGAGCCCGAGGGGCTGTTACTGTTATGATATTGAGCCCGAAGGGCTAGCACTGTTCTGATATTGAGCCCGAGGGGCTAGTTCTGTTGATATTATGCCCGAGGGGCGCTTTGTTGTACATGTTTTGCCCGAGGGGCTTTTACATTTCTATCACTTTTGCTACTCACTTGTAAATTGCTTGCTTTTCTTGTTGGAAAAAGGGATTTTCACTTGATTTCTCACTGCTTTACTGTTTAAAGTGATTTTACTGCTTCAGCATGGAATGCCTTGTGTTTTTGCGTTATTTATTGCCTTCAGTCTTTATTTATTATTATTACTCACTGAGTCGGAGTACTCACATTACTCCCTGCACCTTGTGTGCAGATTCAGGTATTTTTTGGCTGATCGATGCAAAGTCATTATAGTTTAGCAAGGTAGCTGCTGGCGTTTGCAACACTACTTTTCTCTCTCCTCATTTTATTAGTCTGTATTTGTACACTCCAGGCTTTCAATTGTATTTATACCCTATTAGATGCTCGTGACTTGTGACACCCCGGTTAGGGTTGTGTCGGACTGGATTTCTGCATTTCTTATTCATACTTTCCGCTATTTGGTACTATTAAACCATGTTTATACTATATTTGTGTTAAATTACTGTTTTAAAGGACGAGTTGGGTTAGACTAGCTGGCCTTGTCTTCATGAGAGGCGCCATCACGACCAGGGTCGGGATTTGGGTCGTGACAAGTTGGTATCAGAGCCTAGGTTATATAGGTCTCACGAGTCATGATCAGGTTTAGTAGAGTCTTGCGGATCGGTACAGACACGTCTGTATTTATCCTCGAGAGGCTGTAGAACCTTTAGAAACACTTCACATTCTTGAATTCTTATCGTGCGTCCTTTAATTCAGCTTGAAATGTAACTCTTTGAATTCCTTCCAACCGTTCGTATGCGCGCATGAGCGCTCAGTATCAGATATGCCTTGATGGCTTGTGATTCCCTGATCGAGGGGTGAGATACGATCTCTGTGTGTTGATGTTGGGACAGTCTGGAGGACTTGAGGCCGGATTTTTGCCTATAGCTTGAGCACCGAGGTGCTGATTGTGTGAGCAGGTATTTTTGAACTTATATGTTTGGTAGCGTCCCTATTAGTGGGAGTGATGGCTGGATAATTATGTGATGAGTATGTTAGTACTGCAAGATGTATCCATCTTGATTTGAGGTAAAGCCCCGAGTTATGGGTGTGCAGAGAGTCTTTTCATGTGTCCTAGTTGGGAGTGACGTAAATTTCATGTTGCGGTATTAGTTCAGACTCAGGAAGACTAAGTGACTGCCTAATGGTTATGATGGTGGAAGGTATACATAAATGTTAGTTTAAGGCGAAGAAGGTGGGTTATCTCACGCGAAGTGTTCTGAGGTTGTACGATCCTTATGTGTCTGTTAGATTTGCGAGTGAAGGATATGTGTTGCAACTTAAATTGGGTCGCTTAGTGATTGGGTGTAACTGTTGTGAGAGTGGAATGCGAGATTTGCAGAAGAGTTAAAATTCTAGATGATCTGTGTTTTCACAAGCTTATAAAAGATTTGAGTTTAATCTCATTATGGTATCATGACATCAATAGAGTATAATCGTTATGAGTTATTGAGCGTGTGTTGATCTATGGCTTCGAGCCAAGTGGGGGAGTCCACTATTGAATAGTTGATTGTACGGTTATGTGCTCTAATGGTTCCAGTTCGAGGCGTATTTGTAAATCAGTTGTGGATCGAGTAAAGGAAATTTCAATAAAGGTTATGTTATGTTTTATGGGTGTATGAGAATCAGGAAATGACTTGAGTTATGGTTGGTAACGAATGCTCGGTGCATAGAGCATGAAGTTGCTTGGTTATATTGGAATGAGGTCACATTCTGCAGTGTCGGAGTGCTAATGAAGTTTCCGGGCACTTTGAACTTTTGAACTTTTGCACTAAGAGTTGACTTATTTGTATATGAGCTCGGATAGGAAATTTTATGGTTTGGATAGTTTCGTTGGGTGATTTATGACTTAGGAGCGCGATTGGAATGAATTTTGGAAGTCCGTGGAAGGATTTGGCTTGAATTGGCAAAGTTAATATTTTGGCGAATTCCGGTTGATAGGTGAGATTTTGATCCGAGGGTCAGAATGGAATTCCGAGAGTTTCTGTAGCTTCGTTATGTCATTTCTGATGTGTGTACAAAATTTCAGGTCATTTGGACGTCGTTTGGTCGACTTTTTGATCGAATTCGGATTTCGGAAGTTTTGGAATTCTTAGGCTTGAATCTGAGGGTGATTTGATGTTTTGATATTGTTTTGAGCGTTCCAAAAGTTGGAACAAGTTTGAATTATGTTATTGGGTGTGTTGGCATGTTTGGTCGGGGTCCCATGAGGCTCGGATATGTTTTGGAAGAGTTTTTGGAAGATTTTGCCGTTTTAAGCATAAGCATGTAATGATCCAAAGGTCCATTTTTAGTTCTAGAGATCGAAATTTGATTTTGAGACTTCCGAAATTTTGATAATGAATTATAGGACTGATCTGGAAAGTTTGGTCTAATTTCATCAAGTCGCGATTGGGTTTTTGACACGAAACATGAGTTAATTGTTTAACGAGCGAAATGGGTATTGAACTGGGCAAATGAGCTCCGAATTGAGTTTGGACTGAAGGTCTATGTTCGTATTATTATTTGTGACTCATAGGAACAAGAATCATCAAATTTTGAGTTTGTATGATGGAGTTAGAGCCTTTTTAGTGAAAAGAAAAGCTGTTGCAATTTTCTGGGCAGTTTCTACATTTTCGCACGTGTGAACAGTAACCACACCTGCGTGAAGAGTACCCATGTACAATACACGTGAACAGTACGTGAACAGTACACGTGAACAGTAAAAACGTATGAACAATCCCCCCGAAATTCTGGATAGTTTTAAGTCCAGCAGTCCATTTTTGGTCATTTTTTTGACTGCCAAGCTCGGGTTTTGGGCAATTTTGAGTGAGAAATCACGGAAATTCTTGGGGTAAGTGTTCTTTAATCCCTTGTGATTATATTTTATGAATAAATCTTCATTTTTGGCGTTAGATTATTGATATTTGAAGAGAAATAGAGGAATTTTCTAAAATTGCATAAAGATGAATTTTTAAGATTTGAAAGCCAATCCAATGTCGGATTTTGGTAAAATTTATTTGGTTGAAATCGTGGTTGGATGGGGGTTCATATTCCGTGACTTTTGTTATATTCCGAGATATGGGCCCCACGAGCGAATTTTGAGTGCAATTTCGGATTTTTAATGGAAAATGTAGAATTTCATATGGAATTAATTCCTATAATTTTTATTAACTAAATTGAATTATTGTGGCTAGATTTGAGGCATTCAGAGGTCGATTTAAGAGACAGAGGCATCGCGAGCTAGAGGATTAGCCGGTTCGAGGTGAGTAATGATTGTAATTGATGTCCTGAGGGTTTGAAACCCCGGATTTGCACATCGTGGTGCTATATTGAGGCGAGACACGCGATGGATGATGAGCGCGAGGTCTTTTACTATCGGGGATTGTGACTTGGTCCATCCAGATTGATGCTTTTACCGCATATTTGATTGAAACTTATTTGTTATCATCATGATTTGGGCTGATTGCCATACTTGGGCTTCGTGCCAATTATTTGAATCCTTTGGGAATTTTTATCACTATTTCCTCACTGTTTTGACTTATATTTAAACGCAGTCCTGTTGATAATTATTGTTTTACAAACTCAGCCGCTTTTATGCAGATTTGAAAACTCAAATGATATTTCTAAATGGTATTTTGGGCTGAGAACTACTGTTTTACAAATGCCCGAAGGGATTATGATGATTTTCGGACTAAGTGAGGCTGAGGGCCATATGTGAGGATATGCTGAGGGATATGAGGCTGAGGTCCTAAGATACTCTTTATGCCACGCGGTGTCTTGAGTGATGTGAGGCCGAGGGCCTGAGATACTTTATATGCCACGTGGTGGCTTGAGTGATATGAGGATATGCTGAGTGATGATGCCACGAGGTGGCTTGATATAACAATTTATATGAGCTCGAATTTCTAACCCTGAACCACTGGTTCTGGGTTAAGTCCCCAGCAGAGTCGCCAGAGCTGTCACACCTCCTTTTTCCGGCACCGCGAGGTGCGTAGGGAGTTTTTTCCAATTAAAGGACAGTCGAAACGGGATTGGTTTAATTATTTCAGAGTCGCCACTTGGGAGATTTAGGGTGTCCCAAGTCACCAATTTTAATCCCGAATCGAGGAAAAGAATGACTCTATATTACAGTCTGCGTACCAGAAATCCGGATAAGGAATTCTGTTAACCCGGGAGAAGGTGTTAGGCATTCCCGAGTTCCGTGGTTCTAGCACGGTCGCTCAACTGTTATATTTGGCTTATTTATCTGATTTTAAATACAATATGAACTTATGTGCAAATTTTATCTTTCAACCGCTTTTATCATTTACTGTTATTTTTATCAAGAATTGCAACGTTATAAAAATGTATCTCGAACCACGTTACAATCAATGTACCCGTGGTCGCCCCGAGGGGTAAGATGCGCGGGTGGAGTTTTTCCAATTTAAGTGACAATATTCGAAATGGGATTATTTATTTAATTCAGAGTCGCCACTTGGGAAAGGTTTGGCTTTTGGTGTCCCAAGTCACCGGTTTATCTTGAATCCCAAATCGAGGAAATTTTCGACTTTTCCAAATGAAGTCTGCGAACCAGAAATTCTAAGTAAGGAATTCTGTTGACCCGAGGGAAGGTGTTAGGCACCCTCGAATCCCGTGGTTCTAGCACGGTCGCTTAAATTGTTATAATGGCTAAATATCTGATTTAAATACATGTTATGACTTACGTTCTTTTATTAAGTTTAAACCGCTTTTATTATTATCATTTATTTTATAGAATTGCAACGTCGTGAAAATGCGTCTCGAACCACGTCACAATCAATGCGCCCGTAGTTGTTAACACATTTTGACTCCGTTGAGACTTGGATTTGGGTCACATCAATTTGCACCCGATCTTAAGAATATAATTTATTTAAAGTCACGCCTAAGAATCTAAACGCGTTATTATCTTTGGGGACGGCAGTGGAATTCACTAAACAGTCCGTCCCAAATTCTAAGTATTTATCATGATCAATTATTGAGGGCCCCGCAATTTGCATTTTTTATTCGGCGAGGCTCGTCTCATTGTTTTAGAAAGGGTACCCTACAGTGGCTGCATTTCTACTACGTTTATCTTTAAAGAGAAGGAGAATGCCGAACTTTGCTTGTTTGAACAAATACAGACTGAATCCTTATTATGTTTGCCGAACTTAAACTTGTTTGATTACCTGATTGATTGTTTATGAGGTGAGGGTTACCTCATGCTTTGTCTTCATCGAGTGAATACGCTTATTAATTGGCTAAGTGAGATTGCAAACAAACTGACAACATATATTGAGTTATGTTTAACGACCTCCCAGTTCTACTTTAACACTCTAAACTATTTGAAATTGATAAACGAAATCGGCTGTTTATTAGGAAAATTACTACTAATTGAACTCAAAATGACTATTAGTTTCTCTCAACAATCATCACATTATTTTGAAACAAAGAATCTGTACCGAAACCTGATATCGAACCTGCATTGGAACAAATAAACTGACAAGCGAACTGGCATTCATAGCCAGACTTTTAATATGACTGCATGAGAGTTTGTTTGGGATACATCTATCCCAGACCTAATACCACAGATTTGTCAATTCAGTGGTCTAGGCAAAAACACATACAAGTGCTTGCCATGACTCTATGTTATACAGTCGTAACTAAACCAAACAGCATTATACTGAACTGAACGTATACTAAATCAAACATGCTGTCTATATCATATTGTCATTACTATTGAACAGTGCTATCTAACAGTCCATCTCAAACAGAATGTATGCTAGTTTTATACAAAGTATTTGCAGTTTGCAGTAAAATACAATCCCAACTAACATTCGACCTATTTTTAACACCAATGGTATAACATGAACAAGCTGTTCGTTTTCTTTATTTCTGCTTCAACTTCAAACTTTCAACAATACAAGGTTTCAGAGATTGTGTACCTGGAAATATTTGACAATTGAAGCAAAGAGGCAGTCAGCAGAGTACAATGACAACAAAATATGCAGCAACAATCACAGCATTATCAGTAGCAACAGGGCAGAATAGCAGCAGGCAAAACAATACAGCAAGGAACAGGCTTGAGTGCAGAGATGCAGCTATGGCCAATAGAAAGCAATAGCCAAATAACAGCAACACCCAATGGAGTAGAATCAAAACTCTAGACAGACCAAACCAGTAGTAAACCAATGGAAACACTCGACTAGCAGACACAACTGGAATTTCAAAGAATCAGAATTGATTTGAACAAGTTGAGCAACTGAAAACCAATAATAATAGGAGGAAAAAGTTTCTGATTGTTGGTTGTATAGCTTCTATCCCTTAACCTCTCTCTATCTGTGTTTTTGTTTTTTTTTCGTTTCAGCTCTTCAGGTTCAATCCCCCCTAATTCTGTATGTCCATCCCCTTATAAACCTCAAAAACTATCTCTTTTAACAGCCTGTTTTTCAGAACAAACCAGTACCCCTCCCATGTGCCTTCCATTTTCAATTCCAACTTTAGCTAATTAAGTATTAAACCCCATCAACATTCCCTGGCAGATTTCACTTTTAAAAGGTTTAAATACTTCTTTAAACTAAAGCCAAGTATGGGCATAGGATGTATCTGACAGCATATGCTGTCAAATTGTTTAAAACTTAAAAGCCTTCTTAATGCAGAAAAACAGGCTGTGCACAAGGCACATGAGGTGCACCAATGCACATGCTGTGCACGAGTGCACATGCCTTCCAATTCAGAATTTAAACATAAACAATCCTTTTTACATTAACTGATCAATTCAAACAATCTATAAGTAAGCAAAAACTGGTTCTTAATTGGCTCAAGGCAAATGTTCATCAGAAGCAAATCGGTTTACTTTGTTCAGACAGTTGAAACTAATTGACGACACATGTCGACTCGACTATATTAGCATTAACATACACAATCGTAGCCAAAAATCAGACATTTAAACAGTGTCGATACATGGTTTGAATTATACTGACTAAACAGAAATACCCTCGAGGAGTCAACTAATCAGTACAAATTTGGAATACAACCAATACATATGTCTTATCAGAATAGGAGGGGTTCAAACAAACATAGTGGTTCAGGCAAGGTGGACAAACGGAAGTTGGTAAAATTCAAAGACACAAATTGAAACAAAACATGAACAGACATTTAATCACTCACATGGACCAAAACAAATAAGGGAAGAAGGCAGACTCACCTCAAATCTTGAAAAATCGGAAACCTTGACTCGGACTTGGACAGACTTTCTTAAGGCTGAACGGACTTTAATCGAAGTGTTTCTCAGATGAGAAACACTTCGATTAAGGTCCCTTGGACCTTAATTTCTTTGGCTCGAACGGGTATGAACTAGTGACGAGGAACTACAAAGTTCCAAAACTCAGATCCGGGATTCATGTTTCCCTGGTTAGATTCGGACCAAACCAAGTATGGTTTGGTCACGAGGGGGGTCTGGGGAGTGTCTGGTGTGAAGCTGGGGTTGGTTGGTGTAAGCCGAGTTTTAACTCGAATCTTCAAATGAAGATTCGAGGACCTAGGGGATGATTCGAACTACATGGTTAGCAGATCCATGTTCAGGATGGCAAGGGGGTTCTAGGGTGTTAAGGGGAAGGTCACCGGCGTTCAGGCCGCCGGGTTTCTGGTGGGGGATACAAGGGCGGCTCTAGGGTTTGAAGGGGATGAGGTTGAAGACGAAGGATGGGGTTCGGATAGGGGGGGGCAGGGTAAGGTTATAGGCTTATATATGGAATAGGTGGGCTGATCTCAGCCATCGGATTAACTGGAATCAATGGCTTGGATCTAAAGGCCTCGGGGAAACGATGTCGTTTCAACTAAAGGGGGTTTGGGTTGGTCCGGGTGGAAACGGGTCGGGTTCTGTTCGTGGGTATAGGAAATGTGATCTTGGCCGTTGATCAATCTGAGATCAACGGCCCAGATCAAACTGTATCCATAAACGTCGTCGTTTGGACGTCCTGGGCATCAGGTGGCCTGGACCGGGCAGGCCTGGGTCTTGGGCTGTTTGTTTGGGCCAATTTTGTTAAAATTGGCCCAAATCCGGAAGAATAAAGGGACCCTTTCTTTTTTCTTCTTTTTTTTTATTATTTTATTTATTTCCTTTTTCTTATTTATTTTAAAACAAAACTAAGCCAAAAATCAAATTAAAATTAAATACACACTCAATACAATTTTTTGCACACACACTAAAATATTTCAAAACAGGTACAGTCAAACCAAATAAAATCACGGACGAAAATGCCTATTCATGATTTTCTATTTAACGACCGGATTACGGTTTGAATTATGCAGGACACATATATTTTTTGAATTTTATTTTAATAAAGTAAATAAATAAAAATGGGCCGAAGTCACAAATAAATCAACAAGGTGCCGCACAGAAAATCCGAAATTGTACCGCAGGGCCAATTATTATTTTTATTTCTTTTTGGAGCGATTGTCGTGCGAAACAAAAATCACGTGCTCACAGCTGCCCCTCTTTGTTCGGAAACACGAAGGGTTTTCGTGCAAAGATAAAGTGAGCGTGTATGAGCGATTTTTGCCTATAGACCACTCCGTATGAAGCATTTTTGAAAGATCTGACCGAATCTTGCTTCAAAGATTTCCTACATATCCTGGGCTAAACAGGAATCAGGTCAATGTAGTTCGGGAAGTTTTGGTAGCTGGGACTACCATGGGATTGCAATGCTTGCTGCTACTGCTGTTGCTGTTGTCACTGCTACGTCACTAACCGCCTTATTACAACCAAACAAAAATTGGAAACTGAACTAACTACTTATATGCATGTCAACTGCTAGTTACAAGATTCCTATCTATGATTCTTTTACAACTTGATCTTGGGTCTTAGCTGATTTTGCTTGTAGACTTCGACCTGAATCTTGATGCTTGCGAGTTGCGGAGACTCGTTTAATCTCCGGGATACTGAGTGAGACGTGATTGGTAGGGTTCAAGGCCTTAGTCAAATGTTGGAGTCGATCTGCTCTCCATTCACTCTGATATCTCGGGATGTCTTGTTTTGTCTTTTCTTCTTTGATTCTGAGTTGAGACTCATCTCGTAGGTCATTTCGATCCGTGTGGCTCGAGGTTAGACCTGCGGAAAAAAAACAAACAAACGAAACGAAATTTTCTGCCCCAGTTTCACTAGGAAAATTTCGTTAATTATTCACCAGGAAGTTCATAAAATTGATGAAAGAGGATATGCATGCTCAGTTCAGGGTTGGAGCCCTAACACCGGCCAGCTGGGGAGAGGTTCGGTTTGGGGTTTAAAACCCTAACGCCGATCAAAGGAAGAACTCAGTTTAGGGTTTAAAACCCTAATGCTGATTGTATGGAAAAGCTCAGTTTAGGGTTTAAAACCCTAATGCTGGCTGGAATGAAAAGTTCAGTTTAGGGTTTAAAACCCTAATGCTGACTAAAAGGAAAATTCAGTTTAGGGTTTAAAACCCTAATGCTGATTGCACGGAAAAGCTCAGTTTAGAGTTTAAAACTTTAATGCTGGCTGAAAGGAAAAGTTCAGTTTAGGGTTTAAAACCCTAATGCTGACTAAAAGGAAAATTCAGTTTAAGGTTTAAAACCCTAATGCTGATTGCATGAAAGAGCTCAGTTTAGAGTTTAAAACTCTAATGCTGGCTGAAAGGAAAAAGTTCAGTTTAGGGTTTAAAACCCTAATGCTGACTAGAAGGAAAATTCAGTTTAGGGTTTAAAACCCTAATGCTGATTGCATGGAAAAGCTCAGTTTAGAGTTTAAAACTCTAATGCTGGCTGAAAGGAAAAAGTTCAGTTTAGGGTTTAAAACTCTAATGCTGACTAGAAGGAAAATTCAGTTTAGGGTTTAAAACCCTAATGCTGATTGCATGGAAAAGCTCAGTTTAGAGTTTAAAACTCTAATGCTGGCTGAAAGGAAAAAAGTTCAGTTTAGGGTTTAAAACCCTAATGCTGACTAAAAGGAAAATTCAGTTTAGGGTTTAAAACCCTAATGCTGATTGCATGGAAAAGCTCAGTTTAGAGTTTAAAACTCTAATGCTGGCTGAAAGGAAAAAAGTTCAGTTTAGGGTTTAAAACCCTAATGCTGACTAAAAGGATAATTCAGTTTAGGGTTTAAAACCCTAATGCTGACTGCATGGAAAAGCTCAGTTTAGAGTTTAAAACTCTAATGCTAGCTGAAAGGAAAAAGTTCAGTTTAGGGTTTAAAACCCTAATGCTGACTAGAAGGAAAATTCAGTTTAGGGTTTAAAACCCTAATGCTGATTGCATGGAAAAGCTCAGTTTAGAGTTTAAAACTCTAATGCTGGCTGAAAGGAAAAAGTTCAGTTTAGGGTTTAAAACCCTAATGCTGACTAGAAGGAAAATTCAGTTTAGGGTTTAAAACCCTAATGCTGATTGCATGGAAAAGCTCAGTTTAGAGTTTAAAACTCTAATGCTGGCTGAAAGGAAAAAGTTCAGTGTAGGGTTTAAAACCCTAATGCTGACTAGAAGGAAAATTCAGTTTAGGGTTTAAAACCCTAATGCTGATTGCATGGAAAAGCTCAGTTTAGAGTTTAAAACTCTAATGCTGGCTGAAAGGAAAAAGTTCAGTTTAGGGTTTAAAACCCTAATGCTGACTAAAAAGGAAAATTCAGTTTAGGGTTTAAAACCCTAATGCTGATTGCATGGAAAAGCTCAGTTTAGAGTTTAAAACTCTAATGCTGGCTGAAAGGAAAAAGTTCAGTTTAGGGTTTAAAACCCTAATGCTGACTAGAAGGAAAATTCAGTTTAGGGTTTAAAACCCTAATGCTGATTGCATGGAAAAGCTCAGTTTAGAGTTTAAAACTCTAATGCCTGGCTGAAAGGAAAAAGTTCAGTTTAGGGTTTAAAACCCTAATGCTGACTAGAAGGAAAATTCAGTTTAGGGTTTAAAACCCTAATGCTGATTGCATGGAAAAGCTCAGTTTAGAGTTTAAAACTCTAATGCTGGCTGAAAGGAAAATTCTTCAGTTTAGGGTTTAAAACCCTAATGCTGACTAAAAAGGAAAATTCAGTTTAGGGTTTAAAACCCTAATGCTGACTGCATGGAAAAGCTCAGTTTAGAGTTTAAAACTCTAATGCTGGCTGAAAGGAAAAAGTTCAGTTTAGGGTTTAAAACCCTAATGCTGACTAAAAGGAAAATTCAGTTTAGGGTTTAAAACCCTAATGCTGACTGCATGGAAAAGCTCAGTTTAGAGTTTAAAACTCTAATGCTGGCTGAAAGGAAAAAGTTCAGTTTAGGGTTTAAAACCCTAATGCTGACTAAAAGGGAAATTCAGTTTAGGGTTTAAAACCCTAATGCTGATTGGCTGGGGATAAAGCTCGAGAATACTACACGATCAATTTTTGAGTTTTCTTGTTTTAATAGAAGATAAAAGGGAGTTTTGCGGGAACTTACCTTTTGAGTGAATTCCTTATTGCCAAAATGTTTCTTGTACCCGTGTACCTTCTTCTTTGGGCGACACCTGCTTCTTGCACGGTTGTCTTGGATTAAAACCTGTCTCAACTTCTCAGACAAAGAACAATTGTTAGTTCGGAAATGACGGTCGGTTCGGTGACCTTGATCGTTCCCAATTGCTTCGTTGCGTCTCTATTTATGTTGCGAAGTCCCGCCATTTTTTTATTTTTTTTTGTGTCCCGTTTTGCTTGGAGGTTCTCAACGGGGATTTTATTGGAGGTATTTTGTGGGAATTTGTACAAAAGGGAAGCTCTGTGGGGAATATTTACAAAGTGGATTCTTTGTGTGGATTTTTGTACAATGGGGCATGCTGGGGATTTATTTCAAAGCGGGATTTCTAGGATTTGTTGGGGTAAGCTTGTTGGGGAATATTTACAAAAGGACTCGCTGGGATGTGCTGCGGAGATTCCATTTTTTTATAATTTGGGGAGATTCTGTGGGAGATTGTACAAGACTCTGTTGGGATTTGTACAGGGGGAGACTCTGTGGGGATTTGTCCGAAGGTGGACTTGCTGGGGAAGATTTCAAGATTTCTCTCTTTTCCTTTACTCCGGAACACCATCAAACGTCATGATTCATCATGCTTGGGTAATCATATCAACGAGATGAGGTGCTTTCCTTCATGAGACGGGATTCCGCGCAAACAAACCTGCCACCTGTCCTTTCCGGTGTGTCCTGAACTCGGGGTTAAAATGCGAAAGGGATTCGAAAAGAAACAAAGAAAAGAGAAAACAAATCAGAAAAGGAGTAACCTTTTCGGGATGAGAAAGACTTATCTGAGGAAGATAATGCTGGCTTTCAATGACATGACATGCTTTTTGGACTGGACGTCTGACCTTCTAAGAGCTTGCGTTTTCCTGAACCAGAACGGATCTGTGATTCCAAACTGGTGGCACTCTGCCGAAACTTTCTTGGGGTGGCGTCATTCTTTTCGGCCAACAGCGCCCTTTGCGGGTTTTCGCTGGCTGACCTCTCTCATTTCTCTTCCTGTCATTGCTTGATAGCACTCTTTGCGAGTTTTTACTAAACAAGCTCTCTCATTTTGATTTCTCTTCTCCCGTCGCCTCGTGGTGCCCGAAGGTTTTCACCGCCGAGACTCTCTCATTTTATCTCTCTCAATTCAGAGTGTGATGGTCTTCGTTTGTGACGCTTATTGATTCCCCACCATATTTGGTAATTGATTTGAAGGCTTGTGCTTGGTAAAGAGAGGTAGTGATACTAACTTCTCAACTGCTCGACGTGCCCCGGTTTTCAATTTCAGGGTGAATGGGATTTTATTGTTGGTGTGACTGAACCTCAGGGAGAGGCTGCCTACGTATCCTTTCGGAATCAAGTCAAACGTAGTTCAGGCCTCAATCAAATTTTGTTTTTGTTTTCTTTCTTTTTTTTTCTCTTGTAGAGAGGATTGGGTAGTGTTTGGGGAGTAGTGGGGAATAAACCCTTCGCCATTTTCAAATGTGTCAGGACCACTGGAGTATGATTTAGACGTAGTACCTCTTGACTGCATCTGCATTTACTGCTGTGTCGGGGTCATTTCCTTCGATATCACCTAAATACAATGCTCCTCGCGGCAGTATCTTCCTTACAATGTATGGGCCTTTCCAATTTGGGGCAAACTTTCCTTTTGCTTCTTCATGATGCGGCAGAATACGCCTCAGTACCAGCTGACCTACTTCGAAATTCCGGGGTCGGACTTTCTTGTTGTAAGCACGGGCCATCCTTCGTTGGTATAACTGTCCGTGACAAACTGCAGCCATCCGCTTTTCATCAATCAACGTCAATTGCTCTAACCGAGTCTTAACCCACTCGCTGTCCTCGATTTCTGCTTCGACAATGATTCGAAGCGAAGGAATTTCTACCTCTGCCGGTATTACAGCCTCGGTCCCATAAACCAAAAGATAAGGAGTCGCTCCCACCGATGTGCGTACCGTAGTGCGGTACCCCAATAATGCAAAAGGTAACTGCTCATGCCACTGTCGGGAACTTTGTATTGTTTTCCTCAAAATCTTCTTGATGTTTTTATTTGCAGCTTCCACAGCACCATTGGCTTTTGGCCGATAAGGAGTGGAATTCCTGTGTGTTATCTTGAATTGCTCGCACACATCTCCCATCAAGTGACTGTTCAAGTTTGCTGCATTATCTGTAATGATGGTCGCAGGAATACCGAAGCGACAGATAAGATTTGAGTGTACAAAATCCACTACAGCTTTCTTGGTGACCGACTTGAGAGTGACAGCTTCTACCCATTTTGTGAAGTAATCGATGGCAACCAGTATAAACCTGTGTCCATTCGAAGCCTTTGGTTCAATTGGTCCAATGACGTCCATGCCCCAAGCGACAAATGGCCAAGGTGCGGACATGGGATGCAGTTCCGTGGGAGGTGCATGAATCAAATTACCGTGCACCTGACACTGATGACACTTCCGGACAAAGCTAAAGCAATCCTTTTCCATGGTCATCCAGTAATAACCCGCTCTAAGGATCTTCTTCGCTAAGACATACCCGTTCATGTGAGGTCCGCACACACCTGCGTGTACTTCGTGCATGATCTTTCTCGCTTCCTCGATATCGACACATCTTAAGAGATTGAGGTCCGGAGTCCTCTTATATAACAATTCACCGCTCAAAAAGAAACCACTTGCATGTCGCCTAATGGTCCTCTTTTGATCTCCAGTAGCGTGCTCGGGGTATTCTTGCGTCTTCAGGAACCTCTTGATGTCATGGTACCAAGGCTGCGTATTTGATCCCGCTTCGATTACACTGCAGTAACCGTGTCTTTCCTTGATTTGGATTTCCAAAGGATCGATGTGGGCGTTGCCCGGGTAGGGTAGCATAGAAGCCAGAGTAGCAAGTGCATCTGCCAGTTCATTGTGACACCTCGGAATATACCTGAACTCTATTGAGGTAAAGCGCTTGCTGAGGTCCTCCACATGTTGTCGGTATGGGATAAGTTTGACATCCCGAGTTTCCCATTCACCTTGGACTTGCCGGATGATCAGGTCAGAATCTCCCATAATCAGTAAGTCTTCGACATCCTGATCGATTGCCATATGCATGCCCATAATGCAGGCTTCATACTCAGCTGTATTATTTGTGCAGAAGAAACGAAGTCTAGCTGTGGCGGGATAATGCTGACCGGAAGGCGAGATCAAAATCGCCCCAATCCCTACACCCTTGGCGTTCACGGCTCCGTCGAAGAACATCTTCCATACATAAGCTTCATCCGAGATCACTTCTACGGTGTTTACCTCTTCATCTGGAAAGTAGGTATCCAATGGCTGGTATTCCTCATCGACCGGGTTTTCGGCCAAATAATCTGCTAACGCCTGGGCTTTCATTGCCGTGCGGGTGACATAAACTATGTCGAATTCCGTAAGCAAGATTTGCCATTTAGCCAGTCTCCCAGTAGGCATTGGTATCTGAAATATATACTTCAAGGGATCCAACCTGCTTATGAGGAACGTAGTGTGGGCTTGGAGATAATGCCTCAGCTTTTGAGCAACCCATGTGAGAGCGCAACATGTCCTTTCCAACAGTGTGTATTTGGCCTCGTAGCCGGTGAATTTCTTGCTCAGGTAGTAGATTGCTTGCTCCTTTCTTTCCGGTTACGTCGTGTTGCCCGAGGACACAGCCGAAAGAGTTCTCTAAGACTGTCAGATACAAGAAAAGTGGCCTTCCCGGTTCTGGAGGGACCAAGACTGGGGGATTCGAAAGGTATTCTTTGACTTTATCGAAGGCTTCTTGACACTCAGGTGTCCATTTGATCGCCGCATCTTTCCTTAACAGCTTGAATATGGGCTCACACGTGCTTGTCAGCTGGGCGATGAACCGACTGATGTAATTCAACCTGCCCAACAGACTCATCACGTCTTTCTTTGTTCTCGGGGGAGGCAGCTCTCTGATGGATTTTATCTTAGTTGGATCTAGCTCGATACCTCTCCTGCTTACAATGAAGCCCAAAAGTTTGCCCGACGGAACTCCGAAAGCACATTTAGCTGGGTTCAGCTTCAAGTCATACTTCCTTAGCCTCTCGAAGAACTTCCTCAAGTCTTGGATGTGATTATCCTGCGTCCTGGACTTGACTATCACGTCATCCACGTACACCTCTATTTCCTGGTGCATCATGTCATGGAAAATGGCAGTCATGGCCCTCATGTAAGTAGCCCCAGCATTCTTCAGACCAAATGGCATGACCCGGTAACAGTAGGTGCCCCAAGGCGTGGTGAAGGCAGTTTTCTCGGCGTCTTCTTCATCCATCAATACCTGGTGATACCCAGCATAACAATCTACGAAAGACTGTATCTCGTGTTTGGCACAATTGTCAACGAGGATGTGGATGTTGGGCAGCGGGAAGTTATCTTTGGGACTTGCTCTGTTCAGATCTCGGTAATCTACACATACCCGAGTTTTCCCGTCCTTTTTTGGTACTGGAACCACATTTGCCAACCATGTTGTATATTGGACTACCCGGATCACTCCTGTTTTCAGTTGCTTGGTGATCTCCTCCTTAATCTTGTCACTGACCTCAGTTTTGAACTTTCGTTGCTTTTGTTGAACCGGCGGACAGTCAGGATGAATCGTCAATTTATGAACCACCAGATCAACACCTAATCCCGGCATGTCATCATATGACCAAGCAAACACATCTTTGAATTCAAAAAGAAGTTGAATTATCGCCTCTCGCGTTTTCTGGTCCGTGTGAATGCTTATCTTGGTCTCCCGGATTTCTTCCGGGGTTCCTAAATTTACCGGTTCAGTGTCATTCAGATTTGGCTTAGGTTTATTCTCGAAATATTCCGACTCTCGGTTTATCTCCCTAAAAGCCTCTTCCGCATCATATTCTGGTTCTGGATTCATTAATTCGCAGTTAAATAACTCATTGTGATCTGGGCGTGAAGTCCGCAAGCATGTCATATTTAAAGCCGCATTATTAGGACTGAAAAGGAAGATAAAAGGAAAAGTAACAAAAATCAGAACAAAAGAAAGAATAGGAAAGCAAAGATGATTTTTTTTTGTATTTTTTTTTTGTATATTTTCTTTGGAAAGTTGGAAGACAACAATGTTTACAACTAGGAATTCAAAAACAACAATTGAAAAGAACAAAACGTTCAAGTTATGCCCCGGAGATAACTTGTGATACAGGAAAGGTGGCAGGACAGGTCTACCCGGACTTTCGTCTAGTCGGGAATGGCGTGGCCTCCCAGTTTTGGAGTTTGGCGTTTGGCCCCATGTACATCATCTCAGCAGTGCTTGTGCCTTCGCCTGGTTGAACCATGTGGACCTCGTAGAGCATTTCCCTCATTACCCCACATATTTCCTCGATTTCCTCAGCTGTGAAGACCTCATCATCTTCTTCTTCAGCGTACCTTGGCCTGACGAAAGTCGCGTATAAATCCGGCAATGGTTGAGGCAACTTCCAGCCCTCATTTCTCCTTTTCTTAGCCCACTTTTTGTCTGCTGGAGTAGGTTTGAAACCTAGTCCAAAAGGTTTCTTGACGACTGTCAAAGTAATGGGTTCTGTTATTCCCTGAAGGGTTCGTCCAAGTCCCTTCCCTGGCCTAAATCCGTGCCGGATCATCTCTTTGGCCACCATGATTGAGGCGTTAGATAAGAAAGGTTGGGGGCAAGGTATTCCCTCTTCGTGCTGCTCTGCCAATACAACCTCGAAAGCTTGATAGACCGTATGTTCGCTCCCTTCTCTCGGTTCAAGGTACGGGATGGATGGGTCCCGATAAATGGCATGCTCATCTTCCCCGTGGACCACGATCTCTCGGTCTTCATACTCGAACTTTACCATCTGGTGAAGAGTGGAAGGCACGGCTCCTGCCGCATGGATCCAAGGTCTACCAAGGAGAAAATTGTAGGATGTATCCATGTCGATCACCTGGAAGGTTACTCGAAATTCGACTGGTCCTATGACCAACAACAAATCTATTTCTCCCATGGTATCTCTCTTGATGCCGTCGAAAGCTCTCACACAGACATTGTTGGGTCGGATTCTTCCTGCCCCAATTTCCATTCTTTGTAGCGTGGAGAGCGGGCAAATGTCAACACCTGATCCCCCATCCAGCATTACCCGCTTGACATAGTAGTCCTCGCATTTAACTGTTAAGTGCAAGGCCTTGTTGTGTGCTGCTCCTTCCGGGGGTAAATCGTTCTTGCTGAAAGAGATTTGGTTGACGGCGAAGAATCTTTCTGTCATCCGCTCTAGTTGCTCCACCGAGGTTTCGACCAGTACATATGCTTCATTCAGGGTTTTCAGCAGGATCTTTTGATGCTCGGTTGACCTCATTAATAATGACAGCATGGATACTTGCTCAGGGTGCTTGCGCAGCTGATCTATCACTTCGTAATCCGGCATCTTCATCTGTTGGAAGAACACTTCCGCTTCTTCAACACTCACGGGCTCCTTTGGAGGGAAGCGCCTTTGTGTGGCGTTGTTCAGTTCTTGGGTATTTGAGTACTCTCCAACGAAAGTATTTTTTGGAAGTTCTTCCATTACCTCCTTACCTTTGTACATTACCAAAGTCTTTTGATAATTCCACGGCACTGTGGACGGGTTGGTCATCGGCTTTTGTGGCACGCGTCCGATAACCACTGGCTCATTCAGCCGAGGTGGTTGAATCGTCCCCCGGACCACATAGGCCCCTTTTGGTACGTACATAGGTTTTGTCTTTTTGATCCCGAAGTTCTGCGCCTTCTCAGCTCGACCTCGTGGTACGTAAAGAACTCCACCCTTGGCTGGTACCACTTTCTTTTCCACTTTCTTTTCAGGCTTGCTCTTTATAGCCTTGGCCTCCTCCCCTTTTTCTGGTTTTTGGTCTATTTCAGGCCTCTTCCCCGTGTCGACAATGGCGATTATAGCTTTTAAAGCAGGATCGAACTCTTTGTCTTCACAAATCATTCCGATCAGCGGCCCATTATTGTGAGCAGGTAATGGGTTGTTAGTTACGTTCGGGACTTCCTCGTCCCTTAGCACTATTTTCCCTTGCTCGATCAAATTTTCGACCACTCTCTTCAATGACCAGCAGTCGTTTGTATCATGTCCCTCGGCCCCTGAATGATAGGCGCATCTGACTCCGGCTTTGTAAGAAGGCGATGTTGGGTTTTGCCTCGTTTGGGGAATTGGTTGCAAGAAACCCAACTGGACTAGCTTAGGGAACAAAGTAGAGTATTGTTCACCGATGGGCGTGAAAGTCCGCCGTCGAGGTGGCTCCTGGGGGCGGTAGTTATTCTGCGGGGGTTGTGGGTTATAGTGGTTGCGGTAAGGAGGCTGATTTCTGGGAGGTGGAGCTGGGCCTCGGTTGGCTTGTTGTGGTGGATGGTTATAAGGTTGGGCATTCATGACCATATAAGGTTGATGAGCATATGCCAAATTTGAGTGGGGGTAGTAGTGTTGTGGGGCTCTTTCCGGAAAATGGGGCCTGGGATGACGATACTCCCTTGCTTCAGAGGCTGCCATAGTCGTTTCTTCCTTCTTCTTCCCCCTTGTCGTCCCTCCAGACCCGCTTTGGACGGCCTGAGAGGTTGCCCTTATGGCCGCTTGACTCAAAATCCTTCCCGTTTTCAACCCATTTTCCACCATCTCTCCAATCTTGATCGCTTCCGCGAATGGCTTACCCATAGCCGACATCATGTTTTGGAAATAGTCAGACTCTTGAGCCTGGAGAAAGGTAGTAACCATTTCCACTTCATCCATGGGAGGCTTCACTCTCGACGCCTGTTCTCGCCACTTAATAGCATACTCTCTAAAGCTTTCTGAAGGCTTCTTTTTTAAATTTGACAGAGAGTTTCGGTCTGGCGCAATGTCGATGTTATACTGGAATTGTTTTACAAAATCTCTGGCGAGATCATCCCATATATGCCATCGGGACATTTCCTGATCCATATACCATTCCGAAGCTATCCCTACTAGACTTTCCCCAAAGTATGCCATTAGCAGTTCTTCTTTTCCGCCGGCTCCCCGCAATTGGTTGCAGTATTTCTTAAGATGTGCAATGGGGTCACCGTGCCCATCGTATTTCTCAAACTTGGGGGTCTTGAAACCCGTTGGCAGGTGCACGTGAGGGAACATGCACAGGTCGGCGTAAGAGACGCTCTTTTTGCCCACTCAATCCTTGCATATTCTTCAAACTTTGTTCGAGGCTTCTCATTCTCTTAGCAATCTCATTTTGTTCTGCAATCCTGGGGTTCTGATCCTGTCCCGGTGCGAGTTCGCACTGAGGCGGTAGAGGATTATTGTTGGTAGCGAACCTGGTTGGTTCCATTGAGAACGATGGTGCTTGGAATGTAAAAGAGGATGAGTCAAAGCTTGGCTTGTATGTGGCAGGCTGTGCCGTAGCTGGGCAAGGCGATGCAGTAAAGATATTCATGCTTGCATCGGTGGCCGACATTCGGGGATGAGGCTCGGAAGGTGATCCTGCAGAGAAGGCGGAGGTGGCTGGGTACCCAAATGGGGTAGCAGGGTAATTTATGGGGACATTAGAAGTCCCACTTGACCTGGAGAATAATTCAGGGAATCCGGGGACGACACTTGGCGGCTCTTTCCCATTGTTCCAGTCATCCAGCATTTCCAACATGCGGAGCCGTAGGATTCTATTTTCCTCCGCAGTTGCGGATTCAGGTGTGAGGACGGCTGAGATTGAGCTCTCCTCAGAGACGGGGACTGTTTGCAATGGAATTTCCGAAGACATTTCCACACTTCCTTTTGACCTGGTGAAGTAAGTGTGAGTACTGCTTCTGGTCCTAACAACAGGTAGTTGAACACCTCTCCTTGACCTCGTGAAGTATGAGTGCGAGGCCAGACTTTCACCAAACCAACCGTCTTTTCAAAAACCCTGGGAGTGCTCAATGACAAACGCACGGTTAATTTGCAGCAAATAACAGATAGTTAATCTCACGTTGGGCATGATGCACCTATACAGTTAAGTGGATTACTATATGTCTGCTACGAGAGCATGCGTCATTCCGGTATTTTTCCTCTTATTTCCCTTTTTTCTTTTCTTTTCGTTTTCTCTTTTGTTTTTATTTTTGTAGTAAAAGAAAATGCGACCGGATCCGATGAGGATTGCCTACGTATCACGATGCTTACGTGAATCAGATCATTACGTAGTTCGAAAAACACAAATGAGCGTAAAAGAAACAACCTCTTTATTGTTGAAACGTTCTATTACAAGCTACATTTTGCAAAAGAAAGAGCAAACTTTGAAAATAAACCTAGACTCAAAATAGACCGAAAATCACCTTGATGAAAAAACAGGCAGAAGATGCTAAAATACAGATTTGACCTATGAATGCATTATGGTTTTAAAAATTGGTTTCCGCGGGGCATCGTTCGGCCTCGCCGCGGTCCTAGGCGTGAGATCCCTCTCAAGTTGCTCCAGCTCGTGCATAGTCTGCTTGACATAACCCATTACTGCCGAGAGGACGGTAGCGCTGGACATGTTCTCACATCGTAGGCATCGTCTGGTGATGGCATGGGCAATGGCCTTGATCCTATCTCTGGTTTGCTTCTTCTCTACGAGCAGGCGTTTTGTCTGATCGCTGCATATCTTGAAAACTTGAGCATCTTGTACATGCTGATGCTTCAGTCGTCGTACTTCCAACTTCATCTGGGCTATTGAGTCATACCAGTATCTGCTCTCAATTTGGAAATCCTTGGCCTGATTAGCTGCTTTGATCTCAAGTGCAGCCATCTCTCTCTTTATCTTAGCAACAGTCTTCTCATGGTCGCTTTCCAATCGATTCAGGTACCTGCGATGCTTATCCGTTCTTGTATCCCACTGTGCTTTGAGCTCTGCTATGATGTTTTCAGATTTCTCCAAACCATCTCGCCATTCCCTGATTTCACCTTTTAGCCCTTTTATCAGCTGCTCGTCCGATCGACGCCTTGGTTGTCTATCTGCATCCAACCTTATCTGTTTGATCTGGGCTCTGAGCATTTCATTTTCTTGAATTAACCTGTTCCGCTCTCCCAGATCGGTAGCAATTTGCACGCTGTGCTCGTATTTCATGCCTTCTACCTGTTGCTTTAATCTGCTGATTTCGGCATAATAACCTCTTTCCTTTGCTAACCAATCCCAATGCCTTTGCGATGACTCGGTGAAATCCCGGATGTGGGGTCTCTTAGCTGGCCTTTCATGCTCGAGTTCCCTTCTATACCATGCAAGGTAACCTGGCGCCGTTTCTCCCTTGGCTCGATCTCGCACGCAAGTATCTGATTTCAAATATTGACCCTCATTCCAGATTTGGCGAATCTTCGCTTCTGGGAACTGTCCGTTAGGACTTATCTCAACTGTTTGAGCGCTAAGATCTTCCTCATGAGGTACTGTCTGGCATCTTCCGAACTGTCGCAAAACTCGGCCGGGTGCGTAAGGTTGAATGCTCTTAAGCCCCATCAGCAAGAAATGAGTTTTAGCCGCCGACATATATAAGATCTCATCAACAGGCAACCATCCCAACGTCCATTGTATTTGGCTGGCAGTAAGAGCTTGCAAGAACGAGGTCCATGCCAGGACTCCTTTGGGCCAAATGATCTCTCTGGTTCTCGTGTAAGATTCTTCTATGCGGGTCTTTTCTGGGGAACCATGGCTCAACATCCCGGAATGAGGGCAGAGGTGCTCGGTCATCCATATCTGTAGGAGCAAGTTACAACCTTCGAAGAAATTTCCCCCAGCTTTACAAGCTGCGAGAGCTCGAAAGATGTCAGATACCACCATTGGCGCGAGAGTACTGTCACTTTGCGTGAGTAAAGTGCTGACGACCCCAGATATCTTCAAATCAATGTTTCCATATTTTCTAGGAAATACCAGAAGACCCAGGAACATTATCATGAACGCCACCCATCTGTGCTCGTCCCACTTCTGACGAACTCCTTTGCTGCACAGTTTGTTGATTGGATTATTGAATCCCCCCTCGTGACCGTATCTATCATATATGAAACATGGAGTACAGAATCCGGCTGCTAGATCCGGGTTGTGGACTGTTCTAGGTATTTTCAATGAATCCAGGAACAGATGTACCGTGACGACTCTTGGGGCGACCAAGTATTTTTCCCTCAACGGAAGTTCAGTATTCCCGATGTATCCGGCCATTTCTTCCAAAGTTGGGGTGAGCTCAAAATCAGAGAAATGGAAAACATTGTGCGCCGGGTCCCAATAGGTAACCAAAGCTCTTATGATATCTCCCCGAGGCTGGATTTCCAACAGACCCACAAGACCTTTCAGATATTTCTTAACCTCATTTTGTCCTTCAACACCTAGATCATTCCACCATAGCCGTAACTTGACAGGGATTTTGGTCATTATTGAAAAATGTTCATTTTGCATCGTGCTCATCCTGCACATTTATTAAGGTGATTTTAACAAAATTGACTGACTCAAAAAATATATATTTTTTTAGAGAGGATCAAGCTTTGCCCACGGCCTTTAAACACTTCGGAGACGAAGATTTTAAGGCTGTGCGGGTCTATTGGATAAAAACGCTAAACAAGACCCAAAGGTGGCTGTTTATGCAAAGTCAGCCTTCCGGCGTCCCTTTCGGGAACATTCGGCTATTTATGATAAAACAACGTCACCTGACTTATTTACGACTCTTTTAAAAATTTGACACATCTTTTATTTATTTATTTACTGATTTTTGGCTATTTGGAAAAATGGGGTTGAACCCGACGAGGGTTGCCTACGTATCTCACATCCGGTGAGAATCAAACCGGCGTAGTTCGGGCTATCGTAAAAATAGGAAAAAAAAATCGAATAAACCTAGAAATCAGGAATGCGTATTTTTTACATTTTTTGAAAAGAGATAAAGATTAAAGAAACTATTTATTATTATTCTTTGTTATTTTTTAGGAAAAATTTGGACTATTAGTCTGAATTCATAAAGGGGTACTACGAAAGAAACAACACACTTTTCGAATTATGAATTTTCGATTTTTTTTTTTTTAGAAAAATTCCGGCGAGGTTTTGACACTACTTGGACATTGGTTTTATTTTCCAAAAATAAGTAATTGTCTCCCCTATGCTGCTATTTTCCCCCTTTTTTTTAGGAACCGGTCGACATGCGGAACCGAAGCAAATAAATGCACAACACAGATAAGAATGTAGCATGATGGTCTTTTCCATTTCAGGTTGCCTGTCCTAGACGGACCCAACCCCTGTGTTGAGTCCCCTAAGTCAAATGCAATATGATGCAAATAAGCGTTCCTACTAGGGATCCGGCATGAAGTTTCGTTATACTAGGTTTAAACCTTGGTATTTGTTCTAGACTGTGTACCCGAGCGGACAACTCGAGTCGAGGAGGGGGCTACGTACCGGGGACCCGCGAGATCGTCCGGCTTTGTAACTTGTCCGACCTCTTTCTTATTTCAGGTATTGACACTAACAGAATAGGGAGTCTCGACCAGCGAGCTTCTCCCCGGAGGTAAGAAGAGAAGGGTTTCGGCACAGTTTATATACAGTTCAGATAATATCAAAGCGGTAAAAGACAACATTTAGCACGTTATGCAAAAACATGTAATAAAGATCAGATAATAAAGCCAAATATAACAATTATTCTAAGCTCGAATTCTTGAACCCTGAACCAGTAGTTCTGGGTCACCATCCCCAGCGGAGTCGCCAGAGCTGTCACACCTCCTTTTTGCGCGCCCCGCCCCGAGGGGTAAGATGCGCGGGTGGAGTTTTTCCAATTTAAGTGACAATATTCGAAATGGGATTATTTATTTAATTCAGAGTCGCCACTTGGGAAAGGTTTGGCTTTTGGTGTCCCAAGTCACCGGTTTATCTTGAATCCCAAATCGAGGAAATTTTCGACTTTTCCAAATGAAGTCTGCGAACCAGAAATTCTAAGTAAGGAATTCTGTTGACCCGAGGGAAGGTGTTAGGCACCCTCGAATCCCGTGGTTCTAGCACGGTCGCTTAAATTGTTATAATGGCTAAATATCTGATTTAAATACATGTTATGACTTATGTGCTTTTATTAAGTTTAAACCGCTTTTATTATTATCATTTATTTTATAGAATTGCAACGTCGTGAAAATGCGTCTCGAACCACGTCACAATCAATGCGCCCGTAGTTGTTAACACATTTTGACTCCGTTGAGACTTGGATTTGGGTCACATCAATGTGCACCCGATCTTAAGAATATAATTTATTTAAAGTCGCGCCTAAGAATCTAAACGCGTTATTATCTTTGGGGATGGCAGTGGAATTCACTAAACAGTCCGTCCCAAATTCTAAGTATTTATCATGATCAATTATTGAGGGCCCCGCAATTTGCATTTTTTATTCGGCGAGGCTCGTCTCATTGTTTTAGAAAGGGTACCCTACAGTGGCTGCATTTCTACTACGTTTATCTTTAAAGAGAAGGAGAATGCCGAACTTTGCTTGTTTGAACAAATACAGACTGAATCCTTATTATGTTTGCCGAACTTAAACTTGTTTGATTACCTGATTGATTGTTTATGAGGTGAGGGTTACCTCATGCTTTGTCTTCATCGAGTGAATACGCTTATTAATTGGCTAAGTGAGATTGCAAACAAACTGACAACATATATTGAGTTATGTTTAACGACCTCCCAGTTCTACTTTAACACTCTAAACTATTTGAAATTGATAAACGAAATCGGCTGTTTATTAGGAAAATTACTACTAATTGAACTCAAAATGACTATTAGTTTCTCTCAACAATCATCACATTATTTTGAAACAAAGAATCTGTACCGAAACCTGATATCGAACCTGCATTGGAACAAATAAACTGACAAGCGAACTGGCATTCATAGCCAGACTTTTAATATGACTGCATGAGAGTTTGTTTGGGATACATCTATCCCAGACCTAATACCACAGATTTGTCAATTCAGTGGTCTAGGCAAAAACACATACAAGTGCTTGCCATGACTCTATGTTATACTGTCGTAACTAAACCAAACAGCATTATACTGAACTGAACGTATACTAAATCAAACATGCTGTCTATATCATATTGTCATTACTATTGAACAGTGCTATCTAACAGTCCATCTCAAACAGAATGTATGCTAGTTTTATACAAAGTATTTGCAGTTTGCAGTAAAATACAATCCCAACTAACATTCGACCTATTTTTAACACCAATGTTATAACATGAACAAGCTGTTCGTTTTCTTTATTTCTGCTTCAACTTAAAACTTTCAACAATACAAGGTTTCAGAGATTGTGTACCTGGAAATATTTGACAATTGAAGCAAAGAGGCAGTCAGCAGAGTACAATGACAACAAAATATGCAGCAGCAATCACAGCATTATCAGTAGCAACAGGGCAGAATAGCAGCAGGCAAAACAATACAGCAAGGAACAGGCTTGAGTGCAGAGATGCAACTATGGCCAATAGAAAGCAATAGCCAAATAACAGCAACACCCAATGGAGTAGAATCAAAACTCTAGACAGACCAAACCAGTAGTAAACCAATGGAAATACTCGACTAGCAGACACAACTGGAATTTCAAAGAATCAGAATTGATTTGAACAAGTTGAGCAACTGAAAACCAATAATAATAGGAGGAAAAAGTTTCTGATTGTTGGTTGTATAGCTTCTATCCCTTAACCTCTCTCTATCTGTGTTTTTGTTTTTTTTTCGTTTCAGCTCTTCAGGTTCAATCCCCCCCTAATTCTGTATGTCCATCCCCTTATAACCTCAAAAACTATCTCTTTTAACAGCCTGTTTTTCAGAACAAACCAGTACCCCTCCCATGTGCCTTCCATTTTCAATTCCAACTTTAGCTAATTAAGTATTAAACCCCATCAACATTCCCTGGCAGATTTCACTTTTAAAAGGTTTAAATACTTCTTTAAACTAAAGCCAAGTATGGGCATAGGATGTATCTGACAGCATATGCTGTCAAATTGTTTAAAACTTAAAAGCCTTCTTAATGCAGAAAAACAGGCTGTGCACAAGGCACATGAGGTGCACCAATGCACATGCTGTGCACGAGTGCACATGCCTTCCAATTCAGAATTTAAACATAAACAATCCTTTTTACATTAACTGATCAATTCAAACAATCTATAAGTAAGCAAAAACTGGTTCTTAATTGGCTCAAGGCAAATGTTCATCAGAAGCAAATCGGTTTACTTTGTTCAGACAGTTGAAACTAATTGACGACACATGTCGACTCGACTATATTAGCATTAACATACACAATCGTAGCCAAAAATCAGACATTTAAACAGTGTCGATACATGGTTTGAATTATACTGACTAAACAGAAATACCCTCGAGGAGTCAACTAATCAGTACAAATTTGGAATACAACCAATACATATGTCTTATCAGAATAGGAGGGGTTCAAACAAACATAGTGGTTCAGGCAAGGTGGACAAACGGAAGTTGGTAAAAATTCAAAGACACAAATTGAAACAAAACATGAACAGACATTTAATCACTCACATGGACCAAAACAAATAAGGGAAGAAGGCAGACTCACCTCAAATCTTGAAAAATCGGAAACCTTGACTCGGACTTGGACAGACTTTCTTAAGGCTGAACGGACTTTAATCGAAGTGTTTCTCAGATGAGAAACACTTCGATTAAGGTCCCTTGGACCTTAATTTCTTTGGCTCGAACGGGTATGAACTAGTGACGAGGAACTACAAAGTTCCAAAACTCAGATCCGGGATTCATGTTTCCCTGGTTAGATTCGGACCAAACCAAGTATGGTTCGGTCACGAGGGGGGTCTGGGGAGTATCTGGTACAAAACTGGGGTTGGTTGGGTCAGATCGAGTTTTGACTCGAATCTTCGAATGAAGATTCGAGGACCTGGGGGGTGATTCGAAACATGGGGTTGGTAGATTTGGGTTCAGGATGGCCTGGGGGTCCTATGGTGTTCAAGGGAAGGTCACCGGCATCCATGCCGCCGGCTTTCATGGCGGAAGTATGCAGAGGCGGCTAGGGTTTGAAGGGGATGAGGTTGAAGACGAAGGCTGGGGTTCGGATAGGGGGGGGGCAGGGTAAGGTTATAGGCTTATATATGGAATAGGTGGGCTGATCTCAGCCATCGGATTAACTGGAATCAATGGCTTGGATCTAAAGGCCTCGGGGAAACGATGTCGTTTCAACTAAAGGGGGTTTGGGTTGGTCCGGGTGGAAACGGGTCGGGTTCTGTTCGTGGGTATAGGAAATGTGATCTTGGCCGTTGATCAATCTGAGATCAACGGCCCAGATCAAACTGTATCCATAAACGTCGTCGTTTGGACGTCCTGGGCATCAGGTGGCCTGGACCGGGCAGGCCTGGGTCTTGGGCTGTTTGTTTGGGCCAATTTTGTTAAAATTGGCCCAAATCCGGAAGAATAAAGGGACCCTTTCTTTTTTCTTCTTTTTTTTTATTATTTTATTTATTTCCTTTTTCTTATTTATTTTAAAACAAAACTAAGCCAAAAATCAAATTAAAATTAAATACACACTCAATACAATTTTTTGCACACACACTAAAATATTTCAAAACAGGTACAGTCAAACCAAATAAAATCACGGACGAAAATGCCTATTCATGATTTTCTATTTAACGACCGGATTACGGTTTGAATTATGCAGGACACATATATTTTTTGAATTTTATTTTAATAAAGTAAATAAATAAAAATGGGCCGAAGTCACAAATAAATCAACAAGGTGCCGCACAGAAAATCCGAAATTGTACCGCAGGGCCAATTATTATTTTTTATTTCTTTTTGGAGCGATTGTCGTGCGTTATAAAAATATATCTCGAACCACGTTACAATCAATGTACCCGTGGTCGTCGACACACTTTGACTCCGTTGAGATTTGGATTTGGGTCACATCAATGTGCACCCGAGTTTAAGGAAATTAAATTATTAAAGGCGCGCCTAAAGCGACTAGCGTATTTATTTTGGGTAGGACCGTGGAATTTTACTAAACGGTCCATCCCGAAGTCTAAACAATTTTTAAAGCAAATATTTACTGAGGGCCCCGCAATTTGTATTTTATTTGGCGAGGCTCATCTCATTCTTATTTTTTAAAATGAATTTGCAACGTCATGGACACGCATCTCGAACCACGTCACAATCAATGTACCCGTGATTAGAAACACATTTCGACTCCGTTGAGAATTGGATTTGGGTCACATAAATGTGCACCCGAGTTTAAGAAGGTAAGATTTATTAAGGCGCGTCCTAAAGAGTCTAACGTATTGTTATTTTAGGAAGAGGCCGTGAAGGTTCATTAAACGGCCAAATCCAAAGTCTAGTCAATGGTTATGTATTTTATTGAGGGCCCCGGCGGTTTGTGATTTATTTGGCGAGGCTCGTCTCATTTTTATTTTAAAGGATAAACCTATAGTGACTATATTTTCTATTAAGTTCGTCTCTAAAATAAAAGAAAATCTCTTAATTATTTACATGCTGAAAACGTAACTTATTAGTTATTAGTTTACGGCTAATGCGATTGGAAAATTGCGATCGAGTTTGTACAAAGAAAAACTGCTTTCATTTTTATATTCTATTATTTACTAATGCTAGAACATGAGAGGGATACACAATAATATCAAAGCAGATTAACTATTCTTCAAATAATTTAAACTAGCATTATTAGATGAAGAAATCATACATATGCAGCCTCATTACTCATTAATTAATCGACTACATTTTTATACAAAGAGAGGAAAATTAATATTCAAACACAGATCCAAACAAAAGAATTCAACAGGAACAGGAGCCTGATTAATATTTCATTTTTCGCTTCAAGCCAAGAGTGTACAAATGTGTACCTGGAAACAGCAGTACAAGAACAAAAGAAGTAGGAGTCAGCAACAGTAATAACGCGGCAACAGCAGGTTCAGCAACACCGCAAAACCAGTAACAACCAATAGAATAACCCAGCAACGGATTGAAAAATCAACAGTGCCAAAGTGCAATCACAATCAAAGCAGAGAAGAGAAAGGATACGAGATGCAGTAGCTTCGGATTTTTGAATAACCCTCGAAGAAAAACAAACAGAATTGTTCGAGTGAAAGTTCAAATTGTCTTTCTCTTTTACTATCACAAACTCTCTCAAGTATCAAAGTATGTCAACTCTCCAAGTCTCTCTTAATAATATTCAAGTTCTAAAAACTCTCTTCTTTTTTTCTCTCCTCCAAATCCTCTCAAGGTTCAAGTTCTAGTCCCCCTTTTTAATGTCAAGAATGACTCTATATATAGCAAGACAAGTCTTTCATTCCCAACCCCAAAATTATTCCCCCAATGGCATGCTAAGGCCCACTATTATTTGTCTTCTTTATTTTAAATTTTGTCTCCCATGCCTACATTAAATAACTAACACATTCCCAACCCATTACAATTTGTCCCCCATGCCTATATTAAAAAGGTACAAGATTCCTCCCCATTACGTTTTGTCTTGTTCCCCATTATATTAAACAAGTACCTCAAAAACCCCACCACATTATATTTGTCCCCCATGCTTAACATAAAGAATTAAAATAATGTTCAATTACCAAACTACCCCTCCGAACTTTTTGCAATTACAAATCTACCCCCAAATGCAATGCAATTTACCAAATTACCCCTTCTGCTCTAAACAATCAATTAATCATAACTCAACCAAAATATAGTCAAGATGACCAATTTCTCAACAATCTTTAACAACAAATCATATGAACATGATGAACAACACAAACTCCAAATTAATGGAAATAAATCAACCATATCGGGAACCAATCCTGGTTAATTTAGACCATGAATGTATGAGCAAGAACACAACAATACAAACAACAATATGCATGATTCAAATTAAATCAACAAATCACAAAACAAACACAAACTCACATTAAATCACTGGATTTAAACATGAACTTCAAACAAAGATGAACATGAATTAAATCTATTTTTAAGCAACAAAACATGACGGATTCACATGATTCAAACAACATTACTAATTTCTGGAAAATACATAACAACATGAAACAAATTGAAGAAATAATTAATCAAATTTCAATTTGAATCTAACAAACATTAAACAAACAAATATTCACTTAAACAACAATACAAACATGAAATAAACATGAAAAATAATTAATTAATCCTTCATTTGAAATCTGAAAAATTAATTTAACAAACAACACATGAACATGAACTAAAAAATAATTCAAACGATAAACAAAACAAACATTTGTCGATTTTAGATTCAAAAAATATCAAAACAAAATATGGACAAAATAAAACTCAAAAATCTACTAACCGGAGATGAACAACATACGTACGGACTGTTTCGTCAAACCTCGAATGGGAATAAATCTGTCCGGACTCAACAACGAACTTAACGACGAACAAACGACTTTAAGAACTTGACTGGAGCAAAAGCCGAAGAAGATGAAACAGTGGCTCGGAGCGGAGGGGCTGGAGGATGAAGCGAAAGCTCGTCGAACTCAGGCTCGATGAAGACGATGAAGGTGAGGTAGCAGCTCGGAGGAACTGGGAGATGGAGAAGGTCGACGCACTGGCATCCATGGCTGCCTGTGTCGATGAAGCAGCAGCTGGGGTGCGTTCGGCAGAAGCAGTACTCGTCGAGCCATGGACGTCGAGGGTCATCCATGGACGTCGAGCTCGACTTTGAGCTTGACGTTGAATGACGACGATGCTTCCATGGCCAGCAGCTGAAACTCCCAGAAATGTGAGCAACAACAATCCGTTGAGGAAGAAGACGGAGTGAAACAGCAGCAGCACGGAGCAGACGATGCGATGGCAGCCATGGCCGCCCATGTAGACGAGGCAGAAGAAGCTGGACGAGGGAGCTGGAGAAACTACTCGACAGCAGCGTCGAAGGAAAATGGCAGAAGGTCGACGACGGGGAGCAGCCATGGCGGACTGTTTGTGGTCGTTCGGTTGAACGTGAAAACGCAACAACGTCGAGGAAGGGGGTAGTCGTCCATGGCGACTGGTTGTTGGTCATCGGGAAGCAGAAGAAGTAGTGACAATGGCGGATTGCGGAGGGTACGCGAAGAAGATGATGGTGAGGCAGCCATGGGAGGTCTTCATTTGGGTGATGGAGAAGAAGACAACCAAGGGGGGGGAGGCGGATCATTTCCTTAGTTTTAGGGTTTTCTCTCTTGTCTTTTCTTTTTTTTGTTTTGTGTTATGACAAAAATGAAGAATGGGTCTTGGGTTATGGGGCGGACCGGGTTGACCCGGTCTGAAATGGACTGGGTCATGGGAAAGATTGGGCAATTATTTGGGCCTATGGTTTGAAAATTGAAGAAGTGGCCCAATCCGATTTTTCTTTGTGTTTTTTTTCTCTTTTCTTCTTTTATTTTCTAAAACTAAATTATAAAAATACTTAAATTATTATTTAGAACTAAATTAATTTATAAAAGCGCAAATTAACTCCCAATAACAATTAACGCACAATTAAGTAATAATTAAGCCTAAAATTGTATATTTGGACATTAAATTCTAAAAATGCAAAAGATGCCTATTTTTGTAATTTTCATTTTTTGTAAACAAACTTAATTACTAACAATTATAGAATTAAATCCTACATGCAAAATGTGACATATTTTTGTATTTTTTATTAATTTAACAAATAAGCAAACACAGACAAATACAAATAATTATCCAAAAATATCACAAAATCTCACAAAATTGCACACCAAGGAAAATCATTTTATTTTGCAGTTTTTGGGAGTATTTCTCATATAGGGCAAAAATCACGTGCTTACAGCTGCCCCTCTTTGTCCGAAGACACGAAGGGTTTTCGCGCAAAGATAAAGCGAGCGATTTTTGCCCATCCGAGTACTCCGTGTGAAGCATTTTTTTTGAAAAAGATTTAACCGAACCTTTGCTTCAAATGTTTCCTACATATCCCTGGCTAAAGGGGAATCAGGTTAATGTAGTTCGGGAAGTTTTGGTAGCTGGGACTACTGTGGGACTGCAATGTTACTGTTGTTGCATGTTGTTATCACTGCTTACCGATCTCCTTGTTACACCGTGTTTAAAAGAAAACAAGAAGCTAGGCTAGACTGTAACTTGTTCTTGTTGCCTTGCTTTCTTGTCGGCTTGTGTTTCCTCCGGTGCTTTTCTTCCTTGAATTTTTGGAATGATACTGGCCCTTTGCTTTTCTGAATACCAGTTTTCATCATTTTGCTTGGTCCGCTAGGGACATTGCTTTCTTCATCAAGCTTTTTGGCAGTTCCTATGGTGGGTACGGCTCTCTTCATCAGACTTGTTATGTTGGGCATAATTTAATGTTCACCAGCTGCTTCTTTCAAGATGCCTCTTTTCTTCCTTTTGACTCATGCGCCTGAATTTGTGCTGGGATCTCTTGTTGCAATCTTCTGCTTCCCGGTGCTGGGGATTTTTATTGTTTCCTGTAGGGGATTCTTGCTGTAACCCTCTGTTTTATTGTCCTCTGACTTGATCTTGAAACGTATGCCTCTGTTGTATGGGCGGGCTCCCAACTTCAGTACTTGAAAATTAATGCTGAATGTATTCCTCTGTTATCTGGGCGGGCTCCCAACTTCAATGCTCGAAATATAAAGACTGAAATGTATGCCTCTGTTATCTGGGCGGGCTCCCAACTTCAACGCTTGAAATGTAAAGACTGAAATGTATTCCTCTGTTATTATGGGAGGGCTCCCAACTTCAACACTTGAAAGTAAAGACTGAATGTATGCCTCTGTTATTTGGGCGGGCTCCCAACTTCAACTCTGGAAATATAAAGACTGAAATGTATGCCTCTGTTATTTGGGCGGGCTCCCAATTTCAACGCTTGAAAGTAAAGACTGAATGTATTCCTCTGTTATTATGGGCGTGCTCCCAATTTCAACACTTGAAAGTAAAGACTGAATGTATGCCTCTGTTATCTGGGCGGGCTCCCAACTTCAACGCTTGAAAGTAAAGACTGAAATGTATTCCTCTGTTATTATGGGCGGGCTCCCAACTTCAACGCTTGAAATGAAAAGAATGAATGTATTCCTCTGTTATTATGGGCGGGCTCCCAACTTCAACTCTGGAAATATAAATACTGAATGTATTCCTCTGTTATTATGGGCGGGCTCCCAACTTCAACTCTGGAAATATAAAGACTGAATGTATTCCTCTGTTATTATGGGCGGGCTCCCAACTTCAACGCTTGAAAGTAAAGACTGAAATGTATTCCTCTGTTATTATGGGCGGGCTCCCAACTTCAACATTTGAAAAGTAAAGACTGGAATGTATGCCTCTGTTATCTGGGCGGGCTCCCAACTTCAACATTTGAAAAGTAAAGACTGGAATGTATGCCTCTGTTATCTGGGCGGGCTCCCAACTTCAACATTTGAAAAGTAAAGACTGGAATGTATGCCTCTGTTATCAGGGCGGGCTCCCAACTTCAATACTTGAAAATTAAAGACTGAAATGTATTCCTCTGTTATTATGGGCGGGCTCCCAACTTCAACGCTTGAAATGAAAAGACTGAATGTATTCCTCTGTTATTATGGGCGGGCTCCCAACTTCAACACTTGAAAGTAGTACTAAAATGTATTCCGCTGTTATATGGGCGGGCTCCCAACTTCAACATTCCTTAAAGTATAACATTCTGTTGGCATTATTCTTTCCTGCCTCCTCAGTCATTTTTCCTCTTACTTGAATCATCTCCCTTCAGACTTCTTTCCTCAAAATTAGTGTTTCATTCCTCCAAAAATTGCTCGGGATATCACTTTATCCAGACCTGTGTTGCCTTCCATCCTTCCCCAAGTGGGTACCTGAATTTTGAGAAAATTTTCGCGATAAGAAAATTTTCTGCCCCGGTTTGATGATCTTCTTTATGGCATGTCCTTCCGCCATCTGTAACATTTCTTTTCCCTGCTTCAAATCAAAGAAAGATTTTGTTAGTTAAAAACATGGTGGGTGGTCGTGTCACTCCTGCTGGGGATGTTTGTTTGTTTGGGTTTTTTTTTTTTTCCAGTGTTCCAGTACACTATCAGAACTTGCTGGGGATGGTACTATTTATTGGGGGATGATATTACTGCTGGGGATCAAGTCCCTGCTGGTGATCACATTCCCGCTGGGGGTGGTTTTCCCCCTCTTCTTTCCTTGCTCCGCATTGTCCGACCTTTTGGAATTTGGTCGATGATCGGCCAAGGATGCTCTTGCATCTCGACCCCTTTTTCATTATACCCCCTTGACATTTAGACCGACTCATCATTCGGTCTTGCAACAAATGTCTTTTCCGTTTCATTGCCTTATCTTTGGCATGTCCTGTTCGCCTTTTGCTTCACAGCATTTTGGCAATTAGTAGTAAGCTCTGAAAAACAAAATCCTTCTAAAAACAAACTACTGGAGAAAAACACTTTAATCCCAAAAATAAAAAGTGATGACTTTAAAAGGATAAAAGGAAAAGTCTTTCTAAATAAATGTTGGGGAAAGAAAAAGAAAAGAACTTATCTGAATGGTACAATCAATCCCAATGATCATGTCATGCATTTCCGGATTAACCAACTCAGTCTATTTATATCAATCAATTTTTCTGACGGCCTTACTTTGCGGGGGATGCGCAGAAGCCTAACTTTCGCTGGATGCGAATCATTTTTGCCAATCTTGTCTTGCTAGCCCCCTTTATATCCTTGTCGCCTCATAGTGCCCTTCGAGGGGTTTTCACTGATGAGACTCTCTCATTTCTCTCAATTCTCATCGCCTTATGGTGCCGATATGACTCTTTGCTGGGGATTCTTTAGGTTATCAATTCGTTGCCGACTTTCTCTGATTTTATTTGCTTGACTTGGCTTTCCTCGGATTCTGATCGGGAGGTCTTTTTTGGACATCAACATGGGTTTTTTGTTTATGGCTAAAAGAAAAGGAGGGCATCAAAAAGGGTTCAAAATAATTCTGATGGGTGAAAACCATTACAACTCTTGGAATCGAACTTCTTTCCCAACATTACAAACATAACTTTTGCCCCAGTTTCTCGCTTGGGGATTTTTATTTTTGGTTACACTATGACCGACCCGTGAGGCGCCTACGTATCCTTCTTTGAGGAATCAGGTCAAACGTAGTTCACATCTCCTTTTTTTTTTCTTCTTTTTCTTCTTTTTTTTTGACTTTTCTTTTGTTTTTATTATCATTATATTTTTCTTCTCTTTTTTCTTATTTTCATTACTGATTCCAAAAGAGGAGTATGAAAGAATAAATAAGGCTCAAAAGGGGAAGCAAAGGTTAAAATGTTTGGATAGAAGAAAAAATTGCCTCCGTTATTTCATTCTCCGATAAATGCCAAGTATAAACAAACAAACAACAATTAATAGCCATGTCGATGCATCTTCCCTCGACATCTGTCTGACATGAAGTGCAACTGGATAACATCTTGGTCACAATAGACGGCCACTGCCAATTCGGGACAAATTTGCCATTTTGTTTTGGCCTGATGTGGGAGGATCCGTTTCAACACTTGATGTCCCTCTTTAAATTTCCTGATATCGTCTGCATCCCCTAAATTGATGTCTTATGCGTCATTTAAGTTGGGCTTGGATTTCTCTTCCAACTAGCTTAACTCTCTGTTTGTCTCTTTGAAGGCTTTATTATCATCGTATCCCAATTCGTCATCGTGATTGACCTTTTGTACAATCAGTTCGGAATCAGATTGATTTTTAGACTAAGTTGATGATCCGTTGTGCATGCCATGTCATTGGAATCAGTATAAAGAGCATTGTTTAGAAAGAGAAAAGGAAGAAAATAGACTCAAAACAAAATAAGAAGAGAAAAGCTTTCACTTTATAAAAATAAAGGATAACAGAGTTTCACACTAAAACAAAACTGGATTACAACTCTGTAATAATCCAAAACAAGAAAGAAAAATCAGAGCCCACTACCAAGACTCCCTTCGGATAGGTAGAGGAGTAGCCATCCAATTGTTGATTTTTGTTTTCAGATCCACGAATTTTCTTTTTTTTTTCTTATTTATTTATTTTTTAATTTTTTTTAATCTTTTTTTTTGAACTATTTTCACCGGCACGGATCGTCATTAATGTTTGGCGGCTCTGGGACCTGAACCTCGATCCTATTTGTGTTGATGAGCTCTTGCACGGCATTTCTTCAACTTCCAACATCTCTCAGTATCGTGTCCGGGAGCCCCCGAACAATATTCACAACTTGCTGAAGGGTCAAGATTTTCAGGAAGAGGATTTGGTAATTTGGGCTCAATAGGGTTCAATAGGCCTAACTGCCTCAATTTGTGGAACACGGTAGTATAGGATTCTCCCAGCGGAGTATGTTTCTGCTTCCTCTCATTCTTAAAAGCTTGATTCCCCCGGAAACCTGACCCTGGAGGATTTCTATAGGCCCTCGGAAGTGGATATATGTTTGGTGGAGGTGGGTATGTATTCTGGGGAGCCGGCGCACGCCATTGTGCGTGTGCTGGAGAGTGGGTATAGGTTTGTGCATGATGAACGGAAAAATGGGGATCTGGTAGTGAGCAATAATGTCGTGGAGGCCTATATGGAGTGCGGGGGTAATTTTGGTGGTAGGGTCGTGGTTGGCTATAGTAGGGTGACGGGCCTCTAGATCCGAACTAGGCTCCAGACTCAACAGTCGTGATATCTTCTTTCTTATTCTTCCCAAGTACACCCTCAGTACCGCTCTGGATGGCCTGAGTGGTTGCTTTAATTGCCGAATAGCTCAAGATTTTGTTGGACCTGAGTCCCTCTTCGATCATACCTCCCATTTTTACTACTTCGTTGAAAGATTTACCAACTGTCGTCACTAGATGACCAATGTAAGTTGGCTCCAAGGTTTGTAAGAAGTAGTCCACCATTTCACCTTCTCTCATGGGAGGATCGACTCTGGCCGCTTGCTCTCTCCAGCGGAACCCGTACTCGCGAAAACTTTCCCCGGGCTTCTTCTCGGTCCTCAACAACATGAGACGGTCAGGGACTATCTCGAGATTGTATTGGAAATGACTTGCAAAAGCCTGCGCCAGATCATCCCAAGTGTACCATCTGCTGGAATCCTGCCTGGTATACCATTCTAATGCCGATCCGCTCAGACTTTGGCCGAAATAAGCTATCAGCAGCTCATCCTTGCCGCCTGCCCCTCTCATTTTGCTACAGAATCCCCGCAAATGCGCCATGGGATCACCGTGCCCTTCATATAGATCAAACTTAGGCATCTTGAACCCAGCCGCGAGTTGGACATCCGGGAAATGACATAGATCTTTGTAGGCCATGCTGACCTAGTTGCCCAATCCGTGCAGGTTCCTGAAGGACTGCTCCAGGCTTTTGAATTTCCTCAATACCTCATCTTGTTCTGGGGCTTTAACCGGCTTTTCAATTTCTGCCGGTGCCTCCAAATGTGGATTGTAGGCGTGTGGTTCGGGGGCATGGAATGTAGGCTCAGGGGGATAGTATTGCGTATCGGGAGCCTGAAGCAATGGCTCGCTGTTTGATCTTTGCAGTGTGGCTGATGTGGGTCCCATAAAAGTGGGAACATTTGGTATTGGGAGAGGTTGATGGGGCGGTGGAGCTTGGGAATCATGGGGGCTTCTCTCCTGATGATAACGGTGATTCGGGAGGCTTGTTGAAGGGCCGGAGTGAGGGTATTCCGGCATGCGCCCCAATGGCTCAGGGCTCTTTTGTGCTTTGGCTAGAGCTAGCTGCATTGCATTCATCTCTAGTCCCATCCTTTCTATCTTTTCCATCGCTTCCTTTAACAACTGGCTCATCGGCCTTTCTTCCTCGGTACTATTCTCTGAAGTAGTCATGCTTGTTGTTATCGGTCCTTTGGATCTAGTTTGGTAAGGGTGTGTTGCCAGAATTCTTTAACAACTAACTGTCTGGATGTCGGAAAACAACAAACTTGTTAGCGTTAGAGTTTAACAGATTTGATAACAACACATTGAGGATGCAATGCCCCTAGGGGGTTAACCGTTTCTAACATGCTTTGCTTCAAACAACATGCGTCATCCCGACTTGCTTATTTGCCCCTTTGAAGTACTTTGGGAACCCCCGTATTTTATTCTATTTTGTATTTTCTTTTTCTTTATTACTGGCGGTCGAATCTTATATGGATTGCCTACGTATCACGTCCCCGCGTGAATCAGACCTTGCGTAGTTCGGACCAAATGAAAGGTAAAAGCAATGGAACATTTTCTTTATCAGTTTTCATAATAAAACAAATTGGGTTTTAAGGGTTTGAAAGATGACCAACAAACTTAAAAATCAAACAACCCATATATTCTAGTCAAAATATTTACAAACTCAAAAACAAACGGCCAGTTCATTTTCCCGTTTGACAAATGTAACCAAATGGTTATTTTTTGCCAATGTGGCCCCTTTCAAATTTTACATGAATTTTGAGGCCGGGGAAGATTATTTTATGACACTTTACAAACTTGCCCATTCTTTTACGAAAATAGCCTTTTGACAATTGAAAGATACTCTAAGGCTATTTCGGCAAGAACGGTTTAAGACACTGCCGAAGCTGGCTTGACTTATTTTTGGCTAAAATCCAAACGGTATTCATCTGACCGCTGACTCTTTGTTTTTTTTTTGTTTTTTTTGTTTTTTTTTTTAAATTACAATAAAACTTGGTGTTGCAAACACGGCCCTTCAGCGTCTCTGGGACGAAGGTTATTAAGGCTGTGTGGGTCAACTGGACCAAAAATCCTAAACATGACCCAAAGGTGGCTGTTTATGCCAAGTCAGCCTTTCGGCGTCCCTTTCGGGAACATTCGGCTATTTATGACAAAACAGCATCACCTGACTTATTTATAACTCTTTTTTATCGTTTTTCAAATTAGAAAAGTCAATATTGCAAACACGGCCTTTCAACGTCTCAGGGACGAAGATTTTTAGGCTGTGGGGGTCAACTGGACCAAGTCTTAAAAATGACCCAAAAGTGGTTGTTTATGCAAAGTCAGCCTTCCGGCGTCCCTTTCGGGAACATTCGGCTATTTATGACAAAACAACATCACCTGACTTATTCATGACTCTTTTTATCGTTTTTTCAAATTTAGAAAACTCAATATTGCAAACACGACCTTTCAACGTCTCGGGGACGAAGATTTTTAAGGCTGTGTGGGTCAACTGGACCAAATCTTAAATATGACCCAAAAGTGGCTGTTTATGCAAAGTCAGCCTTCCGGAGTTCCCTTCGGGAACATTCGGCTATGTCTTGATAAAACAGCGTCACCCGACTTCTTAGAAATTTGACATATATATTTTGCTATTTTTTTTTTAAAAAAAGAAAGGTGGAAGTTGGACATCACCCGACTTATTTATGAAATGTTTTTTTTTGTTTTTTTTTTATTTATTTGTTTTTGGTTTTTTAGCAAAAGGTGGGGTTGGACCCGATGAGGGTTGCCTACGTATCTCACATCCGGTGAGAATCAAACCCGCGTAGTTCGGGCAAATAAACTATTTTTGAGAGGACATTTTTCCATTTTCTATTTTTTTTATATATAACAAACAAACAAACTATTATTTTTCATTCATAACAAACAAACTAACTAACGTAAAACATAAAACATTCCTTCTTTTTTTCATTTGTTTTTCTTATTCTAAAGAAAAAGAAAAATGTTTTTTTTTTTGGAATTTTTACCTTTAATAAAAGAAATGCTTAAAAATATTTTTTGAATTTTCTTTTGAATTTTTTTGGATTATATATATATTTATTTTGGAACAAATAATAAAATCACGTTCAACGTCCGACTCTTTTTATTTTTTGGCATTTTCATAGACAAATAAAATAAAAAAAACATTTTAAAAACCAGACTCTTTTTCATTTCCATTTAATGGCAAAACAAACTATTTTCTTTTCTATATTTTCTGAAAAACAAGACAGAACAATGATGATTTTTTTTCTCTATTTTTCCTTTTGCTTTTAATATAACAAACCAATAAGACATTTCTTTTCATTTTCTCAAAATTTCGGCAGAGTTTCGATACTACTCGGACATTGGTTTCTTTTTTCTAACAATAAGTAGCCACATCTCTACAATGTTATTTTCTCCTCTTTTCCACTATTTTCTAATTTGTGGATGATGAAAACATACACAATCCTTTTTTTTGAATTTCCAATGCTTCTTTCTATATATATACGTATATACTTTATTTTTTATATTTATTATATTTTCAAAAATGTGGCATGGGGGATATGGGGAGTTTCAAGACTTCTTGGATTCCACAAATGTTCCCCATGTGCTTTTTCCAAAAATGAAATGTGGGGGACATGTGGAATTCCAAGACTTTTTGGATTCCACAAATGGTCCCCATGTGCTTTTCCCAAAAATGAAGCATGGGGGACATAGTGGATTTCAAGACTTCTTGGATTCCACAAATGTTCCCCGTGTGCTTTTCTCAAAAAATGAAGCGTGGGGGACATGTGGAATACCAAGGCTTCTTGAATTCCACAATGTTCCCCATGTGCTTAATTAAAACAATAGCATGCTTATCAAAAATAGTGCAACTTTCTTATTTAACGTGATCAGCATGATAAGGAGTGTCATTTGTCCGCAACTATCATTGGTCCGCCAAATGACACATTCACCCTTGAATAAATACAACATGTAGCACATAGGATGCCATAAGATGGTCTATTATTTTCAGGTTGCTTGTCCTAGACGGACCCAACCCCTGTGTTGAGTCCCCTAAGTCAAATGCACATGATGCAAATAAGCGTTCCTACTAGGGATCCGTCATGTGGCTTTGTTATACTAAGTTCATAACCTGGGTATTTGTTCTAGACCTGGCTTACCCGAGCGGACAACTCGAGCCGAGGATGGGAGCTGTGTACCGGTAACCAAAAGGCCATCCGATTTTGCAACTCCTCCGAATCCTCGTTCTATTTTGGTATATGACACTAACAGAAAGAAGCCACGACCAGCGTGCACTCCTCAAGAGAGAGAAGAGAGGGGTTTCGGCACAGTTTATATGTACAGTTCAAATAATATCAAAGCAGTAAAAGCAGCACTTAGCATATTAGGCTCAAACACGTAAAAATCAGATAATAAATAAAGCCAAATAATAACAATTATTTTAAGCTCGAATTCTTAACCCTAAACCAGTGGTTCTGGGTAACATCCCCAGCAGAGTCACCAGAGCTGTCACACCTCCTTTTTCCGCACCCGAGAGGGTACAAGGGAGTTTTTCCAATTAAAGGACAATCGAAACGGGATGAGTTTATTTATTTCAGAGTCGCCACTTGGGAGATTTAGGGTGTCCCAAGTCACCAATTTTAATCCCGAATCGAGGAAAAGAATGACTCTATATTACAGTCTGCGTACCAGAAATCCGGATAAGGAATTCTGTTAACCCGGGAGAAGGTGTTAGGCATTCCCGAGTTCCGTGGTTCTAGCACGGTCGCTCAACTGTTATATTTGGCTTATTTATCTGATTTTAAATACAATATGAACTTATGTGCAAATTTTATCTTTCAACCGCTTTTATCATTTACTGTTATTTTTATCAAGAATTGCAACGTTATAAAAATGTATCTCGAACCACGTTACAATCAATGTACCCGTGGTCGTCGACACACTTTGACTCCGTTGATATTTGGATTTGGGTCACATCAATGTGCACCCGAGTTTAAGGAAATTAAATTATTAAAGGCGCACCTAAAGCGACTAGCGTATTTATTTTGGGTAGGACCGTGGAATTTTACTAAACGGTCCGTCCCGAAGTCTAAACAATTTTTAAAGCAAATATTTACTGAGGGCCCCGCAATTTGTATTTTATTTGGCGAGGCTCATCTCATTCTTATTTTTTAAAATGAATTTGCAACGTCATGGACACGCATCTCGAACCACGTCACAATCAATGTACCCGTGATTAGAAACACATTTCGACTCCGTTGAGAATTGGATTTGGGTCACATAAATGTGCACCCGAGTTTAAGAAGGTAAGATTTATTAAGGCGCGTCCTAAAGAGTCTAACGTATTGTTATTTTAGGAAGAGGCCGTGAAGGTTCATTAAACGGCCAAATCCAAAGTCTAGTCAATGGTTATGTATTTTATTGAGGGCCCCGGCGGTTTGTGATTTATTTGGCGAGGCTCGTCTCATTTTTATTTTAAAGGATAAACCTATAGTGACTATATTTTCTATTAAGTTCGTCTCTAAAATAAAAGAAAATCTCTTAATTATTTACATGCTGAAAACGTAACTTATTAGTTATTAGTTTACGGCTAATGCGATTGGAAAATTGCGATCGAGTTTGTACAAAGAAAAACTGCTTTCATTTTTATATTCTATTATTTACTAATGCTAGAACATGAGAGGGATACACAATAATATCAAAGCAGATTAACTATTCTTCAAATAATTTAAACTAGCATTATTAGATGAAGAAATCATACATATGCAGCCTCATTACTCATTAATTAATCGACTACATTTTTATACAAAGAGAGGAAAATTAATATTCAAACACAGATCCAAACAAAAGAATTCAACAGGAACAGGAGCCTGATTAATATTTCATTTTTCGCTTCAAGCCAAGAGTGTACAAATGTGTACCTGGAAACAGCAGTACAAGAACAAAAGAAGTAGGAGTCAGCAACAGTAATAACGCGGCAACAGCAGGTTCAGCAACACCGCAAAACCAGTAACAACCAGTAGAATAACCCAGTAACAGATTGAAAAATCAACAGTGCCAAAGTGCAATCACAATCAAAGCAGAGAAGAGAAAGGATACGAGATGCAGTAGCTTCGTATTTTTGAATAACCCTCGAAGAAAAACAAACAGAATTGTTCGAGTGAAAGTTCAAATTGTCTTTCTCTTTTACTATCACAAACTCTCTCAAGTATCAAAGTATGTCAACTCTCCAAGTCTCTCTTAATAATATTCAAGTTCTAAAAACTCTCTTCTTTTTTTTCTCTAAAAAAAAATCCTCCCCCTTTCATGTTCTAGTCCCCCTTTTTAATGTCAAGAATGACTCTATATATAGCAAGACAAGTCTTCCATTCCCAACCCCAAAATTATTCCCTCAATGGCATGCTTTGGCCCACTATTATTTGTCTTCTTTATTTTAAATTTTGTCCCCCATGCCTACATTAAATAACTAACACATTCCCAACCCATTACAATTTGTCCCTCATGCCTATATTAAAAAAGTACAAGATTCCTCCCCATTATGTTTTGTCTTGTTCCCCATTATATTAAACAAGTACCTCAAAAACCCCACCACATTATATTTGTCCCCCATGCTTAACATAAAGAATTAAAATAATGTTCAATTACCAAACTACCCCTCCGACCTTTTTGCAATTACAAATCTACCCCCAAATGCAATGCAATTTACCAAATTACCCCTTCTGCTCTAAACAATCAATTAATCATAACTCAACCAAAATATAGTCAAGATGACCAATTTCTCAACAATCTTCAACAACAATTTACATGAACATGATGAACAACACAAACTCCAAATTAATGGAATGAATTAACCATATCGGGAACCAATCCTGGTTAATTTAGACCATGAATGTATGAGCAAGAACACAACAATACAAACAACAATATGCATGATTCAAATTAAATCAACAAATCACAAAACAAACACAAACTCACATTAAATCACTGGATTTAAACATGAACTTCAAACAAAGATGAACATGAATTAAATCTATTTTTAAGCAACAAAACATGACGGATTCACATGATTCAAACAACATTACTAATTTCTGGAAAATACATAACAACATGAAACAAATTGAAGAAATAATTAATCAAATTTCAATTTGAATCTAACAAACATTAAACAAACAAATATTCACTTAAACAACAATACAAACATGAAATAAACATGAAAAATAATTAATTAATCCTTCATTTGAAATCTGAAAAATTAATTTAACAAACAACACATGAACATGAACTAAAAATTAATTCAAACGATAAACAAAACAAACATTTGTCGATTTTAGATTCGAAAAATATCAAAACAAAATATGGACAAAATAAAACTCAAAAATCTACTAACCGGAGATGAACAACATACGTACGGACTGTTTCGTCAAACCTCGAATGGGAATAAATCTGTCCGGACTCAACAACGAACTTAACGACGAACAAACGACTTTAAGAACTTGATTGGAGCAAAAGCTGAAGAAGATGAAACAGTGGCTCGGAGCGGAGGGGCTGGAGGATGAAGCGAAAGCTCGTCGAACTCAGGCTCGATGAAGACGATGAAGGTGAGGTAGCAGCTCGGAGGAACTGGGAGATGGAGAAGGTCGACACACTGGCATCCATGGCTGCCTGTGTCGATGAGGCAGCAGCTGGGGTGCGTTCGGCAGAAGCAGTACTCGTCGAGCCATGGACGTCGAGGGTCATCCATGGACGTCGAGCTCGACTTTGAGCTTGACGTTGAATGACGACGATGCTTCCATGGCCAGCAGCTGAAACTCCCAGAAATGTGAGCAACAACAGTCCGTTGAGGAAGAAGACGGAGTGAAACAGCAGCAGCTCGGAGCAGACGATGCGATGGCAGCCATGGCCGCCCATGTAGACGAGGCAGAAGAAGCTGGACGAGGGAGCTGGAGAAACTACTCGACAGCAGCGTCGAAGGAAAATGGCAGAAGGTCGACGACGGGGAGCAGCCATGGCGGACTGTTTGTGGTCGTTCGGTTGAACGTGAAAACGCAACAACGTCGAGGAAGGGGGCAGTCGTCCATGGCGACTGGTTGTTGGTCATCGGGAAGCAGAAGAAGTAGTGACAATGGCGGATTGCGGAGGGTACGCGAAGAAGATGATGGTGAGGCAGCCATGGGAGGTCTTCATTTGGGTGATGGAGAAGAAGACAACCAAGGGGGGGGAGGCGGATCATTTCCTTAGTTTTAGGGTTTTCTCTCTTGTCTTTTCTTTTTTTTGTTTTGTGTTATGACAAAAATGAAGAGTGGGTCTTGGGTTATGGGGCGGACCGGGTTGACCCGGTCTGAAATGGACTGGGTCATGGGAAAGATTGGGCAATTATTTGGGCCTATGGTTTGAAAATTGAAGAAGTGGCCCAATCCGATTTTTCTTTGTGTTTTTGTTCTCTTTTCTTCTTTTATTTTCTAAAACTAAATTATGAAAATACTTAAATTATTATTTAGAACTAAATTAATTTATAAAAGTGCAAATTAACTCCCAATAACAATTAACGCACAATTAAGTAATAATTAAGCCTAAAATTGTATATTTGGACATTAAATGCTAAAAATGCAAAAGATGCCTATTTTTGTAATTTTCATTTTTTGTAAACAAACTTAATTACTAACAATTATAGAATTAAATCCTACATGCAAAATGCGACATATTTTTGTATTTTTTATTAATTTAACAAATAAGCAAACACAGACAAATACAAATAATTATCCAAAAATATCACAAAATCTCACAAAATTGTACACCAAGGAAAATCATTTTATTTTGCAGTTTTTGGGAGTATTTCTCATATATGGCAAAAATCACGTGCTTACATGAGTGATTGTGAGGTAGCCCGAGGGGCTGATACTATTCTGAGAGTGAGCCCGATGGGCTGTTACTGTTCTGATATTGAGCCCGAGGGGCTGGTTCTATTGATATTATGCCCGAGGGGCGGTTTGTTGTACATGTCTTCCGGTGGGTTGTTCCTTTATCTGTCTTTTCCATCCAGTGCCCGCACTGCGTCAGAAAATCTTCGTCTTCGATCTCTCTTCGCAACGCATTTTAAGGGCTAAGACTTTCTCTCGACATCTTTCTTTTATTTAAGTCATTGATCTCATATCTATAAGCAGGGGGGTCTGCGTTCACTATTAAGCCTACGCCCGTCCATTCCTTTCAAGCTTGATCCTTCCCTTAGACTCGTTACCTTGTTCGACTGAACTCGTTGGTTCCGCGCTCTATTCGGTCGTAACCCGGTTCGAGAACCTTCTCTCATAGATTCCCTTCACCAAGTCATCGCCAGCAATCAGCTCTTATCCCTTGGTGTCAAAGGGCGAGTTCCTTTCTTGTCTTGCCCAAAAACTTTCTTTATTCTCATTGGAGAAAGACTCTCCCGCGGCAAGGTTTTACACATAGGGCCAGCTGCTTTCTTTATCTCGCTTGCCCTTAGTCCGTCTAGCGCCTTTCGGTTGGGTTCCGCCCTGGGGGTTAGGTTAGACCGCTTGGGTTTTTTTTTCTAGTATCGAAGGCAGTCAACGTGTCAGCCATTCTTCCCCCATTAGACTATGTTTTGGCTGATCGGAGGCAAAGTCATCAGAGTTTAGCAAGGTAGCTGTCGGCGTTCGCAGCACTGCATTTATCTCTCCTCATTTCATTACTCTGTATTTGTACACTCCAGGTTTTCAATTGTATTTATACCCTAGTAGATACTCGTGACTTGTGACACCCCGGTTAGGATTGTGTCGAACTGGATTTCTGCATTTCTTATTCATATTTTTCGCTATTTGGTACTATTAAACCATGTTTATACTATATTTGTGTTAAATTACTATTTTAAAGGACAAGTTGGGTTAGACTGGCTGGCCTTATCTTCACGAGAGGCTCCATCACTACTAGGGTCGGGATTTGGGTCGTGATAAGTTGGTATCAGAGCCTAGGTTACATAGGTCTCACGAGTCATGAGCAGGTTTAGTAGAGTCTTGCGGATCGGTATAGACGTCTGTATTTATCCTCGAGAGGCTGCATAACCTTTAGAAAAACTTCACATTCTTGAATTCTTATCGTGCGTCCTTTGATTCAGCTTGAAATGTAACTCTTTGAATTCCTTCCAACCGTTCGTATGCATGCATGAGCGCTCAGTATCAGATATGCCTTGATGGCTTGTGATTCCCTGATCGAGAGGTGAGATACGATCTCTGTGTGTTGATGTTGGGCCAGTCTGGAGGACTTGAGGATGGATTTTTGCCTATAGCTTGAGCACCGAGGTGCTGATTGTGTGAGCAAGTATTTTTGAACTTATATGTTCTGTAGCGTCCCTATTAGTAGGAGTGATGGCTGGATAACTATGTGATGAGTATGTTAGTACTGCAAGATGTATCCATCTTGATTTGAGGTATAGCCCCGAGTTATAGGTGTGCAAAGAGTCTTTTCATGTGTCCTAGTTGGGAGTGAAGTAAATTTCATGTTGCGGTATGAGTTCTGACTCAGGAAGACTAAGTGACTTCCTAATGGTTATGACGGTGGAAGGTATACATAAATGTTAGTTTAAGGCAAAGAAGGTGGGTTATCTCATGCGAAGTGTTCTGAGGTTGTACGATCCTTATGTGTCTGTTAGATTTGCGTGTGAAGGATATATGTTGCAACTTAAATTGGGTCGCTTAGTGAGTAGGTGTAACTGTTGCGAGAGTGGAATGCGAGATTTGCAGAAGAGTTAAAATTCTAGATGATATGTGTTTTCACAAGCTTATAAATGATTTGAGTTTAATCTCATTATGTTATCATGGCATCAATAGAGTATAATCGTTATGAGTTATTGAGCGTGTGTTGATCTATGGCTTCGAGCCAAGTGGGGGAGTCCGCTATTGAATAGTTGATTGCACGGTTATGTGCTCTAATGGTTCCAGTTCGAGGCGTATTTGTAAATCAGTTGTGGCTCGAGTAAAGGAAATTTCAATAAAGGCTATGTTATTCTTTATGGGTGTACGAGAATCAGGGAATGACTTGAGTTATGGTCGGTAACGAATGCTCGGTGCATAGAGCAGGAAGTTGCTTGGTTATATTGGAATGAGGTCACATTCTACAGTGTTGGAGTGCTAATGAAACACAGGTTGTTTGGTTCATTTAATCAATCTAACTACGGTTTGAGTAGTGTGGATGACTCTAGAGAATGGTCCTATTGTGTTCAAAACTCTACATGCAATAATTGGAGGCTTCTAAGTTGTACTTATGGATAGAAACTGAGTTTTCAGTGGAAGATGGCAAGACTTGTGGTATTTTCTATATTAATTGTGGGATTCTATGTATCAGTATCAGGAGGTAACGGATTTAGATCCGCAGGAAGTTCTTCAGAGCGAAGTATTTCGAATGTGGTGTTTTTGGGAATATTTAAGAGAGAATATCAAGTTGAAGAAGAATTAGAAGGAAATTTAGATTGATAGGGTAGCTTGATAGTAGATCGAATCGCTATGGTAAGGATATGATTAATTCCTGGTGTGTGTTCGAGGTAATAAGTTCTTTCAGGTATTTTGCGGTGATGCTCTTAGGTTTTGATGGCTTGCTTAGCTTGATTGAGTTAGAAGGATTCAGTCCTGACAGGTTTGATTTGTGCAAAGGGAACTCGAAGAGTTCTTGATGGTTTTACCGTGGTTTGGAGATGTATATTTTCTTTGGGCATGCATAGCATGAGATGTATAGTGATTTTCTTCTAGATGAGACCAATGAAAAGTTCTTGACTGGTTGAGTACGTAGATGTTTGTGGCTCGGAAAGGATATGAATTTCTCGCGGTTATCCTAGAGTGGTACAGTTTATACGGTATGTTGGGTAAGACTGAAATTTGCATGTGTAAGGTCACGGTTCAGATTTGAATGGAAGGTCATATATTCTTCGGCAGCGCGGGCAGTTTCAGATAATTAGAGAAATGAACTTCAGATGATTTGAGAAGGGATCTCCAGATGATTAAGGAAATGATAATGCTAATTGAGGTGATTTGACGAGAGTCTATATTTTAGTAAAAGGGCAATGTTATTAAGTTGATAGCACTTCGGTAGTATTGTGACACCTTCTTTTTAGATCGACTGGTGATATTCGGGTTTGCTTGGTGGCACAGGAAAATTTTAGAATATCTATAGTGGAATGATTGGGTATTAGAGGTTGTGGATTTCAGTATTTATGTGATGCCGGGCACCGTATCGTATGGCTCCGGCAGGAGTTATGGTAGTTGAAGGAGCAGCTTTAGGCTTCCTCGGTAAGGAGTTCATTGGCAGGCCAATGTGGATGCGTGTTCTAGTTCGAGTCGGCTTGGTTGGCCCCGAATTATATTGTTGAGGGATAGGTTGATTCGACCGTTATTGAGCTTATTAGTGATTTGGGGAGATCTATGAGTTGCCTTCCTGTGTTGCGAGACATTATGATTTATTGGTTATGGGCACATATGGTGCGGTTCTAATGGGGTTCATAGTGGAAGTCGAGCGAGAAGAGTAATCGGGTGTTGCTCGATGAATGGTGTATCGGTTATGTCCTATCGGGTTTGCGTGGTATATGTTACTTGTTTCACCGTTGGTGTAATGATTTGCTTTGGTTCCAGACGTCAAATTGTGCATGGTTGTCAATTTCGAGCATAGTGACGTGAGGTGTCCCATGTGGAGCAGTGTTTGGATAGGATCGCGTATTGTAGCGAAGCTATGTGGAGATATGACCTTGCGGGTTAGATTCGCGTGTCCTATTCTATGATGTGAGACAGGTTCTCAGCCCTGCATTGTGGTGGTACTGTTGAGCTTGAGGTACAACTCTTTCATTTGAGTCATTTTCATGATTTGAGTATGTTCGGACCGTTGCTTATTGGTGCGCGTATTATGCTGGATGTGGCTTAGTCCTCTATTGGTGTGACATGTCACCACGGTAGTGTGTTGGGTTAGAGGAGATCATTGGGATCATTAATGAAAATAAACGGATTCGATTTCAGCATGGGATTGCTCCCGAGGTTGCAGGCATGGGTTACTGCAGCTAGTTCGGGTCTATTCAAAGTATAGGTGTGAGGTTTTGATCGTATTGATGGTCTCAAAAGTGAAAATGTGGTTCTATGGTTTATGGGCTAGATTGGATTGTGTAATTTTAGTTAAACGGCGTTATCGGACCTATATGAGATAAGGTGACGTGGGATCACCCCCACCTATATACATGGTAAGGTTATTTAGCGATTGGTGGGATTTTAGAACAACTCTGGGTACGTTCGAGGACGAACGTGTGTTTAAGTGGGGGAGGATGTAACGACCCGACCGGTCATTTTGAACTTTTGCACTTTGATCGCCAGTTCCAGGGCATGACTTGCCTCGTGTACCGTATTATGACTGATGTAGATCGTTGGTTTTGGTTTTTAGGAAAAATCGGAATGAATTTGAAGGAACATTCTCAGTTGAAAGCTTTGAATTTGAAAGATTGACTAAGAGTTGACTTATTTGTATATGAGATCGGATAGGAAATTTTATGATTTGGATAGTTTCGTTGGGTGATTTATGACTTAGGAGCGTGATCAGAATGCATTTTGGAAGTCCGTGGAAGGATTTGGCTTGAATTGACAAAGGTAATATTGTGGCGAATTCTGGTTGATAGGTGAGTTTTGATCTGAGGGTCGGAATGGAATTTCGAGAGTTGTTGTAGCTTCGTTATATCATTTGTGATGTGTGTGCAAAACTTTAGGTCATTTGGACGTCGTTTGGTCGACTTTTTGATCGAATTCGGATTTCGGAAGTTTTGGAATTCTTAGGCTTGAATCTGAGGGTGATTTGATGTTTTGATGTTGTTTTGAGCGTCCGAAGGTTGGAACAAGTTTGAATTATGTTATGGGGTGTGTTGGCATGTTTGGTCGGGGTCCCATGAGGCTCGGATATGTTTTGGAAGAGTTATTGGAAGATTTTGCCGTTTTGAGCATAAGCATGTAATGTTCCAAATGTCCATTATTAGTTCTAGAGATCGAAATTTGATTTCGAGACTTCCGGAATTTTGATAATGAATTATAGGACTGATCTGGAAAGTTTGGTCTAATTTCATCAAGTCGCGATTGGGTTTTTGACACGAAACATGAGTTAATTGTTTAACGAGCGAAATGGGTATTGAACTGAGCAAATGAGCTCCGAATTGAGTTCCGACTGAAGGTCTATGTTCGTATTATTATTTGTGACTCATAGGAACAAGAATCATCGTATTCTGAGTTCGTATGATGGAGTTAGAGCCTTTTTAGTGAAAAGAAAAGCTGCTGCAATTTTCTGGGTAGTTTCTACATTTTTCGCACATGTGAATAGTGTCCGCACCTGCGTGAAGTGTACCCATGTACAATACACGTGAAGAGTACCTGAACAGTACACGCGAACAGTAAAAACGTATGAACAATCCCCCAGAAATTCTGGACAGTTTTAAGTCCAGCAGTCCGGTTTTTGGTCATTATTTTTGACTTCCAAGCTCGAGTTTTGGACAATTTTGAGCGAGAAATCACGGGAATTCTTGGGGTAAGTGTTCTTGAATCCCTTGTGATTATATTTCATGAATAAGTCTTCATTTTTGGCGTTAGATTATTAATATTTGAAGAGAAATGGAGGAATTTTCTAAAATTCCATAAAGATGAATTTTTAAGATTTGAAAGCCAATCCGATGTCGGCTTTTGGTAAAATTTATTTGGTTGTAATCGTGGTTGGATGGGGGTTCATATTCCGTGACTTTTGTCATTTTCTGAGATGTGGGCCCCACGAGCGAATTTTGAGTGCAATTTCGGTTTCTTAATGGAAAATGTAGAATTTCATATGGAATTAATTCCTATAATTTTTATTAACTGAATTGAATTATTGTGGCTAGATTCGAGGCATTCGGAGGTCGATTTGAGAGACAAAGGCATCGCGAGCTAGAGGATTAGCCGGTTCGAGGTGAGTAATGATTGTAAATGATGTCCTGAGGGTTTGAAACCCCAAAGTTGCACATCGTGGTGCAATATTGAGGTGAGACACGCGCTGGATGATGAGCGCGGGGTCTTTTACTAACGGGGATTGTGACTTGGTCCATCCCGATTGATGATTTTACCGCATATTTGATTGAGACTTATTTGTTATCATCATGATTTGGGCTGATTTCCATACTTGGGCTATGTGCCAATTATTTGAATCCTTTGGGAATTTTTATCACTATTTCCTCACTGTTTTGACTTATATTTAAACTCATCCCTGTTGATAATTATTGTTTTACAAACTCAGCCGCTTTTATGCAGATTTGAAAACTCAAATGATATTTCTAAATGGTATTTTGGGCTGAGAACTACTGTTTTACAAATGCCCGGGGGGTTTATGATGTTTTTCGGACTGAGTGAGGCCGAGGACCATATGTGAGGATATGCTGAGTGATATGAGGCCGAGGTCCTGAGATACTATTTATGCCACGCGGTGGCTTGAGTGATGTGAGGCCGAGTGATATGAGGCCGAGGGCCTGAGATACTTTATATGCCACGCGGTGGCTTGAGTGATGTGCGGATATGCTGAGTGATGATGCCACGAGGTGGCTTGATATAGCGTTTGGGCCGTAAGGGGCCCCTCCGGAGTCTGCACACCCACAGTGAGCGCGGGTACCCATTGCTCTGAGTGATTGATACTATGCCCAAGGGGCTGATATGAGTGAATGTGAGGTAGCCCGAGGGGCTGATACTATTCTGAGAGTGAGCCCGAGGGGCTGTTACTGTTCTGATATTGAGCCCGAGGGGCTGGCACTGTTCTGATATTGAGCCCCAGGGGCTAGTTCTATTGATATTATGCCCGAAGGGCGGTTTGTTGTACATATTTTGCCCGAGGGGATTTTACATTTCTATCATTTTTGCTACTCACTTGTAAACTGCTTGCTTTACTTGTTGGAAAAAGAGATTTTCACTTGATTTCTCACTGCTTTACTGTTTAAAGTGATTTTACTGCTTCAGCATGGAATGCCTTGTGTTTTTGCATTATTTATTGCCTTCGGTCTTTATTTATTATTATTACTCACTGAGTCGGAGTACTCACATTACTCCCTGCACCTTATGTGCAGATTTAGGTATGTTTTGGCTGATCGGAGGCAAAGTCATTATAGTTTAGCAAGGTAGCTGCCGGCATTTGCAACACTACTTTTCTCTCTCCTCATTTCATTAGTCTGTATTTGTACACTCCAGGCTTTCAATTGTATTTATACCCTAGTAGATGCATAGTTGATTGCACGGTTATGTGCTCTAATGGTTCCAGTTCGAGGCGTATTTGTAAATCAGTTGTGGCTCGAGTAAAGGAAATTTTAATAAAGGCTATGTTATGCTTTATGGGTGTACGAGAATCAGGGAATGACTTGAGTTGTGGTTGGTAACGAATGCTCGGTGCATAGAGCAGGAAGTTGCTTGGTTATATTGGAATGAGGTCACATTCTACAGTGTCGAAGTGCTAATGAAGCACAGGTTGTTCGGTTTAATCAATCTAACTACGGTTTGAGTAGTGTGGATGACTCTAGAGAATGGTCCTATTGTGTTCAAAACTCTACATGCAATAATTGGAGGCTTCTAAGTTGTACTTATGGATAGAAACTGAGTTTTCAGTGGAAGATGGCAAGACTTGTGGTATTTTCTATATTAATTGTGGGATTCTATGTATCAGTATCAGGAGGTAACGGATTTAGATCCGCAGGAAGTTCTTCAGAGCGAAGTATTTCGAATGTGGTGTTTTTGGGAATATTTAAGAGAGAATATCAAGTTGAAGAAGAATTAGAAGGAAATTTAGATTGATAGGGTAGCTTGATAGTAGACCGAATCGGTATGGTAAGGATATGATTAATTCCTGGTGTGTGTTCGAGGTAATAAGTTCTTTCAGGTATTTTGCGGCGATGCTTTTAGGTTTTGATGGCTTGCTTAGCTTTATTGAGTTAGAAGGATTCAGTCCTGACAGGTTTGATTTGTGCAAAGGGAACTCGAAGAGTTCTTGATGGTTTTACCGTGGTTTGGAGATGTATATTTTCTATGGGCATACATAGCATGAGATGTATAGTGATTTTCTTCTAAATGGGACCAATGAAAAGTTCTTGACTGGTTGAGTACGTAGATGTTTGTGGCTCGGAAGGGATATGAATTTCTCGCGGTTATCCTAGAGTGGTACAATTTATACGGTATGTTGGGTAAGACTGAGATTTGCATTTGTAAGGTCACGGTTCAGATTTGAATGTAAGGTCATATATTCTTAGGCAGCGCGGGCAGTTTCAGATAATTAGAGAAATGAACTTCAGATGATTTGAGAAGGGATCTCCAGTGATTAAGGAAATGGTAATGCTAATTGAGATGATTTGACGAGAGTCTATATTTTAGTAAAAGGGAAATGTTATTAAGTTGATAGCACTTCGGTATTATTGCGACACCTTCTTTTTAGATCGACTGGTGATATTCGGGTTTGCTTGGTGTCACAGGAAAATTTTAGAATATCTATAGTGGAATGATTGGGTATTAGAGGTTGTGGATTTCAGTATTTATGTGATGTCGGGCACCGTATCGTATGGCTCCGGCAGGAGTTATGGTAGTTGAAGGAGCAGCTTTAGGCTTCCTCGGTAAGGAGTTCATTGGCAGGCCAATGTGGATGTGTGTTCTAGTTCGAGTCGGCTTGGTTGGCCCCGAATTGTATTGTTGAGGGATAGGTTGATTCGACCGTTATTGAGCTTATTAGTGATTTGGGGAGATCTATGAGTTGCCTTCCTGTGTTGCGAGACATTATGATTTATTGGTTATGGGCACATATGGTGCGGTTCTAATGGGGTTCATAGTGGAAGTCGAGCGGGAAGAGTAATCGGGTGTTGCTCGATGAATGGTGTATCGGTTATGTCCTATCGGGTTTGCGTGGTATATGTTACTTGTTTCACCGTTGGTGTAATGATTTGCTTTGGTTCCAGACGTCAAATTGTGCGTGGTTGTCAATTTCAAGCATAGTAACGTGAGGTGTCCCATGTGGAGCAGTGTTTGGATAAGATCGCGCATTGTAGCGAAGCTATGTGGAGATATGACCTTGCGGGTTAGATTCGCGTGTCCTATTCTATGATGTGAGACAGGTTCTCAGCCCTGCGTTGTGGTGGTACTGTTGAGCTTGAGGTACAACTCTTTCATTTAAGTCATTTTCATGATTTGAGTATGTTCGGACCGTTGCTTATTGGTGCGTGTATTATGCTGGATGTGGCTTAGGCCTCTATTGGTGTGACATGTCACCAGGGTAGTGTGTTGGGTTAGAGGAGATCGTTGGGATCATTAATGAAAATAAACGGATTCGATTTCAGCATGGGATTTCTCCCAAGGTTGCAGGCATGGGTTACTGCAGCTAGTTCGGGTCTATTCAAAGTATAGGTGTGAGGTTTTGATCGTATTGATGGTTTCAAAAGTGAAAATGTGGTTCTATGGTTTATGGGCTAGATTGGATTGTGTAATTTTAGTTAAACGGCGTTATCGGACCTATATGAGATAGGGTGACGTGGGATCACCCCCAGCTATATGCATGGTAAGGTTATTCAGCGATTGGTGGGATTTTAGAACAACTTTGGGTACGTTCGAGGACGAACATGTGTTTAAGTGGGGGAGGATGTAACGACCCGACCGGTCGTTTTGAACTTTTGCACTTTGATCGCCAGTTCCAGGGCATGACTTGCCCCGTGTACCGTATTATGACTGATGTAGATCGTTGGTTTTGGTTTTTAGGAAAAATCGGAATGAATTTGAAGGAACATTCTCAGTTGAAAGCTTTGAATTTGAAAGATTGACTAAGAGTTGACTTATTTGTATATGAGATCGGATAGGAAATTTTATGATTTGGATAGTTTCGTTGGGTGATTTATGACTTAGGAGCGCGATCAGAATGCATTTTGGAAGTCCGTGGAAGGATTTGGCTTGAATTGACAAAGTTAATATTTTGGCGAATTCTGGTTGATAGGTGAGATTTTGATATGAGGGTCGGAATGGAATTTCGAGAGTTGCTGTAGCTTCGTTATGTCATTTGTGATGTGTGTGCAAAACTTTAGGTCATTTGGACGTCGTTTGGTCGACTTTTTGATCGAATTCGGATTTCGGAAGTTTTGGAATTCTTAGGCTTGAATCTGAGGGTGATTTGATGTTTTGATGTTGTTTTGAGCGTCCGAAGGTTGGAACAAGTTTGAATTATGTTATGGGGTGTGTTGGCATGTTTGGTCGGGGTCCCATGAGGCTCGGATATGTTTTGGAAGAGTTATTGGAAGATTTTGCCGTTTTGAGCATAAGCATGTAATGATCCAAAGGTCCATTTTTAGTTCTAGAGATCGAAATTTGATTTCGAGACTTCCGGAATTTTGATAATGAATTATAGGACTGATCCGGAAAGTTTGGTCTAATTTCATCAAGTCGCGATTGGGTTTTTGACACGAAACATGAGTTAATTGTTTAACGAGCGAAATGGGTATTGAACTGAGAAAATGAGCTCCGAATTGAGTTCTGACTGAAGGTCTATGTTTGTATTATTATTTGTGACTCATAGGAATAAGAATCATCGAATTCAGAGTTCGTATGATGGAGTTAGAGCCCTTTTAGTGAAAAGAAAAGCTGCTGCAATTTTCTGGGCAGTTTCTACATTTTTCGCACGTGTGAACAGTGTCCGCACCTGCGTGAAGAGTTCCCATGTACAATACACGTGAACAGTACGTGAACAGTACACGCGAACAGTAAAAACGTATGAACAATCCCCCAGAAATTCTGGACAGTTTTAAGTCCAGCAGTCCGGTTTTTGGTCATTATTTTTGACTGTCAAGCTCGAGTTTTGGGCAATTTTGAGCGAGAAATCACGGGAATTCTTGGGGTAAGTGTTCTTGAATCCCTTGTGATTATATTTCATGAATAAGCCTTCATTTTTGGCGTTAGATTATTGATATTTGAAGAGAAATGGAGGAATTTTCTAAAATTCCATAAAGATGAATTTTTAAGATTTGAAAGCCAATCCGATGTCGGCTTTTGGTAAAATTTATTTGGTTGTAATCGTGGTTGGATGGGGGTTCATATTCCGTCACTTTTGTCATTTTCCGAGATGTGGGCCCCACGAGCGAATTTTGAGTGCAATTTCGGATTTTTAATGGAAAATGTAGAATTTCATATGGAATTAATTCCTATAATTTTTATTAACTGAATCGAATTATTGTGGCTAGATTTGAGGCATTCGGAGGTCGATTTGAGAGACAAAGGCATCGCGAGCTAGAGGATTAGCCGGTTCGAGGTGAGTAACGATTGTAAATGATGTCCCGAGGGTTTGAAACCCCGGATTTGCACATCGTGGTGCTATATTGAGGTGAGACACGCGCTGGATGATGAGCGCGGGGTTTTTTACTACCGGGGATTGTGACTTGGTCCATCCCGATTGATGATTTTACCGCATATTTAATTGAGACTTATTTGTTATCATCATGATTTGGGCTGATTGCCATACTTGGGCTTCGTGCCAATTATTTGAATCCTTTGGGAATTTTTATCACTATTTCCTCATTGTTTTGACTTATATTTAAACTCAGCCCTATTGATAATTATTGTTTTACAAACTGAGCCGCTTTTATACAGATTTGAAAACTCAAATGATATTTCTAAATGGTATTTTGGGCTGAGAACTACTGTTTTACAAATGTCCGAGGGGTTTATGATGTTTTTCGGACTGAGTGAGGCCGAGGGCCATATGTGAGGATATGCTGAGTGATATGAGGCCGAGGGCCTGAGATACTATTTATGCCACGCGGTGGCTTGAGTGATGTGAGGCCGAGTGATATGAGGCCGAGGGCCTGAGATACTTTATATGCCACGCGGTGGCTTGAGTGATGTGCGGATATGATGAGTGATGATGCCACGAGGTGGCTTGATATAGCGCTTGGCCCGTAAGGGACCCCTCCGGAGTCTGCACACCCACAGTGAGCGCGGGTACCCATTGTTCTGAGTGATTGATACTATGCCCGAGGGGCTGATATGAGTGATTGTGAGGTAGCCCGGAGGGCTGATACTATTCTGAGAGTGAGCCCGAGGGGCTGTTACTGTTCTGATATTGAGCCCGAGGGGCTGGCACTGTTCTGATATTGAGCCCGAGGGGCTAGTTCTATTGATATTATGCTCGAGGGGCGGTTTGTTGTACATGTTTTGCCCGAGGGGCTTTTACATTTCTATCATTTTTGCTACTCACTTGTAAACTGCTTGCTTTACTTGTTGGAGAAAGAGATTTTCACTTGATTTCTCACTGTTTTACTGTTTAAAGTGATTTTACTGCTTCAGCATGGAATGCCTTGTGTTTTTGCGTTATTTATTGCCTTCAGTATTTATTTATTATTATTACTCACTGAGTCGGAGTACTCACATTACTTCCTGCACCTTGTGTGCAGATTCAGGTATGTTTTGGCTGATCGGAGGCAAAGTCATCAGAGTTTAGCAAGGTAGCTATCGGTGTTCGCAGCACTGCTTTTCTCTCTCCTCATTTCATTAGTCTGTATTTGTACACTCTAGGATTTTAGTTGTATTTATACCCTAGTAGATTCTCGTGATTGTGACACCCCGGTTAGGGCTGTGTCGGGCTGGATTTCTGCATTTCTTATTCATACTTTCCGCTATTTGGTACTATTAAACCATGTTTATACTATATTTGTGTTAAATTACTGTTATAAAGGATGAGTTGGGTTAGTCTGGTTGGCTTTGTCTTCACGAGAGGCGCCATCACGACCAGGGTCGGGATTTGGGTCGTGACAGTAAGGAGTACTTCCCTTCTTGATTCCTCATCGGGCAATTTGATTCCTTTGAGGCTTATGCCTTTGTTTCTTTCTTACTCAATCTTATGCGGCGCAAAACGCTTGTTATAAATCGAGAATTAAAGAATCGTAACGGTACTACAGATGTGGTGCGGGATGTTTCTCCCGGTATAGTTGATTGGGTTATTATCGTCGCCTTGTGGAGGGATATTCTATTGTTTCAGCCCAGTAGTGATACTTCTGAGGGCTCTGAGGCTAGGGACAAGTTGCCATGATGCTTATGAACGATTGTTCCGCAGTATTGATATGATGGTAGGATGTTTGCCTACTTGTCGGGGTAGTGAATGATTTGAAGCGGGGTTTACTCAGTGCATGATCTAGAGATTCGGTATTTTATTCCCGGCAGGGGAAAGGCGATCGGGCTAAGAATGTTCAGATTCAGGTTGATAGGGTAACAAGACTTGGTAATTGCGGGCGCGGTGGAGTTTTCTTCTATAATGAGGTGTCGTTGTCCTTATTGAATGTATTAAGTTTGCTGGTGTTATGAACTTCTACAATTTTCCTTTGGAGTAGGATATTGCGGGTCAGTATTGAAGAAACGACTGTTAGATATCGCGGGGTGCGGTGGTGCAGGACTGGATCGGTGTTTCTAATGTTGACGACTCGAGAAAGATGATATTCGGAAAGGTTTAAGGTTAGTAGCGATTCATGGGTTCAAGTGCTACAAGATGGATTTATTTAAGGCAACAACTGAGCAGCAAAGGATGAGGAAGAGCTTGTGGTCAGTGTCAGGCGGTGGTTAAAATTTCTAGAAGGCCAGGTATAAGGAGCAATGGTCGGGTAGTCGATTAAAGGGATGAGTTCCGCCAAACTGGAAGAGTGGCGGAGTTGCATATGGGCATTGTAATAGGATGGCTATGCACCCTAAGGAGAGCTTGGAATGACTTGGGAATTTTAGTGATTGGTGATTGGGGTCTACGGATTTAATTTGAGGTATGGGCCATTATGCGGCAGGAGATTTGATATAGCAGGAAGGAGATGCTTGAAATAAAGAAGGATATAGCATAACTTTGAATTGGAAGAATGTTGCCACACATTTAATTGATGTCCACATGGGGTGAATGAACTTGTGCAGCTGGAGAGTGGGCTCGAACTCAGGATGGGTTATTAATGACGTAGTGATTGTACCCCGTGCAGCAGCGTTGGAAGATGTTGGGAAGTGATTTCCACAGGTGGGTTGTTCACTATGAGCAGGTGAGCAGTCGCGTGGTTGGCGACGCTTCTGTGAAGAGTCCTATTGGTTGTAAAGCAAAGAGATCGGTCGTGCGAATGTGGTTGGTGATTCAGAGTATAAAAAAGGATTTTACAGGAAGATTCCAAGTATTTTAGTGGTTGATTGCGCAAGGTTGTGCCAATAAGAGATAAAGAATCTTGGTGAATTCCAGAGTTGTGTAATAGTGGCTTCAAGCTAAGTGGGAGAGTCCCACCGCCTAAGATTGGGTTGCATGGTTAACTACTTGCGAGGTTTCCAGTTATTAGCACATCGATGGGTTATTTCAGTTATGGGAAAACGACATAAGTGGTAATTTGAGAAAAGGAATTGTTAAAGGTGTGCTATGGTTGGCCTTATTGGCTCATGTTCAGACTTGGGGAAGGATTCAGGATTTATGCCTTGTATAGATGCGGGTTTCAAGGGAAGTGATTTTGTCGGGTGCTCCATCGAGATGGGTATGCTTGTGCTAGAAGAATCATGGAGTTGATTATATTCAGGCCAAGTCAGAGCAGGCGGCTCTCAGCAACAGTCCTAGTGGATTCAAAGGGGTAAGGTGTGGTGCCTAATGATTTCGAGCTTATTGCCCCGAATGTTCTATGATATTTTGACTTGCAGTGTAGCATTTTGGAGGAAAATGAGAAAAGTCTTCGGAGTCTTAGAGGGATATTATCAGAATGGGCATACCAGTTGAGGGTGCGGAGGTGCACACTAGGGGGGTATGAAATGGTTCGTGGGAATTGAGGTAGCGTGGTCTCATGATTCAGGGTACACTCAGGATGAGTGCGGATTGAGTTCGCTATGTGTTGAATGGAACTATTATTCCTAAGGCAATTGAGCTTAAGTTAGAAGAAGTAGATTGGTTAGACATGATTGGATTGGTATGAAGATGGCAGTAACTAGTTCCCTTAGTGTGATCAAGTTATGCAATGATTTGTGACGCTATGTGTGAGACTTGTCGGTCGCCATAATTGGTGTTATTCAGAAGCATTCTACTGTTATGGCCTGTTATGTGGAGGTGGATCCCGGAAGGGCTATGGTAGCTTAGACCATTACTTAGAGATTTTCATATTCTATGGTTATAAGAACTCACCTGTGTGTTGCTATGGTTATCCTGAAGTGAGTTAAGTGAAGAGTTTTATATGATGAAGTGTTAATCTATTAGTGGTTCGGGAGTTATGATGAGAGTCATGTTCTATCGTATATTGGCATATTGAGTACAGTGAGTGGTATGGAATTTGAAGTAAGGGTCGAGGTTGTAGTTCGGTGTTGGCAAGGATGTCACGAGCTCAGATGAGCAGAAAAGGAGCTTTGATGTTTAAGGTAAGTTGGTATTGTCTTCAGCGTCACCTGAGATCGGTGTTTTGTGAAGAAGGCTTTGCATCCTGGTTCAAGATTCTTGATTGCTTTTCAGCGTGAGTGCGGCCGGTGGTCTGGATGCACGGACCTGTTATTGTTACGAAAGGTTGTGGGAGCGTGCCCCACGGGAAGGTTGTAGAAGTGTGGCATGTAGTCACTTGATTGATTGAAGAAATTAAACCGAGTATGAAGATTGCAGTAATGTCGTTAAATTGAGAATTTGATGCTTGGAGGGCACTCAGTTTATTGTGTTGTAGATTGTGGGGGATCACTCCGGTTGTGATGGGTGTTCTTGTGTGTTATGAGAAAACGGAAGTTAGTATGGACCTCTGAAAGTTTATTAGCCTAGTTCGGCACGATCAGAATCGGCTTGAGGTCGGTGAATGGATTTAAGTATGAATATGCGCCTTATATCAGGCCGGATGCGTTCATTTCAGCATAGTGCTCCTTATGGAGGAGTATTCAGACGTGGATATTGTTTCGTCGTCAGCTATTCCATTCAATGATGCATTGCACCGTGTGAGTTGAGAGACGGCTTGGTAAATTTCTTATGTGTCAAGTTTCCGCATTGAGATGATGTTATTCGAGCAAAATGGCTCTTGAGATTCAAATCGTATATCGCACCTCAGTTGTGCTTGAGTTTTGCAGCTTATAGCGCGATATGTCCTCTTAGGGATGGTATTATGCACTTAGCATGCTCGTGACCAAATTTCGGTATTTTATTGTAATGAGAAATTTTGCTCGATGTGCATCACCTTATGTGAGTTCTACGTGTGGATCGGGTGGCACGCCGCCATGGGTATGTTATTTGGATCGGGTGGCACACCGCCATGGTTGTGTTGTGTGGATCGGGTGGCACACCGCCATGGTTACGCTGTTTGGATCGGGTTGTGCGCCGTAATAGTATGATGTTCAGTAAAGTTCCCCATATCTATTTTTATGTGTTTTGTTTCGTATTTTCTGAGGAAAGCTCGTATTAGCTGTGAGCCCGCATCGCATGTATGATTCGCGAGCGGGGTGACTATTTAGTATGCTTCCTGCATCGCATGTATGATTCGCGAGCGGGGTAATCAGATTTCCTTTTCGGAGTTTGTTTTTCTTTCATACTGCATTCGAATTGGTAGCCTATTGGCACATTGTGGCATCATATGAGATTTTGGATCATGTCCAGGGTGGCTTGTAGCCGGAGCAGTTCGTACTGGGTGAGACGAAATCATTGGATTTAGGATTAGTGCAATCTGACTATGTGAAGTACATTAAGAAGTTAAGACCATTATTCAGTTCAGAATGAGGTGAGGGTTCTTGTCAGGAGTATAGACCCGATGATTTGTTGATTCGGCAGTTGGTTATGAAATTCTACGCCTATCTTCCGTCGTAGCGGTATTGTAAGAGTTAGAGCAATACCTATGTAGGTCATGAGGTGCAATGGGAGCATCAGATTCGTGGAATTTCGACTAATTCGATCAGAGAATGTTATTGTGATCCAATGAGTAAAGTGGTGCAAGTTATTAATTCAGCTAAGGTATGCAGTCATATTTTGGTGCTACCTGTAGTTATTGATACGGTGAGCGCATGTTGGAACAGGCCTAGCAGAGAATTTCGGATGATGGAATTAAGCTCTAAGGCTTATTTGCTAAAGTGAAAAAGGGTATCTTCAGATTGATCGGGCTAGGGTGCCCAGCTGAGTTGTGGTAGCACGGGTAGGTGCTCGAGGTGTTAAACAATGATTTCGCACAACTCTAGCACAGTTTTTAGCACGTTCGAGGATGAACGTATGTTTAAGTGGGAGAGAATGTAACGACCCGACTGGTTGTTTTGAGCTCTAGCGTGTTGTTCAGCAGTCTGAGTCTATGAGCAGCTTCATTTCATGTATTATGACTTGTACGCGTGGTCAGAATTGAATTTCGGGAAGTCCGGAGTTGATTTGGAAAGAGAATTCTCATTTCGGAAGCTTTAAGTTGGAAGAATTAACTATGATTGGATTTCAGGGTAAACGACCTTGGAATCGGGATCTGAAGGTTCCAGCAGGTTCATATGATAATTTCGGACTTGAGCGTATGCCTGGATCGGGTTTTGGATGACCCGGGAGCTTTTGGCGCACATTGTGGAAGTTAGCAATTTGGAAGAAATTTCATAAGTTTGGCTTGAAGTACATTTCAGTGTTATCGATGTCCGTTTGGGATTTCGAGTCTGGGAGTAGCTCCGTATGGTGATTATGGGGTTGGGAGCTCGATCGGAAGTGAATTTGGAGGTACGTAGGTCATTTTGAAGTTATTTGGCTAAAGATAGAAATTAGAAGGCTTCTGAGAAGTTTGACCGGAAGTGGACTTTTTGATATCAGAGTCAGAATCCGATTCCGGAAGTTGGAGTAGGTCTGTAATGCCAAATGTGACTTGTGTACAAAATTTGGGGTCAATCGGATGTAATTTGATAGGTTTAAACATCGAAAGTAGAAGTTTGAAATTTTGAAGTTCATAAAGCTTGGATTGGAGGCCGATTCTTGATTTTAGCATTGTTTGATGTAATTTGAGGCCTCGAGCAAGCCCGTAATACGTTTTGGGACTGGTTGGGGCCTCGAGGGCCTTGGGTAGATTCCCGATGGTTAACATATCGAAAATGGAATTTTTGGAAGGCTGAACTTGCTGGTTGCTGTCATAACCGCACCTGCGAGAATTGGGCCGCAGGTGCGGAGCCGCAGAAGCGGCCGGAGGAGTCGCAGATGCGGTGTGGACTAGAAGTGAAAGGGACCGCAGATGCGGTCGAGCAGTCGCAGAAGTGGAAAAAGGGGATCCTGGAGGAAACCGCAGAAGCGGTGGTCTAGCTCGCACTTGCGAAACCGCAGAAGCGGTCAAGGGACCGCAGGTGCGGAAATACTGGAGGCAGTGAGGTTCTTTTAAATCGGGGGTTAGGTTCATTTCAACCCCATTTTCTTCCATTGGAGCCGATTTTGGAGCAACTTTGAGGTGTCATTTTCAACACCAAGCAGGAGGTAAGCAAATTATTCTAGTTTTGAGTTAAATACATGATTATATACGGATTTGAGCATGAAAATTTGTAGAAAACTTGGGGTTTGAGGGAAAACCTAGAAAATTGATATTCTTGGAATTTAACCACGATTTTGGGTATGGAATCAAGAGAAAATCATATATTTGAGTTCGTGAGTTCATGGGTAAACTTTATCTTAGAGAAATTTCAGAATCCAAGCACGTGGGGCCGAGGGCGTTTTTGTCAACTTTTCGGTCGGGGTTAGGAATTGTTATAAATTGGATTATAATGAGTACCTTAGCATATGTTAATGGGTTTAAATAATTGTTTGCTAGTTTTGGAGCATCGGTTTGAGTCGTCGGAAGGGCTTGGAAGCCGGTTTGGAGCTTCGGAGCGAGGTGAGTCTTCTTTCTAACCTTGTAAGAGGGAATTGTCCCCATAGGTGAGTTAATTGGTTATCTGCTCCTATTTGTGGGAGCTATGTACGCACGAGGCGACGAGAGTCCATGTGTAGCTACTATTATGCTATTGTCCGGGTAGTTTAGGACCCAAGAGCATGTTATACTTGGATTATGTGTGAACTTATTGACAGCTTGAATTGCTTAAATCACATTGAATTAGTAAATGAATTTCTAAACTGATTAAACTTTATTTTTCTTAAATGGTTAAAAGAGGATTGGCTTTCTTTGAAAAATTTCTCCGTGTGGACTTCTTGGTTGTCAGTTTGTATGTGTTTATTTTTGCAGCGGGCCGAATGCCTCGGCAGATTAAATAGATGCATCTATGGTTCGCACTGTTTGACCCTCGGCAGTGCACAATTTAAATATTGTTGGATCGGGCCGTACGACCCCGGCATGATTTGCGCATGCTTGTATTGCTTGCCTTGAAACCTGTTGAAGTCGTTGTTGCCTTCTCCCCGACTTATGAAATTATGTTTAAATGATGAAGAGAAATTTGGAAATTTTCTATAAAAGAAAGAATTGCTTACTTGCTTCATTCCATTGAATTATAATCATGCTTATAAAAATCCCAGATTTATTATATTATCGATATAACATTATTGGACCACTAGTAAGTGTCGAAGTCGACCTCTTGTCTCTACTTCATCGAGATTAGACGGGATACTCATTGGGTACACGTTGTTTTCGTACTCATACTACACTTGCTGTGCATTTTTGTTGCACAGGTTCATATATGGCTAGTGGCATAACGACTTTGGTTGATACAGAGACTTAGGCGACCTGCATTCCTCGAGGCGGCCTACAACCAGTACAGTCTCTTTCAGTGTATTGTAATTACTTTCTGTCCAATTTGCATTCCGGACAGTTGTTGTGCTTTATTCGATTCCTTAGTAATTGCTCATGCATTTGTGACACCGGGTTCTGGGATGATCACGATATTTTATTTCAGTAGTTAAATTTTCTAAAGACATCCTCATTTATTTAGTGGAGATTATTAATTATTATTTATTTTTTTAAAGGAAATTATTTCAAAATAATTAGATAAAATGAGAATTTATTAATACTTCCGCGGTGGCTTGCCTGACAGTGGTGTCCGGCGCCATCACGACCCTTAGTGAATTTTGGGTCGTGACACAATCTCTTTCCAACCATTTACCTTTAAAGGGCAACAAGTTCGGCTTCTAACTGTTTGGCCCAAAAATCAAATTAATTTGCTTGCATTCTCACCAGTTATTTGATGATCCTCATCAAATTCTACTAGTAGTTTTTGTCCGTCCTGTAAATTAATTATTTTCACGTACCGTGTAGGACCTCTAGTTTTTCTTTTCACAGCGTTGGAACCTAGAAGATTAAATAAATAACGTCAAGTAAAAATATCGATATATATGACTAAGATCAATAAAGATAATAATTACATGTTAAATTTGCTGATTTATGTTCTTCTACAACTGCTTCCATCACTTTTTCAGACTCATTACCCCTTGAACTATTTTCTCCAAGAGAAGTACTCTTAAAAATATCATAGCGAAAATAAATTTAGCAGCCACCATGATAAATCCAAGAGAAGTACTCATCAAGTTTGCTAAAGTTATAAAGAAAATAAATTTGAGCAAAGCAAGTCAATTGACGAATGACGATAAATCATAGCACTAAAAAATCAAACAACTCAATTAAAAAATATAATATGTAGCAACAAAATTTATAACATCAATTGAACTTTTAAAAATATTTGTACCCATAACCACATATTTTTCAATGAGTTTGAAAGTAACACAGAAAAAGATGTAAATTTCTTATCTTTAAGGTCCCATAAAAAGCAATCACCGAAAATTCAATTCTTAATAAAATTGAACCAAAAAGTATCAAAAAGTAATATATATGCCGATAATACAAGAAAAGTAGTCAAAATCTACAAAATTAGACAAAATAATAGAAATTTAAAGGTTGAAAGTGGGATTGAGACAGAGAAAGAAAATAGAACCTTTGCTTCTAGGGATGACAAGATAAGTAATAAAAAATCCTGCCCCTCCGTTCTTGGCTTTCTTTTGTGAGTTTTGTGCTTTAGGATTTTTTGCTCTCTAATCTCTCTAATAGAAAAGGGATGTGATTTTAGTTTATTCTCCCTAATCTCTCTAATAGAAAAGGAGGCTTTGATTTAGGACAAAATATTTAGAGGGAAAAATGTGGAGGGAATCTTTCTTTTTTACTTTGGAGGCTATCAAATTATTTTGGTGCTAAATTTAACATGGATTAATTCTTTTGTATGATTAGAATAATAAAATTATAATGCATATTTAATTGTTGTGTTGAAACTATTTTAGTTTAGATTTAACTTGATATGTGATTGTATGTCTGATATTTTCAGTCAATAAGAAATTAATTGTAGGCACCCTATAAAATCTTTCTCATATTGATTTTATAAGTATTGAAAAACGGATTTATTTCTCAATTAGTACAATCCACATAAGTTAAAATATTAATCAATTTCAACTATTTAAATATTAGGACTTCTTACCTAGCTAGTTTAATAAGAAAAAGATTTAATACTCCCTCCGTTCGCTTTTACTCGTCCACTATACTAAAAATATATTTTTACTTTTACTTGACCACTATACTAAATCAAGAGAAATATAATCTTTTTTTTCTTCGTATGTTTTTCTCTTATCATTAATTTCTCATTTTCAAAAGGGTTTATATGGTAAAATACATACTACAATTCTTACTTCTTAAAGGGCGTGAAAAGTCTACATTGGACAAGTAAAAGTGAATGTAAGAAGTATATAAAATGTAAGTTAATTTCAAAATCCTAAATATTAGGAAAGTAACTTAAATTATAATTTTGTCTATTGTGAAAGTTATTTTAAAGGGTAAAAAAGACAAACGATATTTAGTTAAGTGTTGCGACCAAAACACTCACGCAAGTGTACGCGATCTTCAAGTAATATAGTAATAAGTAGAGTATCGTTCCCACGAGGACTTGTGATTAACTTAACGACTGATGCAAACTCAAACAATTATCGATTCAAGCTAATTCATCACAAAATACATAAATAACCAATTTACAATTTAACTAGTAGACAAACAATAATACAACGCAAAGTTACTACGCCACTTATAAATTTTTCTTTTAACAATTAATAAAAGAGATATCTCGGGGTTATGGGCTTGCTAGAGATCATGCTACGTTTTTAGCTTAAAAATGATTTATTGAATTATCTGGGTTATTGATTATAGGGTTAATAATACCCATAAGAATCTGTCGATTTCTTATGCGTCTATTCAAGTTAAGTTAATACCTATATTTCTATGGTATTAATATTAACTCAAATGCATTTACAAATCCTATTTCTCAACCAAACAAGGCAATTAAGTATAGTTCTATCTTAATGGCGAATCTTTCACCCGATACCCAGGATCCAGATCTTGCTCTATTTGATTCTATATGCAATCAAGAATTTCCTTTTTCAAGTTTAACTCAAGATTCGTAAATAGTATTTCACTGTTAGCTACGCAGTAAAATGATTAACAACAGAATCAAATAAACAACCCTTAACGATAATTTCAAGATCATCAATCTAAGCTTCAAACAACATAATCATCTAACACCCATAACCCCAGAATATTTGGGTTTTTAGCTACTCATAATCATATAAACATCAACAATATAAGTCTTAAACATAAAATAAATAGATACTAGAAGAAAGTTTAGAAAAACTCTTTTAATCCTTGCTCTTTGTTCCTCTTGATTTTTGATACTTGAAGATGAATCTCCTCTTCTTGTTCTCTCTAAAATTAGATCTGCCCTTTTTCTCCTCTTCCTGATTTGTTATCTGACCAAAAAAGGTGTTTTTGGCTTATATATGGTGTATAAAAGTTGTGGACCAAAGTTCTCCTTATTCTAGTCTGAATCTGCTTCAAGGATTGATGTTGGGGTGGATGATTCGCATGCTAAGGTGGATGCTTCGCATCCACCCTTTGTTCCTCCATCTCAGCTTTGCCCAGGTGCAGATGCTAAGGTGGATGCTATGGGCTGACTTCACTGCTAAGGGGTGCACCAAAAATCTTTTTTTCCAAGGTTGGATGCGACGCATCCAACCTCTTTTCCTCTAGTTGGAACATCTTTTCTTCATATTTTTGCACTCCACTCACCTTAAATCATCACACACAACTCCATTAGTCATAAAACCACTAATTAAACCATGTTGGGCATTTTCAACTCTATATAGCAACAAAAAGCAGTTAAAATATGGGGAAAATAACATCAAAATATATAGAAATATGCCCAATATCAACACCCCACACTTAAACCTTTGTTCGTCCTCGAACAAAATAAAATCAACCCACAACTAATTGAACAATTAAGCTTATTGCTATCAAGCCACACATTTCAATTAAGCTTAAACACCCATGATTTTGGTTGATACCAACAATTAGCCCCTTGCATATGCATTCTCGGACTTCCTTCTCCATGTTAATAACATGTCAAGACCACTATTGAACAATTCAAACCAATCAAATAGCACAATTCGGGACATCTCAGCCTCAGAAACCGACTCCTTAGGATAACTACTTTCGGGGCAACTTACTCACTCTGACTGAAAAATTTAATAAAGTCGCCTATCCATCATGAAACATGTTCCCTCACCACAAAATTGAGAAAGATAGTCCGCACATTCAAATAAAATTTGAACGTAATTTAAGGACTTCAAAACAGTGGAAGAATTCTCTCACTCTCTCAATGAAGGTCACATGCGCACAAAAGGTACCATATGCTTGTCCTTAATGTAAATCTCTACTAATGTAGGCTTGCTCGATCTCAAATCAATTAGGACTTTTCAAGGTTATAATGTGGTCTAAGGGACGGGTAAGATATATTTAGGAATAGTAGTTCACCCTACTAACCACTTTAACACATCACATAATTAATATTGATCGCAAATTCTCCAATCACATCTTCCATTTTTCAACACAAATAACTCCCATCAACGTTCCCTTCTTCTTTAAACACTACCTTAATGTATACTCCACTAGCAAAAATAGGACAACAATTTATTCAATTTTCCATTTTTTTTTCTGCTAGTGGTGTCTTATTTACAAAATAAGTGCACTCTTCTTTCTTTCATTGGTTCCACTCAAAAGTCATCCCACACTCAGTCCCTCCTTACTTCTTTTAGTTCTCATTTTGCAATTAAAGTACCTTAAGAGGTAAAAGATCAAAACAATGTTAATTAAGAATAAAAAGGGTATAGGCTTGTAATGTGGGTTCCAAATAAAAGTATATAGGCTCAAAATGGTTAACTAGGGATAGATTTGATTTGTTGTAGCATTACAGTTAAAAAGGATCAAAGAAGGCCTAAAATCATATTTCAAACCGAGCAGAACCTAGGATTTCGCTTTAACTCACATACCGGGCAAGTTCTAGACACAAATGTACAACACGAGACTTATACAAAAATCCTCACCACACATTGGCACATGATTCACCTAGGATGACTACATTTCAACTTTCAATCAAAGCAAGTACTAAGTTAAGTCCTAATTTTTAATGCACATAGCACAATAGTTAACACAGGAGTCAAGACAATGAGCCTAAGTGTCACAAAGAAGCTATTCAATTTTTTTAAAGGCAAAAGCAGTCCTCATAACACATGGAGAAAGTTATAATCCACATGCTCAGGTCTAACTCTGTTAATATCAAACAAGTCACAGAATATGTTGAGTTTAGTCAGAGTCTTTACATGCTACACTACTCAAAAAGAAAAACTAATACCCGGTTCAAATATTTATCCCTTGGAAAAGAACCGATGGCCAAAGAAAAACCAAGGGGAATTATTGCCTAATAGATTGCATTTACTAACTACTCAAGGCTAAGAAAATCTTTTTGTGCTTTTCTGAGGACCTTAATCCCTCGAGAGAATTGTCCAAGTAGTCCGTCGTCGGGAAAAGTCCTCTGTTTCTCTTCCACACACAACTCAAAATCTTTTTATTTTATTTTATTATAAATATTTTTTTTAAAACATTATACGGTTACTTACTACAACTAAACACAACAAGAGTCTAAGAGTTACTACATATAGCTTAATTCAATGTCAAAAGCAACAAAAAGAAATTGTAACTGTTACGTACATTCATCCGCACAAAAATATAAATAACCCCACACTTAGAACCGTGCGTTGTCCCCAATGCATAAATAAAGTAGAGTAGGGTGAGGAGAAACTCCCTCAAGTCAAGCTGGAAGGCTCCTCCGCGTTTGGCGGGAGGGCAGCAGCACCAGTAGTAGTATGGGCAGCCAGGACGGAGATAGCATCAACATCTGAGTGGGTACTCGAAGCATCCATAACATCTATCATGGCCTCCTCTGGCCTAGCAATAGCATCCTCCTGAATAGGGAGCTCGGTCGCAGTCCTATCATCACCAAGGGAAAATGAGTCTGTAGTATGCAACACGGCGGTATCAGTAGGCATGGACAATGGAGTCAGGGACTATAAGAGGGGCTGAAGTAGACGGTCCAGTAGTGGACGATGCAAGTAGCTTTGAGATGTCTATATATGTACGTTCAACCAAAGGGCGGAGGAGTAATGATACCTCCCTCATCAGCGTGACCTGCTTAGCTTGGACTCGGCTTAGATCCGCACGTGTCTGAATCAACTCAGCTCTAGTAGCACTCAACTCTGCCCAAGTAGCTATCAACTCAGTCTTGTTCTCTTGCATATCAGCTCGCAGTTGCTCAGATAACAACTAAATGTTGAGCTTAGAGGACCTTCCTTTGTTCGGCTCTAGTACCTGAGTAACATCATATGGCACTGGAGCTTTAGCTTCAATGTCATCATTCTCCTTGTCCCATTTTACTCCCATCTCCGTCAAGTAAGCCGATAGGGTGTTTGCAAATAACAACCGCCACTTGTAGTTTATCCTAGTGCGCTGCATCTGGTCGTGCATGATGACCCCCTAGGTTGAGCAGTATCCCCTCCAATAAAGCACACAACACTAGTGCTCGGTGTCGAGGGACATCAGTTTTGTGTTGGCATGGCATCAAGCGATTACATAGGAAGTTTAGAACTACCCGTACGAATGCGCTCATAAATTCTTTGGCCAAAGAATGCTACTCCACACTCCCATGCTTCCAATCTGCATCTTTCCTGGTAGGGCACAAAACAGACTTAATGTGTGCATAATCAGGTGTTTTGCACATAGAGTTAAACCTGTCTGTTGGTGTGTGTGGAACCCCTAAGAAATTGTTAAGAGCTTCAGCTAAGACATTAATGTCCACGCCTCTTACTCTCACAATGCTGCCCCGTGAATGATGCCAATTGGCGTAAAGCTCTCTAACGATAGTGAGGTTGGCCTTACCGTGGCCCTTCAAGATAGGCCCCCATTGCTGCACTTCTTGAATGGATTTCAGGAAATCTGGATACTTTTTCTTAAGCGTTCCGATGTTGATTGGCTTTTCTGGAATATACTTCTTTGAACCTAGGATCTTTTCATAAGCTCGGAACGCCTTTTCACTAACAAAATTATCTTCCCAGGCAGCTCTATCTATTGGTTCGCCCTCATCTTCATCACTCATGTCAACATGTGGGAATTTATCATCCGAATCAAACTCGAACTCAGATTCTGCCATAGTTTTCTGCTTCCCTTTATCTCTCGGGTCACTCTGCTTAGAAGGTTGGCTTTGGTGCGGCACAGGTTCTCTGATTTCTATCCCCTTGCTTGGCGGATTTGATGATGTTGTTGAAGTACCCCTCTTCACCGTCCTTCTTACCAATGGTTCCTCCTCTTGCTCAGATTCATCAACTGGCTACCTAGTCAACAATTCCTTAGCTTTCTCAGTCCGCTTCCTCTTGTTTGGTTGCTTTGGAGTACATGTAGCCTTTCCGGTAGTCTTTTTAGGCGGTTGTTTGTTATTATATCTTTCTTGTTGTTTGGATATTTTGCTTGTTGCTGCCATTTGATGAACCTAAATACCTGAAATACATAGGAATCAACAAATTAATATGCAGAAATAGTGACATTTCAGAGATAGAACATTTGTACAAAAGCATACACTTCACATCAATTTTATGTCATGCCATTCAGTTCTTCAGGAATACAACTCATGGCTTTCAATCAGGATGAAGTAACTGGTGCCTCATTTAAATTCACAAGTGAGATTTGCATTTTTCATAGAAATTATGATGCACAAAAAAAAAGGGTGATTCTATTCATGCTCACAAACCAAGTTCGATTACATATAATAACGCATTCAATCCCACACTTGTTCACTAGTAGATACCAATAAGCACAAAGCGCACAATTGCAGCTGTTGGACAATGTACTCCACAATACAACTAGTTTAGCAACTTGTTTTCATACAATGCAAACAGGCTGTTAGTCACTTGAATGCCGCATGTTCATTACATGCCTCAAAACATGAGGTGAATGAGTGGCGAGCACCCATAACTACGACACTTACAAACGATATACACAATTCAGCAAACAACCCCACACTTATTATCATGGCATATCAATAAACATAGAACACACAGAATTCAAATTGAGTAACACTTTACACTTCAAGATATCGAGAATGTGCATGATGTTTAATGTTTTGAACAATTTAGCATAGGAATAAAAACACTCCAACAGAGCTGCACATAATCAAACAAATGACCCCACACCTATTCACTAGCATATACTAGTGTCGCTCGATTACTCAGACTTCACCGGCGCCTAAATTCACCTCACATGCAATTCGTCGAACATGTGGTATGCAACAGTTTTGCCTATCTTGTTCGAACGGCACTTCGATTGCCCTCCCAAATTTGACGAGATGAAGGGAATTCTAGTTTATCATCTCACAACAATCACAAACAGCAAGAACAGCACCCACAAGTCCCAAATTTTTCCTCAATTTCCCTTTTTAATCACAAGAGTTATATTCAACTCAATGAAACCTAACCTAGGGGATTTTTGGGGCGGGGAATCTGTTAGGAACAATTAAAGAGAGACGAGGGGAGAGTTAGGAGAGACAAGAAAAGATAAAAGATCAAGGACGAAGATACATACCTAGTGCGTTTGGGACGAGGCAATGCGATGTGTTCAGGTAATATGAGAGAGAGGGTCTAGGAAGATGTATTTTTAGGAGGTTTAAGCTTATTATGGGTTAAGAATTATACTTACCTATGCGTGCGAGCTTGGACACGACGCATCCTAAGTGATTTCCTAATTTTTAATCGGATGTTGTTTGGGACGCGATGGGATGACTTCATTGCCTTGAGCAGCTGGTCCGTGAATTGTTGATGTTGAGGGGGATGCGACGCATCCACCCTGTTTTCCCACAACTCACATTTTTTTTGTAAATACATACAAGAACTAAGTCCTAAAAAAAATTAAAAATTCAAGGAACTCCTAGAAAAAGAAAAAAAACTAAGAAATAAAGATCAAACGGGAAAAATGAACAAACTACGAAAACAAAAGAAAATACTGGGGTTGCCTCCCAAAAAGCGCCTAATTTAATGTCGCGACACGACTCAACATTTCATCACACGTCAACCAAACCTACTGAGGTCTTGTGACGTTTAATATCACCACTCCAATAGTGTTTTACTCGCTGCCCATTAACCAAGAATGTACCACTTGAATTTATGTCTCGTAATTCAACTGTTCCATGAGGAGTCACACTTACCACAACGAAAGGGCCTGCCCAACGGGACTTAAGCTTTCCAGGAAAAAGCTTTAACCTTGAATTAAACAAAATAATTTCTTGACTCGGCACAAACTCACAATGTTGGATGTGCTTATCATGCCATCTCTTGGTCTTTTCTTTATATAACTTGGCATTTTCATAAGCATGCAACCGAAACTCATCAAGTTTATTGAGTTGTAGCAGTCTTTTTTCACCGGCTAAGTCCATATCCATATTTAGCTTTTTGATTTCCCAATAAGCTTTGTGTTCTAGCTCAACGAGCAAATGACATGCCTTTCCATAAACTAACATGTACGGAGAAGTACCTATTAGAGTCTTGTATGCAGTTCGGTAAGCCCACAATGCATCTTCTAACTTACCGGACCAATCTTTCCTATTTGCACTCACTGTTTTCTCCAAAATCTGTTTTACCTCCCTGTTTGACACTTCAACTTGACCACTCGTTTGAGGGTGGTATGCAGTAGCAACCTGGTGTCTTACCCCATATTTTGCTAGAACATTTTTCAACAATTTGTTGCAAAAGTGTGTTCCTCCATCACTTATCAACACCCTTGGAGTTCCAAAGCGTGTGAAAATGTGCTTCTTTACAAAGCTTACCATACCTTTGCATCATTAGTAGGAAGAGCAATGGCCTTCACCCACTTAGACACATAATCGACTGCAACCAAAATGTATCTATGACCATTAGAATATGGAAATGGTCCCATGAAATCAATTCCCCAGACATCAAAGAGCTCTACTGACAAAATATTTTGCAAAGACATTTCGCTCCTCTTCGTGAGTGTACCTGTTCTTTGACACCTGTCACAATTTTTAACAAAATCATGTGCATCTTTAAACAATTTTGGCCAGTAACCACCTGATTGCAAAACCTTTTATGCAGTTCTATCTCCACTATGATGACCTCCATACAGAGAAGAATGACAGTCATGCAATATTGCATTCATCTCCTCCTCAGGGACACACCTTCTTACCAATTGATCTGCCGCATTGCTTGTATAGAAAAGGCTCGTCCCACATGTAGAACCTCACACATCAACTCAAATGGAAGTTTCCAATCTGGAGCAATGATAATTGGTGCAGTAACTAATCTTCTTTTCAGCTCATCAAATGCTTTCAGACAAGCATCATCAAACTTGAAGGATGTATCTTTATCAAGAAGCCTGCACAAAGGAGATGAAATTTTTGAAAAATCTTTAATGAAACGACGATAAAAACCTACATGGCCCAAGAAACTGCGAATGCCTCTAACTGATGTCGGTGGAGGTAATTTTTCAATTGCTTCCACCTTTGTTGTATCCACCTGCAATCCATTCTTGGACACTTTATGCCCTAGGACTATGCCTTCTCTTACCATGAAATGACATTTTTTCCAATTTAGTACCAAATTTGTTTCTTCGCACCTAGCAAGTATCTTGTCAAGATTCATTAAACATTCATCAAAAGAACATCCAAATACAGAAAAATCATCCATAAATACTTCCACAAATCTTTCAACCATATCAGTAAAGATAGACATCAGACACCTTTGAAAAGTCGCAGGTGCATTGCAAAGACCAAATGGCATTATTTTAAATGCATATGTCCCATAGGGACATGTAAATGTGGTCTTTTCTTGATCTTCTAGGGCTATAACAATCTGATTATATCCCGAGTAACCATCCAAAAAATAGTAGTATTCTTGCCCAGCTAATCTATCAAGCATTTGGTCAATAAAGGGGAGAGGAAAATGGTCTTTTCGGATGGCATTATTCAATTTTCTATAATCTATGCAAATCCTCCACCCAGTAACAGTTCGAATGGGAATCAGATCATTGTTTTCATTTGTCACTAGGGTCATTCCTCCTTTCTTTGGAGCACATTGGACTGGACTTACCCATTTGCTATCAGAGATTGAAAATACAATACCTGCATCAAGCCATTTAATCACTTCTTTTCTTACCACCTCTTTCATGTTGGGATTTAGGCGGCATTGTTGTTCTAAGCTCGGCTTGTGTCCTTCCTCCATGAGAATTTTATGAATGCAAAAAGCTGGACTAATACCTCTTATGTCAGACATTGTCCACCTAATTGCTCTTTTATGCTCGCGTAGTACTCTCAGCAATTTTTCCTCCTGCAATTCAGACAAGTCAGAAGAATAATAACAGGTAACGTATCAGAACTATCCAAATAAGCATAATGAAGGTGAGAAGGTAAAGGCTTTAGTTCCAATTTTGGAGCTTCTTCAATTGATGGCTTCGGAGGAGGACCATTTGGCCTGTTCAAAGGCTCAAAGGGATGTAAACCTTTCATATATTCACATGATGCATTCAAAATATGCTTCATCTCTTCAACCTCATCATTGAGCTCCAAACTCTCGAACAACACAATTGCTTGCTCTAAAGAATCCTTCAAATATACACTTGGGGCAATAAGTTGCTCATCCATCTCCATGACAGATATCATAGACAATTCTTCATAATGGCGAGGAAGTTGAATTGCTTTGTATACATTAAAAACAGCTTCCTCGTTGTCAACTCTCATGATCATTTTTCCCTCTCTTACTTTAATTATAGCATCACCTGTAGCCAAGAGAGGTCTTCCCAATATAATAGGAACTTTTTCATCTTCTTCAAAATCTAAGATAATGAAATCAGTCGGGAAAATGAATTTCCCAATTTTCAGCAGCACATCTTCAATCACCCCTTCTGGGTAAGCTATGGACCTGTCTGCTAGTTGCAACATCACATTGGTGGGTTTTGGAGCTCCCAAACCCAATTTTTTGTACAAGGACAATGGCATCAAATTTACGCTTGCTCCCAAATCACAAAGTGCATGGCCTACATCAACATTGCCTCTTCTCACAGGGATAGTAAAACTGCCAGGATCCTTAAGCTTTTGAGGAAGCTTATTTTGGACCCTTGAAGTGCACTCCTCAGTAAGTGCAACTGTTTCAAATTCAGTTAATCTCCTCTTGTTAGCCACAATATCTTTTATGTACTTGGCATACTTTGGAATATCACGAATCGCATCTACCAACGGAATATTCAATTGAATCTGACTCAACATAGAGAGAAATTTGTTGAACATGCGATCATCATTCTTTTTCTGCAATCTTTGTGGAAAAGGTGGTTGTGGCCTTGGAACATTCACAGGTGCTGAAACTGTATCATCTTTCTTTGCTTCCTGTGTTTATTTGGGAGTCAATTCACCCTCAGGTATAGGTTTGTCTTTTCTCTTCTTTGGAACTTCTTCTAATTCCCTTCCGGTTCTAAGTGTAATTGCACTAACTTGCGGATCTTTTTCTGTATCACTTGGTAGAGCACCTGCAGGTCTAGTGTTTTTATTTGTAGCTAGCTGTCCTATTTGCCTTTCAAAATTTCTGAAATTAGTTCTGAGTTGTTGATTGTCATGCAACAATTTCTTCAACAAATCATTTGTACTTTCTTCTACCTGCTGTGGTGTCCTTTGAGGTTGATTAAAATTTCCTTGGGTTCTATATTGATTCTGATTTGATTGATTTCCACCCCAAGAGAAATTAGGATGATTTCTCCAATTTGCATTGTAAGTGTTCCCATATTTTGCATGTTGGTTCATCGGACCTCTGCTTTATTGTCCCACATAATAAATAGATTCAGGATTGTTGGGCACATGTCACTTGTGTGATTGTCCCCACACATTTCACAACAAATCGACATTTGTTGAACATGTTGCATTTGTTGTGTCTGGTTCATTGTCATTCTATTCATTTGATTTGCCAATTTTGCTATATCTGCTCTCATGGCTGAAAAATCATCCAGTTCAAGTACCGCTGTTGCTTTCTATTTTATTGCTCTCCTTGGTTCTCCTTCACCTTGCCAATTATGACTATTAGCAGTGAAGTTGTTTAGCAGAAGTTGTATTTCACTATATGGTCTCGCCATGCAACTACCTCCACAAGTTGAATCAAGATTCATCTTTGAAGTCTCATCTAATCCATCAACAAAAGTATGGCCCAATACCTCATCAGTTTGGCAATGATGTGGACAGTCTCGGAGTAGTTTCTTGTATCTTTCCCAAGCTTGGTGAAGAGTCTCACCATCCCGTTGTTGAAACCCAAGAATCTGGCTCCGCAAAGACTTTGTCTTTTTAGTGGGGAAAAACTTGATTAAGAATTTCTTTGCTAAATCATCCCAAGTATGGATTGAATTAGCAGGCTCCTTCTGCAACCATTCTTTAGCTTCCCCCAACAATGAAAAAGGAAACAAGGTTAGCCTGACATAGTCCTTGGAAACATTTGGATAGTTGTAAGTATCTGTGATTTCCAAAAAATTCTGAATGTGCCTCCACGGGTCTTCATGAGATAGGCCTACATATTGCCCAATGGACTGAATCAGTTGTACCATGTACTGTTTAAGCTCAAAGTGACCAGTAATATCAGGCTTGACAATAGCCTGGGTCATATTAGCAAGATTTGGCCTTGCAGCTTCTATCACTAGACGCCCTCCATTACCTGCCATCACTATTGGTTGTGGTTGAACTAAAATGTCCAACTCTCTTTCTGTTTTGTATCTAGCTTCCAACTCCTTCCTCGCTCTATGAAGTGTTCTTTCAATTTCAGGATCAAGAGGGAAGAGATTGCTTGTGCTTCTACTCCTCCGCATTCAAGAGAAGAGCTTGCGTGACACAAACAAAGTGAACTGAAAATTAATACTTAAACCAATAGCTGATAAAAGCTTAACTTAGTCAAGTATCTAATTTCCAAGTCCCCGGCAACGGTGCCAAAAACTTGTTGCGACCAAAACACTCACGCAAGTGTACGCGATCTTCAAGTAATATAGTAATAAGTAGAGTATCCTTTCCCACGAGGACTTGTGATTAACTTAACGACTCATGCAAACTCAAACAATTATCGATTCAAGCTAATTCATCACAAAATACATAAATAACCAATTTACAATTTAACTAGTAGACAAACAATAATACAACGCAAAGTTACTACGCCACTTATAAATTTTTCTTTTAACAATTAATAAAAGAGATATCCCGGGGTTATGGGCTTGCTAGAGATCATGCTACGTTTTTAGCTTAAAATGATTTATTGAATTATCTGGGTTATTGATTATAGGGTTAATAATACCCATAAGAATCTGTCGATTTCTTATGCGCCTATTCAAGTTAAGTTAATACCTATATTTCTATGGTATTAATATTAACTCAAATGCATTTACAAATCCTATTTTTCAACCAAACAAGGCAATTAAGTATAGTTCTATCTTAATCGTGAATCTTTCACCCAATGCCCAGGATCCAGATCTTGCTCTATTTGATTCTATATGTAATCAAGAATTTCCTTTTTCAAGTTTAACTCAAGATTCGTAAATAGTATTTCACTGTTAGCTACGCAATAAAATAATTAACAGCATAATCAAATAAATAACCCTTAACGATAATTTCAAGATCATCAATCTAAGCTTCAAACAACATAATCATCTAACACCCATACCCCAGAATATTTGAGTTTTTAGCTACTCATAATCATATAAACATCAACAATATAAGTCTTAAACATAAAATAAATAGATACTAGAAGAAAGTTTAGAAAAACTCTTTTAATCCTTGCTCTTTGTTCCTCTTGATTATTGATACTTGAAGATGAATATCCTCTTCTTCTTCTCTCTAAAATTAGATCTGCCCTTTTTCTCCTCTTCCTGATTTGTTATCTGACCAAAAAGGTGTTTTTGGCTTATGTATTGCGTATAAAAATTGTGGGCCAAAGTTCTCCTTATTCTAGTCCGAATCTGCTTCGGGATTGATGCTGGGGTGGATGCTTCGCATCCACCTCGTCCTCCGATTCTCAGCTTCGCATGCTAAGGTGGATGCTTCGCATCCACCCTTTGTTCCTCCATCTCAACTTTGCCCAGGTAATGCTAAGGTGGATGCTATGGGCTGACTTCACTGCTAAGGGGTGCACCAAAAATCTTTTTTTTCAAGGTTGGATGCGACACATCCAACCTCTTTTCCTCTAGTTGGAACATCTTTTCTTCATATTTTTGTACTCCACACACCTTAAATCATCACACACAACTCCATTAGTTATAAAACCACTAATTAAACCATGTTGAGCATTTTCAACACTATATAGCAATAAAAAGCGGTTAAAACATGGGAAAAATAACATCAAAACATATAGAAATATGCCCAACATCATTAAGGGTCTTCGTATTTTTAATATAGTATAGATATAGATAACTTATTAACAATTGAACAATATTTAAAGATATTATGTATTTGATATAAACTACAATACATACACACTTCTATATTAACTATTTTAAATTATTAGATACTAGGGGTGTCAATGGTTCGGTTCGGCCGGTTATTTTATAAAATTTGTACCAAACTAAATTTTTGGTTATTTTATTATATAAAACAAAAATTAGACTTTTCGAAATCGTCCCAATCATGGTATTTTCTCTTCGGTATCGATACGGTTCGGTTAATTCTCGATATTTTTTAAATATCATGTTTAATTCACCAGTAGAAGTAGAATGCAATAACATATGTTCTTTTTATAGGACTTAACAAAATTCTCTAGACATTTTTACTGTTTAAAGGGTGATGAAGTAAAAAAATAAAAGATGGCTAGAGTAAAGATTCATCAACTATACTACAACAACGTAAAAGAAATCAAGCAAAAGCAAAAAAATATAAATCACACGAGTGAAAAGATATTAACCAAGCTGGGACTCAAGAATAAAGTCTATAGGAGGTTAAATATTCAAAAAGATAAATCTGAAATATATGAAATGAGCCATATTCAATACATGTCACGACCCGGATTTTCCACCCTCGGGAGTCGTGATGGCGCCTACTAATGGGAGCTAGGAAAGCCAATTATTGAACCATCTGCCTTTTTTTACCAATTTTATTCTCTTTAACAATTACGAAGAAATAACATTTAAACAACGGAATTTTACATAAGTGGAAGAGAACAATAGGCCATCTGAACATGAATATCTATTACAACTATTTGAGTCTCGGCTACCCAGAACTGGTGTCACAGTTTCACAGACGGTCTAAGAATACTATAGGTAAAGGTCTGAAAGAATTTAATACAACACTGTCTCTGGAAATACATGTAAGAAATGGGAAAGTAAAGAGAAAGGAGACGCCAAGGCCTACGGACGCCTGCAGGGCTACCTCGGGTCGCCTGATGAACAAGAGTCAACAATCTCACTATGGTCCGAAGTCTACAATGTTGGGGTCTGCACAAAAGAGTGCAGAGTGTAGTATCAACACAACCGACCCCATGTGCTGGTAAGTTCCTAGCCTAACCTCGGCGAAGTAGTGACGAGGCTAGGACCAGACTACTAAATAAACCTGTGCAGTTATATAATATACAACGGAAAGTAAAGCAGGAATAAGCAAGTAAAGATGGGAGGGGAAAACATGTTGCGGGGGTATACCTGTATTAATAGTAAATCCAAAGTAACAATCTAAGGGTAACTTAGAATTCACAGCAAACAGAAGAAACTAATATCCAAAATAAACACACTTGTATGAATAATTGTTGCGGCGCACAACCCGATCCCAATATATAACAACACTGTTGCAGCGTGCAACCCAATCCACATAAGATATTGTTGCGGCGTGAAACCCGATCCACATATGATATTGTTGCGGCGTGCAACCCGATCCACATATGATATTGTTGCGGCGTGCAACCTGATCCACATATGATATTATTGCGGCGTGCAAACCGATCCACATATGATATTGTTGCGACGTACAACCCGATTCACATATGATATTAACAACAATCATAACAAGAGTTCCGACAAGGGATCAATAAGGTCTACACTATCCCGGCAAGGGATTCGACAGCATAAGCAATTACGTCCCGGCAAAGGTGAAACATCTATAACCAAACTTGTTACAACATCTAACTACCTCAGCTATAACCAAACTTGTTCCAACATCTAACTACCTCAGTTATAACCAATATTGTTCCAACATCTAACTACCTCAACTATAACCAATCTTGTTCCAACATCTAACTACCCCAGCTATAACCAAACTTGTTCCAATATCTAACTATCTCAGCTATAACCAAACTTGTTCCAACATCTAACTACCTCAGCTATAACCAAACTTGCTCCAACATCTAACTACATCAGCTATAACCAAACTTGTTCCCCGAGAATGACCATAATCCTTACCCAACACAAAGAGTCATTAACCTAAGCATCTGTAACATCAATTAAGAACACAATGTAAGGGACCCACAACTCAACAATAGCCCGACAAGGGGGCAACATAATGATCTCTTCTCTTTCTCACTTTTACTTCACAATTCACTTCACAACTTGAGCCAATGCTCTAGAAGTCCAATTATCACTTATACTTTCACAAGTCGTTATACAACCGGAGCCAACGCTCCTCAATGTTCATAGGTCACAATTCTTTCCACAACTTTACACAACAAATATAAATCCTCACCAAGGCATGAATAATACAACAAAGTCATGAAAATCACAATATAAGACTCACGGTCATGCTCGACACCAACGTATAAATACTCGTCACCATGCCTATATGTCGTACTCAACAAGAAACAAATAGCAAATAAGACACAAATCCTAATCCCTCAAGCTAAGGTTAGACCAAACATTTACCTCGAATTTCCACGGCCAACTCAAGCCTCAAACACTGCCTTTCCTTTCGAATTCAGCTCCAAATCAATTGTATCTAGACATAATCGACTTAATAACATCAATAAATGCTAAACAATCCAATTCCAATGCTTAATTATAGCTTTCTAATCATTCTTCTCAAGAGGTCAAAAATTGACCCCGAGCCCGCTTGGCCAAAATGTCACGACCCAAAATACACTAAGGGTCGTGATGGCACCAGACATCGCTATCAGGCAAGCCAACACCGAATAACTATTTAAACAATAATTAATTACTTTCACTGAATAGATAATGATATCGTTAACAATCTTAAAATATTAAATAATCCCATAGACATCCCAGAATCTGGTGTCACAAGTGCACGAGCAATTTCTAAGAAATAATATAATACAACAGCCGTCCGGAATACAATATTGGGCAGGAAATAAATACAGTAATCTGAAAGAGACTTGTTGGCTACGGGTTGTCTCGTGAAATGCAGCTCACCTAAGTCTCTGTATCAACCATGCTGCTACGCTCACTAGGCCACTAGAGATGCATGTGCATGTGCAACAAAAATGCACAGAAGTATAGTATGAGTATGAAAACAACGTGTACCCAATGAGTATCCCGCCTAACCTCAGAGAGGTAGTGACGAGGGGTCGAATTAGACACTTGCTAAAGGTCAATTAAAAATTTCATGTGAAATGCTAAGGATAAATATTACTACCAAATAGCATATAGCAGTAGAGAGGGCAAGTTCTTCCATAAAATACAAACCTTAAATCTTCGTCATCTTTCTTAGTAGGCAAGTATTAAATCCAGGCCGGTAAATGGCTAAAAATCACCAACAGTTTGCAGCAATTAACATATGCAAGCAAATACCGAGGGTCGAACGGTGCGGACCAACAATAATAAAATATGCATTGTCGAGGGTTGAATGGCTCGAACCATAGATGCATCTATTTACCCCGCTCGCAGATCGTACATGCGACACGATCCTCGCTCGCGAATCATATATGCGACGCGACCATACATAATAATAGAGTTACCCTTCTCACGAATCATACGTGCGACTCAGGTACTCATAAATACACATATTTCCACATTAAGTTCACATTTTTATCAGGAAAACAGTTACTCAAGAAAGAGGAAAAATTCTCTTTAATGAACATGAAGTTTAATCCTTTTAGAAATTCATTTACCAATTCGATAGGTTTTAAGCAATTCAACTGTCAATAAGATTATAGATATTCCAAGTATAGCATGCTTTTGGGTCCTAGACTACCCGGACTTACACATATTAGTAGCTACACACGGACTCTCGTCACCTCGTGCGTACGTAGCCCCCACAAATAGGAGCACATAATTGATTAGTTCACTTATGGGGACAATTTACCCCTCATGAAGTTAGAAAGGAGACTCACCTCGCTCCGAAGATCCATAGTCGGCATTCCGCGCCCTTCCGAAGACTCGAATCGATGCTAAATGCTCCAAAACTAACCAATGATTATACAAATCTATTAATATTTGATAAACTACCCATATTAATCCAATTTATAACGATTCCTAACCCCGATCGAAAAGTTGATAAAATTGCCCTCGGGCCCACGTGCCTGGATTCCTAAATTCTTCGAAGACAAACTTTACCCATAACCTCACGAACACAAATATACAATTTACTCTCAATTTCATATCCAAAATCGTGGTCAAACTCCAAGAATACGAATTTTCTAGGTTTTCTCTCAAACCCCAAGTTTCTACAAATTTTCATGCTTAAATCCGCACATAATCAATGTATTGAACTCAAGATAGGTAGGGTTAACTTACCTTGTCGTTGGTGATGAAAAACCCCACTTGAAGCTCCCCAAAATCGTTCACACCAAGTGAAAAATGAGAGGAAATGGCCAAATCCTGATTTTTAAAACACCCACTGCCTCAGCACTTTTCGCACCTGCGGTCTCTCGACCGCTCCTGCGGTTCCGCAGGTGCGGCCCCACTACCACATATGCGGTCCTTCCCATGCCCCCCCCCCCGTATTTCCGTTTCTGCGTCCCCTCCACCGTAGATGTTTTTCCTCTTATGCGGCTGCTCAACCACATCTGCGGTCCCCTTCACTTTTGGTCCAAACCACATATGTGGCTCCGCACCTACGGCCAATTCTCGCAGGTGCGGTTATACTAGCAACCAGCAACTTCAGCCTTCCAAAAATTCCATTTTCGATTCGTTAACCACCCGGAATCCACCCAAGGTCCTCAGGATCCCAACCAATCATACCAATGAGTCCCAAAATATATTACGGACTTGCTCGAGGCCTCAAATCATATCAAACAATGCTAAAATCATGAATCGACCTCCAATCCAAGCTTTATGAACTTTAGAATTTCAAACTTCTATTTTCGACGTTTTAACCAATCAAATCACGTCCGATATTCCTCAAATTTTGCACACAGTCATATTTGACATTACGGGCATACTCCAACTTTCGGAATAGAATTTCGACCCCGATATCAAAAAGTCCACTTCCGATCAAACTTCTCAAAAACCTTCAAATTTCTAATCTTTAGCCAAATGACTTCAAAATGACCTACGAACCTCCGAATTCACTTTCGATCGCGCTCCCAACTCCAGAATCACCATACGAGGCTACTCCCAGACTCAGAGTCCCAACTGGACATCGATAACACTGAAATGCACTTCAACCCAAACTTATGAAATTTCTTCCAAAATGCTAACTTCCACAATAGGCACCAAAACGCTCCCGGTTTATCCAAACCCGATCCGGACATACGCCCAAGTCCGAAATCATTATACGAACCTGCTGGAACCTTCGAATCCCGATTCCGAGATCGTTTACTCAAAAATCCGATCTTAGCTAATTCTTTCAATTTAAAGCTTCTGAAATGAGAATTTTCTTTCCAACTCAACTCCGAACTTCCCGAAGTTCAATTCCGACGATGCGTACAAGTCATAATACCTGAAGTGAAGCTGTTCATGGCCTCAAACCGCTGAAGAACGGGCCAAAGCTCAAAACGATCGGTCGGGTCGTTACACAAAATACAAGGTTCGGACCAAAACCCGATCACCCATTCACCCATGAGCCCGAATATATAAATTATTTTGAAATCCGACCCCAAAACGAGGTCAAATTCACAAATAATCAAAAAGCCCTAACTCTACCCAAATCCCTAATTTTCTACCCTTAGTCTCATGTTTTAGGCCTAGAAATCTTGTGGGTGTTGATAAAAATGGAAGAAAACGAGCTTAGGATTACATACCTATGAAGCTATGGTGAAGTTCTTCTTTAAAAATCGCCCAAGAGGTGTGGAGAAGATGAAGTTTATGAAAAATGGTGGAATTCCCGTAATGTATTCTGTTTTTGAAACTTAAAATAACTGGGCGAAATTGGTCTTCACGTTCGCGATAGTTGTAACGCGTTCGCGATGAGTCAGGCCTGACAGACCTTCGCGTTCGCGATAATGGGCTCGCGTTCGCGGAGAAGTAACTCCTCGAGCCTTCGCGTTCGTGTCCAGGTCATTGCGTTCGCGTAGGTTTAATATCCCTCCCCTACCCAGGCTCATAAGCCATCGCGTTCGCGGGTGTTGGGTCGCGTTCGCGAAGGATATCCCACCAAAGCCTCGCGTTCGCGAAGAAGAAATTTGGCACCTGGGAGATTTGCCTTACGCGTTCGCGAGTGTGCCCACGCGAACGCGAAGTGAAAAATCCCTGGGCACTGAATAGCAAAAACCTGCAACTTTTTGAGTTCCAAAAACCTTCCGAAACACACTCGAAACTCACCCGAGCCCTCGGGGTTCCACATCAAACATACGTACTAACTCAATAACACCATATGAACTTATTCGGGCGATCAAATCGCCAAAATAACATCATTAACATAGAATTAAACCACAAAATCAATGAATCATTTCAAATTTCTTAAAACATCAAATCTTGCATTTAAGGTCTGAATCACGTCAAACGGATTTCGTTTCTTACCAAACTTCACAGAATTATCTTAAATCACATATAAGACCTGTACCGGGCGCCGAAACTAAATTACAGGTCCGATACCAACATGTTCTAATCAAAATTTATTTCCACATCCTTTAAACAATTTAAAAAAATAATTTTCTTTAAAAATTCATTTCTCGGGCTTGGGACCTCGGAATTCGATTTCGGGCATACGCCCAAGTCCCATGTTTTCCTACGGACTCTCTGGGACTGTCAAATTACGGCTCCGAGTCCGTTTACCCAAAATATTAACCGAAGTCAAATTAACTCATTTTATAGTCAAAATTTATTATTTTTCACAGATTTTCACATATAGGCTTTCCGGCTACGCGCCCGGACTGCGCACGCAAATCGAGATGATGCTAAAAGAGGTTTTTAAGGCCTCGAAATACAGAATTTTATTTTAAAACAAGTGATGACCCAAAACAATACATTGTAGTTTGCTACTCATAATCGCTAGTATACTTTGAGTCTTGCTGATGAAGATTACTAGTTTAAGATTAAAATATGTATAGCACGCATGAACAACTATATATGTTGATGTTAATTCTTCAATGGTGGCATTGTTTACTCCCACAGTAAGCCACCTTTGTAATTATGTATGAATTGTTTTCAGCATCTTTGGACCATGTAGATTCCATATTGTATATAGTTTTAGCACATCACGGGTTCAACACGAATCTTTAATACATGTAGCTACTATGACAAATAAATGTAGCTATTATGTCCCAACAATTGCTAGGAGTTTTAAAAATTGAAGGAAGACTATTCTTTTAGCTATAAATAATAAAATTATGTGCAAATAAATATATTGTGGCTAGAATATTACAATAGTTACAATGATATCAAATGCAGGCAAAAAATTAAAATTAGCTACAATACTCATTGTAGCTATATAAATTCGTGGCTATATTATTTTGCCATGATATTCCATCGTAGCTATTGACCCTACTATTGCCATGCTTTTATAACTTGAAGCAAAGATGTTCAATATTTTATTTGACATAATTTGTCATGGCTAAAAGGTTATTATTGCTACAATAGTTCAAACACGTGGCAAAAACTAATAATTAGCTACAAAATTTTAGAGTAGCAATAAATTTGTAGCTATTTAGGCAGTTATTGCCACAATATAAATTAACTATAGCAAAAATGAGGTATTAGCTTTGCCAATTTAATTTTTATAGCTAAAAATTTATTTGTGAATAGCCACGGAACTCTAATTTTTATGGCTATTATTATGTAATAGCCACAGATTTTATATTTGTTGCTAAGAATTCGTAGTTGTAGATGCATAATGTTGTAGTGTATACCACACAGGTTTGTTGTAAAGTTTATTAATTCTTACGTATGTTAGTGTCACCATATATATAATATACTAAGTTAAAATTGATTTTCCATTGCATATATATTAATTTTTTTAAAAAAAATATGTTTGTCATACTACTGAAAAACTTAGATCCGCCGAATAACTTATGTAATAGCACATAGATGGTATAAAGACGTTTTGACTATAACATCATACATGGAAAAATTATGATACTGGTCAATGTACTTCTAAGTATATTTTTATCCCTGAATTCAACTTTCATCTTCTGAAACTAAAGAATATCCTTTTAAATTTGTGTGAAAATAATTTTAGGTATGTTTATATTTTGCAATTATAATAAATAAAGGGTGAAATACATAAACGGCCCTTTTAAGTTGTCCCCAACGATCAAACAAACACCTTAACTAACCCCTTTATTATTTAGACACTTCAAATAGGCTACTAAGTGTGTCAAGTAAAAACATGTTGTTTATGTGGCATATGCGCGTATTATGTAAGTTCTAATGATGTCCTTTCATTTTGAATTCACGTATTATGCTAATATTTTTCGGCTTTAGACGATTTAAATGTTTAAACCATTACGTGTCATTATTAATGTGCAACGCACGTTCATATATACTAGTAATATAAAAAACACTATCAATGCATGTAAATTGAATCCTTTTAGTATCAAGGATTTATAGTTTGAAACAATTAAGTTAAAGAAGTATTTTCTAAGAAATATTAACTTTTACCTCTTGTATATTACTTGGTAAATTACCTAAACTCTTGGTTTATAAAATATTAGGTTGTTGTTTTATCTCCTGATGTTTCTTTCCCTAACTGTCAATTGACGTAGTCAGAATGCCCTCCCTTGTTTGTGCTTAAAAATAAATGTTTGCATCGACTAAGCTGAGCAACTTTAATTTCATCGATTACTTTGTTACTTGCTATTGTTTTCTTCTTATGTAATCACTTGGACTTGCTATTATATTGTTTTCTTCTTAATTATGTAATCACTTAAAGCGTGTTCGGTACGACTACTGTCTAAGTTATTTTTCACCGCAAGTATTCTTCTATGCTTGGTTGGAACGAGTCATATGAAATTAAAAGTTAAGATATCCGTATAAAATGACTTCCGCTCATAAGTGACTTTGCCCTGTCGATATATCGTACGCCCATAAGTGAGTTTTTTCTTTTGATATGTGGTCCGACCCTTTCCTGGACCTCGCGCATAGTGGGAGCTTAGCTTTGTATATATATTCACTTATTTTTGTAGCTATCTTTTAGGTGATTTGGTTTTTTTAGGGGGGGGGGGGGGGGAGATTTCTGAGTGTTTTCACATGATATCTCAGTGAAATAGACAGCACTGCTCTTCATGTTATGGCCTCACATGCTATGTTATGGACAGCAGTGACAACTAGTACAAGCAGTAGTAATAGTAACGCTTTAAGGAACATGTGCATATATCAGAATGCCTCCAAATTTTGGAGAAAAAACAAAAATGAAAAAAAGGAGAGGAAGCTTGGTATTTCCTTTCCTTTTTATCGTCTTAGAACTATCAAGAAAAAGGGAAGCTAGAAACTCCTAGCAACAGACAAATTCCAACCATTGTCTTTCTCAAACTAATAGTAATATTAATAATTTTGTGATAGGGTTCGTCGTAATGGTGATCAAACTTTATTTTTAAAAAAAAATCTTCGACAAAGAGTATTCAGGGTATGTTATTTACCTCTAAAATTTAACATTTTATCTGCATATAAAGTATAGTTTTTCGATGATACTGTAGCTTACATCAAATGAAAATGAATCTCTGCATATGCCACTACAAATTACCTGATAAAGTAATGTTAGTTTGTAATGATACAGTCACCGTTTGACTTGCATGCATATTTTCTTACTAGAATTAAGTAAAAGATGTTTATCTATAATGAATAAAGTGAGATAGTTGGAAAAAAAACAAACAGTTAACCCTACCGTACCGACGAACACCCCTAACAACTAATACAAGCTGTAGTAATAGTAACGCTTTAAGGAACATGTGCAGATATCAGAATGCCTCCAAATTTTGGAGAAAAAACAAAAATGAAAAAAAGGAGAGGAAGCTTGGTATTTCCTTTCCTTTCTATCGTCTTAGAACTATCAAGAAAAAGGGAAGCTAGAAACTCCTAGTAACAGACAAATTCCAACCATTGTCTTTCTCAAAATAATAGTAGTATTAATAATTTTTTGATGGGGTACATCAAATGGAAATGAATTTCTGCGTATGCCACTACCATTGCCTGATTTCGAAAGTAATTTTTATTTCTTCTCCGTTTGACTTGCATGCATATTTCTATGCTAGAATTAAGTAAAAGATGTTTATCTATAATGAATAGAGTGAGACGGTCAACATTTATACTTAGCGAGATTAGATTTTTCCTTCCGTGGGTCTTTTTTATTTATTTAAAAGAAGCTGCAGATAGTAGTGTTTCTGCAAAAAGAAAAAGGTATAACTTGGTAAAAGAAATCCTTGGCACCACGCCAGTGGCGGAGCTAGTGTTTTCACCGAGGGGTATCAAAATATAAAAAACCAATATATCGAAAAGTTAAGGAGAGTCAATGCATAGTAAATATATATTTATCTAGTAATACAGTGTAATTTTCAGGTAAAGGGGTGTCGACACCCCTTGGTTGAATGTGGCTCTGCCACTGCACCAGGCCATTGTCTTCTTTTACTTTTTGGCAGTTCTAAATTTTCAACCGAATTCATAGCTCGTTAGTTACTCTGTTCGCAATTAAGTACTTATACATATTTAATAGATTTTCTAGTATAAATATAATGTCTAAGCAAAAATTTATTAGTTTCGTCCGAACCTATAGATAACACCCTTCCTCCGCACCTGCTTTTATGTGTATTGTACGTAATGGGCCTGCTTTTATGTGTATTGTACGTAATGGGCTTCCTCAGGAATAGGGTAGTTATGGAAGAGCAATAGCAATAACAGACTGCACATAATTGGACCTGCTGTTTTTGTATGTTCTTTTTTCTTCTTGGACAAAGGAACCAAGTTCTTTCTTGAGAAACGAAAGTTTGTTTGATAAATTGCAATACTATCACCTCAAAAAGGGAATTTTAGGGGTTAGGCTTTAATTAGACGATTTGTTATGAAAATAATTATTCATTGTAGTTAGTGATTGTTCGGGTGAGTAATCTAAGGTGAATTAACCTTTGATGTTCTCTCCGCCCATACCGAATTAACCAGTGCTCAAGGGTCTTCAAACTTGAAATAAGCAAAAAAAAAAACCTAATAAAGGGTGTTTAATATATGTCATGTACCTCTAAAACTGAATATTTTACTTATTTACGGAGTGTTATTTTCCGACAAAGGGTGGTCAATTGACCAACCTAACTTAAGTGCGGCTTCGCCCCCTGGCGAACACCCAACCGGGCAGCCAATTCTGCCCCCCGGCGAACACTCAACAGTGTAATTAGTGCGGTTTTTTGGTTCGTTTGAACACCCCTAACCACAACTATCAGAATTTGCTCATTTCCAGCTAAACATTCAAATCTGGCATTTGGCTGGTCTATCGTTTGTACTCACTGGGCTTTGGTGTAAATGATTGCACGTTTTATGTTTTCTCATTTTTCTCTTCTTCTCTCTTGACAGTTCAATTTGAATATCCTGATTGTATGGGGTAAAATTGGTTATTGTGACGGATGGTCGAATGGTAACATAATATATGGAACCGAAGATAGATAAAAGACAAGTTGAGAAACAAGCAGTACCGAATGTGGTGTATGACCGGTGCCGAATGAATTCCGAAGGGAACGTAGTCAGCGGTAGAAAGTCAAAGAGTTGCCATCGAACAACATTCAATGAGAAAATATTTGCTGGCGCTAAATGAGCAGCCGTTACAAAGAATATTGGCATTCAAGGCCTGTCGTTACACACTCGTCAATGGTCCTTATATTATCATTTAAAGAGGAACTTGATCCTAGAATCTTATTTCCCTAGGTAGAACTATAAAAAGAGGGTTAACAACCATTGTAGGGATAGGAAACACTTTGTACGCAAGAGTATACTGTTTGGCTCTCATACTTCACTATTTAGATTTCAATTTAATAGCTTCACCATTACTTTATCTCTATTTGCACTTTCGGAAAGACTGAGTTCGGAGCCAGGCTTGTTATTTTCTTCAATTTCAATCAATTAAATCTCAATTTCAATATAACCTTATCTCTTTATTATTTTTGGATCAAATCAATTCGCTTGTCTATAAAGCACGTAACACTGATGAATCAAATCAAATCATTTTTGTCGGTAAACACTGATCACTCAAGAGCTTTTTTTTTTTAATTATGCCTTCTTTTGCAGTATAAGAGGAGAATATATTCGAAGTAGCTCGTTAATCTACGTTATTACTTGTAGGTTTTTCAGTTTTCAGAAGATTAGAAAAAAAAAATGTTAAGTCCTTTTGTTAGAAAAATGTTACTTCATCGATTGCGAATGGTTTTTTATGGACTACAGCAACCATTTCCTTAAGATTTTGCATTGAATGCTCAAATTCTTTCACACCCTTTTTTTCGCGTGGGATTTATATTATCACAAACTGGACATTTTCTCTCAAAAACAATGAGGAAAAGGAAATTAAAAGTAACGTGGTAATTGGACCTCTTGAAGCCAAAACAGAACAGACATATGACAGAAATGAAATTTTTTTCATGGGAACAATGATTGGACCAATACCAACTGTTACGTGGTGCCTTCCTGAGATTTCTTGGAAGAGCGCCGTAAGGCAAAGCAACCAACTTCTGTGTGATTACTTTCCGCCAACCAAAAGCACCCTCCGCACACTAGACTAGACTATCAGTGAGGTGCGGGAAAGCCAATATCAATATCACAATTTGCAACGAGAGAACAGAAAAGAGAATTGAATGAAAGCTTGCTTGTATTAACTGAGAACTATGATTACAAGAAAGCCAACGTGGTACCCGGGGAGGAGACACCAATGCAGAGATTTGATTGGAATAAAAAAAAAAGCTTGAAATTTCACGTAGAGTAGGGGTTTAGAATATTGTATTTATAATAGTTAAGGTCCTTTTCTTAAGCTCATTCTACCATGTTGTGAAGTTAAATTGAACATGGATTTTGATTGCAGGCTCATTAACCTGTCTTGATCCAGTCAATAAATTTACCAAACATCTTGTCAGAACTTCCTCCTCCTTTGACACTAGACTTAACCTTTGCTCGAAGATCTAAAGCCCTTTCTTTAAATACCTCATCACCAAATAACTGATCCATCTTATTCTTGATTTCTTCTTTTCCAATAATTCCAAACTCATTTTTCTTAAACCCCAATCCTACTTTCCAAACATCACAAATGTAACTCTGGTTAAACAACTGGTCAGCAAAATAAGGCCAGCACAAGAAAGGGACTCCATTGCTTACACTCTCAACAGTCGAATTCCAACCACAATGACTTAAAAAACAAGCAATAGAAGGATGAGCTAACACTTCTTGTTGAGGTGCCCATTTTACTATATGGCCTCTATTGCCTATTCTGTCCTTGAACCCTTTAGGGTAAGCATTATCAGCAGCCTCGTCAGTCAGTAGATTTTCTCGAACCACCCACAAGAATCGTCGTTTTGACAACTCTAACCCTAGTGCCAGCTCCTGGAACTGAGCTGAATCCAAGATTGTGAAGCTACCAAATGCAACGTAAATAACAGAGTTATTTGGTTGCTGATCGAGCCATTTTAGGCAGCTCGAGTCTTCGGGCCAGAAATGGCCAGCTGAAAATCCGAGTCGATTGCTTGCCAAAAGTGGTCCTATTGGTGATACTTGAGGGAACATGGCAAAAGCTCCAGGCTCAAGTTCCTTTGCTGAGTTACAGATTATCCAATCTGCTGATTTTACTCTTTCATTGTTGTCTTTTACGAGCTCGATTACCATTTTCCTCATGGTTGGATCAGGGAAACAAGCCCACGCGAAATCTGATGGGTTCATGATTGGCATGTTTGGTGATAGCTTAATCCCCTGTTTCTTCAAGATAGCTCCTGGAAATTAAAGCAGATTTTGTTAGAAAGCTAAAAAGATCATACAATATTATACTATGTTAAAGACATAATTATAATAAGTAGTAATTAAAGTATGCTTTTTCTATCCGTTGGAACATTTAGATGGGATAATCACACAATTACTCTACAAGAGTCTGTTAATATATAAGTAAGCACGAGGTACTCCCTCCATTTCAATTTAGATGATACACTTTCTTTATTAGTCCGTTCTAAAAAGAATGACACATTTTTATAGTTGGAAATAATTCAACTTTAAACTTTTCATATTAACCATTTTACCCTTAATGAGAAGTTTTTATAACGACACAAATGTCATGACCCCACAAAACTTTTTCCCCTTAAGCAATGGCGAAGCCAGAAATTTTTCCAAGGGTGTTCAAACTTGACAAAGTCCCTAGGGAGGTGCTTTGGAGATGTCTTGAGGCAAAGGGTGTGCCGGTAGCTTACATCAGAACGATCAAGGACATGTATGATGGAGCTAAGACTAAGGTTAGGACTGTGGGAGGCTATTCAGAGCATTTCCCGGTTGTTATGGGATTACACCAAGGTTCTGCGCTTAGCCCGTTCTTATTTGCATTGGTGATGGATGCATTGACAAGCCATATTCAAGGGGATGCGTCATGGTGTATGTTATTCGCTGATGATATAGTCCTAATTGATGAGATGCGAGACGGTGTTAACGAGAGGTTGGAGGCAGGCCCTCGAATCTAAGGGTTTCAAGTTGATCAGGACTAAGACAGAGTACCTGGAGTGTCAGTTCAGCGCTGAGTCAAGGGAAGTAGGCATGGATGTGAGGCTTGGATCACAGGTCATCCCTAAGATAGGTAGTTTAAGTACCTTGGGTCGGTTATTCAGGGGGATGGAGAGATAGACGAGGACGTCACTTACCGTAAAGGGGCAGGCTGGATGAAATGGAGGCTAGCATCTGGAGTCTGTGTAACAAAAAAGTGACACTGATACTCAAATGTAAGTTTTATAGAGTTGTGGTTAGACCGACCATGTTGTATAAAGCAGAGTGTTGGCCGGTCAAGAACTCTCATATCCAAAAGATGAAGGTAGCAGAGATGAGGATGTTGAGGTGGATGTGCGGGCACACTAGGACGGATAATATTAGGAATAAGGATATTCGGGAGAAGGTGGGTGTGGCCCATGTGGATGACAAGATGCGGGAAGCGAGACTCAGATGGTTCGGGCATGAGCGGGGGAGAAGCTTTAATGCTCCGGTAAAGAGGTGTGAGCAGTTGTCTTTGGTGGGTACGAGAAGAGGTAGATGACGACCTAAAAAGTATTGAGGTGAGGTGATCAGGCAGGACATGGCACGACTGCAGATTTCCGAGGACATAACCCTTGATAGGAATGTCTGAAGATCAAGCATTAAGGTTGTAGGCTAGGGGGTAGTCGAGCTTTTTCTACTTCATATCGGGGGTGTGGCGGGTCTGATAGGGTTGATCTTAGATGGTTAGGGGTTAATGTTGAGTTCACACTATCCTTTCTGTTTATCATAGCTCTAGGCCTTAATACTGGGTATTGTTATTGCATGTCATCGACTTTATGATTTTTATGCTTCTATTACTATTTCTATGGTTTTTGCTGATGTTACTAATGAATTGTCTCTTCTTGTTTTACTTTCGTCTTCCTGAGCTGAGGGTCTATCGAAAACAGTCTCTCTGCCCTATCGGGGTAGGGGTAAGGTCTGCGTACACACTATACTCCCCAGACTCCATTTTATGGGATTTTATTGGGTCGTTGTTGTTGTTGTTGTTGTTGTTGTTGTTCAAACTTTAAAGAAAAGAAAAAAATTCTAACAAAGGGTGTTCAATATATGTTACATACCTCTAAAACCTATATATTTTACATATATACACAATATAATTTGTCGACAAATTGACCACTCTTAACCCAACATAGCTTCGCCCTGCCCTTAAGCTTTTATGACCGCAAATTTCAAAAGTCTCCCTCTTTTCTCTTAAACTTCGTGCGGGTCAAGCTACCTCATCTAAATTGAATGGAGGGGGTAATAAATTATAGGTCGACTAAAAGTGTGTAAGTATCAGACCATGTGTCCACATCTAATTAACCAGCCATTCAAAATCTTAAATCACGCCGAGTGAAGCAAGCTGTTTCCGAATTTACAAATTTATTTAAACTATCAAGGAAATGAATTTTGGGCCTAACTAAACTCCATAATCTAGCGTGCTAACATTGGGAATGTAGGGCTCTTCACACACCTCCCCTCCCCCCCCCCTCCCCTCCCCATACTGGAGTCTTGCCCTGATACTAATGTTAAGGGAATGGACTTTGAGTCTAGCTCAACTCCGCTCACACAATTACCCAAGCCCTATTAAAGAGACCACCCATCATATAAGTGAGTCTTCATATAAATGTACTTGATTAATATTATTATCATCATCCCACTGATCTCCTACCAACTCTTGATTACTTATTTTAAGCGAAAATATGGGTTCTAAATAGGCCCTTTGAATAAGCGAGGTTTTTGCTTATAGAAAGATCTCATCATACTTTAGCAAGAATCCCACTGATCTCCTACCCCAAAGCCTTGCTCGCCAGATAAAAAAGGTGAGCACCTAGCGCGAAAGGTTGTTCCTTAGGAAACTCCCACATAGACATGCTTATTCAATAGATAGAACAATATATAGCAGGTTACCCGCTGAGGCTGGAAATCTTTTAGTTTCTACGTAATTAATTAAAGGTCCAGTTATATGAGCAAATTCGACCAAGTAAAGAAGAGCTCACCATCGCTATCTATGATTCCATCATCAATGAGTTTAGAGACACTAAATAACGAAGCTAGCATAGCTGCAGCTGCTGGCCAAAATGCAACTCTTCTAATGTTTAACTTTTCTGCTACTCCCAATGCCCATCCCATATTCTCATCAACTATAACACATGAAACTCCATTTTCATCACACTCATTAATCATATTTATAACTTCCTCAAGTTTCCCAGGCATCACTTCAGCTATTGCTTCTGTCAACTTTTTGAGGTCTGTTCTATCTTCCTCAGGTCCTAATCCATCTGGAATTGAAACTAAGCTTATCTTCTTCTGAACGTCGTCGTTCTCTGATAATGCCTTAATGACTCTTTTGTGATTAAATTCAGAGTTAACAAAGGTGATTTTGCAACCCTCTTTGACTAACCATAATGAAAGTTCCATTAAAGGAAGAACATGGCCTTGTGCTGGATAAGGTATAGCCACAATATGTGGAATAGGGACCATTTTTTCTTTCTTTGCTCTTTTCTTGCTAGTGATTAATATAATTAGCTTGTAAGGGGTTTTTATAGTGGCGTAGCCACCCAATTCCAAAGGTGGTTAAGCGCACGCCCTTCGCCAAAAAATTATACTGCATATACAATAAGTTATATATTACTATTTTATATGGTTATATATTATATTTTGAACATCTTTAATTAACACATTCAAGTGAGGCAGTTCAGGATGTTCAAAGTGATGTGTTGTTCACATATTCAAAGTTCTATTAATTTTATTTGCCAAAACTAAATGGAGACCACCATGTGCGGTCTATCTAATTCTTTTTCGATCTAAAAATTTTCCTAATAAAACAATGCTTAATACTTAAAATTTGTAAATAAATAACTAATCTTAAATGTAATATTTTAACTAAAAATTATTTCTTAGATAAATCTTATAATTTGGAAGTCAAGCTCTACAAAAAATTCTTAAATAAAAGTTCTATATAGAGTACAAATCCTCTCGACTCTCTTTTTTCTCTTGTTTTAAGCTTGCTTTTATTAGTAAATTTTCGAATGTTGTCTTTCTGTTATTTTAATTTCGATTTATAAAATTATAGTTCTATTAAAAATATTTTATTGTTTAGCTAAATATTGCATAGTTTGATTTAAAAATTTTGGGACATCATTCATCGACAAAAAGAATTATAGACTTATTCAAAGTTTGAGTACTCTTGACGGAATTCCTGGTTATGCCACTGTATATAATGGAGCTCAGGTTCAGGAAGTAGGTTTTTTAATAGAGTTTAACTTCTCTACATACCCTAATATGCAATAGTTTTTGTAAAAAAAAAAAAAATAACGGTATCAGGTCACTTAACAACTACGCATAGTTCTCCAATAAAAATTGGGTTTAGTAACCTAAAAATAATTAAAGAAAATTACCTAGTACAACAGGTTAAAAACATTGATAATATACAAATCTTTACGCTATCGATGTATATAAATTGAATCTTTTTAGTATCAAGGATATAGTTGGTAACAATTAAGTTAAAGATTGTCCTTTCAGTATTTCCTAAGAAATATTAACGTTTACCTCTTGTATATTACTTGGTAAATTACTTAATTACCTAAACTCTTGGTTTATAAAATATTAGGTTTTTGTTTTATCTCCTGATGTTTCTTTCCCTAAATGTCAATTGGCGTAATCAGATTGCCCGCCCTTGTTTGTGCTTAGAATAAATGTTTGCATCGACTAAGCTGAGCAACTTCAATTTCATCGATTACTTTGTTACTTGCTATTGTTTTCTTCTTATGTAATCACTTGGACTTGCTATTATATTGTTTTCTTCTTAATTATGTAATCACTTAGAGCGTGTTCGATACGACTATTTTCTTCTTATGTAATAACTTGGACTTGCTATTATAGTGTTTTCTTTTTAATTATGTAATCACTTAGAGCGTGTTCGATACGACTATTATCTAAGTTATTTTTCACCGCAAGTATTCTTTTATGATTGGTTGGAACGAGTCATATGAAATTAAAAGTTAAGATATTTGTATAAAAAATGACTTCCGTTCATAAGCGACTTTGCCATGTTGATATGTTGTCCGCCAATAAATGAGTTTCTCCTTTTGATATGTGGTCAAATACAAGAAACAATTTTTTTATAAAACATCTTATTGGTGAGTATTCCTTCTTGTGACCCTGGTGACTCGGGTTTGATCCACAGCAACGGACATTTATTTTCTCAGACCCTACGATGTGGAATAATACTGGATATATTGTTGTTATGTTTTATTGAAAAATGACTTACATTGTACCAAACACATCCTCGTATCCTGTTGTTATGCGTTGCAACTTGCAGGTTGGGGTACGTCTCGTTGGTGTAATCGGGCACTAACTAAAAGTTCAGTTTCTACTGTCTTAATAAATTTTGTTGCATTAGTCGCTCTGTCCAATTTGATAGATACCAAAAGGTAGCATACCAAAAATAGAATCTTTAAACAAACGTTGGACCTAGTCAGATTATCCTTTTGTAGGATTAAATTTGAAACACTAATGACGTAAAGTTCATCTAAGTATACACTAATACGGAATTGATTATCAAATTTCAAAAGATATGTATGGTAGTTTGGGATATCAAAGGAATAAAAACCATCTTGCCATTATAGATGGACTACTAAAATAAACTTTACTTTGTTTTATGTAGCTTTTGAGTTTGATTAAAATAATAACTTGAGCTATATGTCAAAGGGGATGTAGCTCAAATGGTAGAGCGCTCGCTTTGCATGCGAGAGGCACGGGGTTTGATCCCCCGCATCTCCAATTTTGGATCTTGCTGATTTTTGTACGTGACAACTGACAAGTTGCCTACTGAAAGGTAATATACACTATCATTCATCCCTACTACTTGACTGTTCCATGTAATCAAAGAAACCCTGAAAGTTCTCATCTGAATAATCAGACTATATTATAACCAATCCTATCCTCATCTGAGAAAATCGAGAACCATGTGTTTTCCAGGAATAAATTTTAAAAGACTTTCCCACACAAACATGTCCTGTATGTATAGGCTCCAGGATGCGACATACAAGCAATAAAAAATTGGATATGGTCACAATTAAGGGTGTAACCAAACCAAGTAAGTTGGTTTTCCAAATATTGGAACCAAACCAAACTAATTAAGTCGGTTTTTTATCGATTCGGTTTTTGTCGGTTTTCCGGTTTTTTTGGTTATGTATCGTTTTTTCTTAAATATGAGTCATACGCTACCAAATGCATATTTCGGCGACTACATTTTCTACGTAACACTATCAAATCAATTGTTCATTGAGAAATCTATCATTTACCAAGATATATTGACGATAATTGAATCAAATAGTGATGAATAATTTAAGTACTTATTAAAAATTGATTATTTTTAACATAAAATAAATCCTTGTACTTAGCAAAAGAAAATTATCAATCAAACTAGAATGTAAAGGCAAAGAATTAGATTATTATAATAGCAAAGAACTAGGCTAAATATATAAATGACTAATATGTACCATAAAATTTTAGAAACATTATATATATATATATATATATAAAATTTAAGAGAGACTTTCAGAAACCACTATGTTTTAGTGGTTATTAGCTAGTTGTAGCTACCATTTACTATATTACTTCCTATAACTATGTTATCAGATTTTCTAGAGTGTATTCGATGTATTTAAGCTACTGTATTCATGAATACATTAGCATTTCTAGGCGTGAAACAGGGGATTACAGCTAGACAGATTTTTGTATTCGACTGTATTCATGGCATGAAACATGGGATTACAGCTGGACAAATTATTGTATTCGACTGTATTCAGGACATGAAACATGGGATTACACTGTTTTTAAATGGAAAGTGAATAAATTAACATAATACACTCCTAATATAACTCAACAAACTCAATTATAATACATAAATTTTGTATTTCCATTTATAAAAAAGATTTTCAACCGAAAAACACTCCAAAAACATAGCAATCTTCAGAGAAATTATATAATACATCTGAATACATGATCACGCCCAACTCTAGTCCTAAAAAGGATAAGTAGTCATTGCAAATATAATCTGGTCTAAAAGTCCGGAGTCGAATCTCACAGAGAACTAAGGCATAGCTATTTAATATCACTAAGAAGATAAGTTTGAATAATTCTCTAAATTATAAAGATTGAGATTTATATTTCTAACTAATTAACTAGCAAATACTAGAAAGCGGTAAAATTATCAACTAACGAGACAAAGGGTTGGAGACTAAATTAAGGAGGCCTAGAGTTATGATTTCCCCAATTTTCGATATCCTTCCCGCTATGTTCCCTACATTTTTGCCTATGTATTCTCTACTGATCGTGAGCACTTTAGATGTTGTAATTCTCTCTCGAGCAACTACAACAATTTACTAGACATATTCTCTCGAACTACGCTAGTTGGCTTTATCTAACCGCTCACTATAACCACGTCAAAGCCCCGTTATCTCTAGTCCCACTTTTAAACCTGCCGTATTGATCTCTCATATATTTTAGGAGTGACGTTGTTCAATAACCACCTAAATATATATTCTTTTTCAAGCAACACATACTAAATAGGCACAGTCAATCGATGGTCATTCAACCAACTGAAATAAGCACGTAGTTGGAACAAGTAGATAAATCCAAAGGTTAAATTATATTAAAACATAACAAGAATTCATCCTCCAGAAGTTCCATCAAAACTCTAGATAATAAATTAGTTATTCATAAAAGTATGTGAAAACACAATACTCCAATTCATAACCAACAATAAAAATAGGAAGAAGAAGGGGGAAAACTCGTAATTGAATCTTCCTCCTTACTCCTAGCGTGTTCTTGCCTCCAAGGGTGTTCTTTAACCCTAAAGTAGTGTCTCCTCCTCTCAATTTTGTGTTTTAAGATGTAGTTATATCACTTAGGGTTAATGAGAGGCAAAATTTTTCAATCCAACTTCGGATGGGAGAAGCTGGAATCCGCGTCTGCCTTCGCGTCTAGAAGCGGATTTTGACGCGGATCCAGCTTTTGAATTTCTTCCATTTCGCGAAGTGCTCCGTGCCTTTGCTTCGCTTCGCTATTTTGTGCCTTAACTTTTCTCCTTTTTTGCATCCGACTTCGTGCCACGCATGAGAATAGACGAGCTCTCACTCCTTTAATTTCTTCTTTTTGTGTCGAATTGTTATCTTTTAATCATTTATCATCCATACTCGTTCCTACACATAAGAAACACATAATGAGTATATTTCACTTCAAAAACTATGTAATCTTCCGCAACTCATACAAGAACTAATATGCAAATATACATAAAAAAAATACAATTTTCATCATTTATCAATACATAAATTATATTAATTAAAAAAATATATGAATACATTCATGGAATATAGCGAGACAGTGAATACAATGAAATACATAGAATACAGCGGGATATATTGAAAAAAAAAAAAGATAATGAATACAATGAAATACATTGAATACAGCGAGATACATTGAAATACAATGGGAAAAAAGGCAATGAATACAATGAAATACAGCAAGAGACATTGAAATATATTAACAGAATATTCAAGTTGCTCAGCCCCCAGCTCCATCGTCTTTGTTCAAGAACAACCCTAATGTCGTCTCGTTGAAGCAGCGACAACGCACGTCGTCACCTTTGCCCCGGTTGCCGACGATTAGAGAGAAACTCAAAATATTAAATATTAAAATCATCGAAATTTGCTGCCCTGTGTATACTGGAGACAGGTAAAGTTTGGTATAATATATTATTGGTAGTATTATTGAAGCACGCCTCGATATTGTGATCTGAATGTCATGTTCTCAAGCAGGTATTAGTTGACTTCCAGGAGAACCCCAAAGCTGCATAGGAACATATGAAGAACCCCCTTCTGATGAACAAGATCCAGAAGTTGGTTAGTGCAGGAATTATTCTAGACTCTCGTTCGGGCCATCATCACCACGCCTAATAGATGGATCAGCGGAGGAGAAGACATCGGGAAGTATAGAGAGAGAGAGAGAATAGATATGGGGTCGGGGATAGGAGAAATTTGAGGGGATATGATAGAGAAAAATAATACAAAGCTTATTTTATGGCTCAAGGGTAGGAGGTGACCATAAATAGATATTTGGCTACAAAAAATCAAAAGGATGCTATAGAATATATTTTTTTAAAAGAGTATTTATTTAAAATAAATAAGGTATCAACCTTTGCTATAGGAGGTAACTAATCCTAAATTTAAATAGTTACTTTTATAGCCGGTTTGGTTCGATTTTTTTCGGTTATATTTTGATTAAAATCAAATCAAATTTGATCGATTTTTAAAATTCAAACCAAAACCAAACCAAATCTAAAAAGTATCAGTTTTTATGATCGATTTGGTTCGATTTTTCGGATTTTTATGAACACTCCTAGTCACAATCAGTGTCTAGTTGGAAATGTACTAGGGCGGTTGTGAAAATTTCAAGCACAGCACTTATACTTTCAATAGGTTAAACAAACGAACCTTATATTAAGAAATAAAATTGCTTTTTTTCTCTTTTTTGGGTAGGGGTTTGTTAAACTTGGCCATTTCTCATATTACAGGACTCTATCAAAGGCAAAAGCAAAGCGAAATTTACTTCGCAGATCTTGAGGCGATAAATCATGGTCACAGCCAGATAAAATAGTATGGATTCTTGGCGACCCTATCAGATACCTCGAAAATGCTCTGAGATATATTATTCAAAACCTATAGCAAGTTCAATAGGCACAAAGTAAAAATTATGGGGGAAATGAAAGAGAATAAATAATAAAATGCAGAAGCTGCAAAGGTACATCCGAGGATACAACTTCAATTGATCAAATCGCACCACCTCAATAGGTGTATATAATACAAACCATTTCCAGTTAGCATAACAAAATTGTTTCTGAAGTAAATCATCACTTCAGCCTGACCCAGCTGATTCCATCAGCAAAACTGCATCAATCTTTTGGAGCACAATCACCTCAGCAACAGGGGAGATCTGTCCTGACAGAACAAAAGTTCTAATCATATATTTAGCAAATTCCTGTTCACACGTTCAATAATACAGCTTCTAGCAAGTGAACTACTGTCACTACTACCATCGTTTCAAATAGGTTAGTCAATAAAACACATCAAACCTCAGCCGCAGCAGACGTGTTACCTTGTCCTATCAGAACTCCAATACAGAAAACTCAACTGTATCATGGGTTCTAAGCCTTTTTATAATAACCTATGTTCTACTCCACCGGGCTAAGTGATGAACGACAATTAGTTTCCAAATCTCTACTCCAAAAATATAGTAGTTTACCTCTACATCACAGCACACAAACATCAGAAGAGATGCAAAGCTTCGAGTCAGCCCCACCACTGACTACACTTTCACCTTTCCACCAATCCGCACACAATACCTGTATTGACAGAGTAATGTTAGGAAATACTAATGTGATACAACAAATACTCTTAAACCAGCTCTTAGAAGGCAAAATTTAATACCTTGTCATTGTGAGTATCAATGACAGCAAGGGGCCACTGCAATACAAATTTTTTGACTCAGGAATGGAAATATTAGTGTTTATAAAAAGCCATACTAGTCAATATAGGGATGTTAAAAGTGTAGTACTAACCGCAGTTCTCAAGTCCCATAACATTACTTTCCCATCATAAGATGCAGAAACCAAGTGAAACCATGACTTTTCATGCCACTTGCAGGCAGATATCCAAGAACTGTGTGATGAGAACTGATAAACAGGAGCCGAAGTACCTGTTAAGTAAAAGATGAAAGTACTTCTTCATATATCAATGTATGCTGTAAGGTCCTCAATTACTTGGAACTATAAACACAAAGAAAAGATATTTAAGCACAGAGAGACAGAGAGGTAAAGTTCAGGGTGTTTAAAAGTGCTTCTGTAAGTTGGACAGAAGAAAGAAACCTGGTTTGCGAGGATCCCATATCCTAAGAATGGGGTCAGAACCACCGGCAGCAATGAGGGCAGAACCTTCACCTCCAACATCAAGGCAATTAATGACTTTGTCGCAATACTGTTGAAGAGAAAGATGGTCATTATCCATTACTTTTAGGAAAATAAAGTTTCCAGCTCCCAACCCAATAGACTAAAAAAAGATACTATACATCTTGGCATTAAAAATTCAGAAACCAGCAACTAATCATGATGAGACGGTATCTTTTTCTTCAAGATAGTTTACAACAACAACAACAACAACCCAGTATAGTCCCACTTAGTGGGATCTGGGGAGGGTAGTGTGTACGCAGACCTTATCCCTACCCTAGGGTAGAGAGGCTGTTTCCAAATAGACCCCCGGCATCCTTCCCTCCAAGAACTTTCCACCTTGCTCTTGGGGAGACTCGAACTCACAACCTCTTGGTTGGAACTTCAAGATAGTTTAATTTTTAAAATATGATTGTTGACTGCTGAAGAGAAATGTTATCTCTGACAGGAAGTCGAAGTAATATCACGAATAATAGCATATTTAAGTGCCTCAACTTCCCCAAAATTTTCATATATTCATATTTTGCAAGTCGGAAATTTATTTCGCCCCCACTGTATGTAATTTTCGTAAAACAAGCCTACATGCATAGGACAGTAGAGATGTGACTGGAAGAAAAGAAGTAAAGAGACGGTATGTCACCATGTTCAGTGAATCCTTGCCCATCTCAACATCCCATCTTCTTATAGAGTGATCCCATGATGCTGAATACATTGTTTCATCTTGTGGCCACACCACGGAAGACACACATTGTGTATGTCCTACAAGTGTGGATTTAGCCTCCTCCTGTGAGCATAAGACGTGATAGATTTCTTGAGTACAAGATTAAGATAACAAACATTAACATTATAAAAATTAAAGAGAAAACAATAGAAAAAGAAGAGACAAAGAACAAAGATCAAACACCTCTCCTGGTAGCCAAAGACTAACATATTTCAGAAATACATTTCAACATTATTTTGGTCCCTTCATTTGCATTGATAAACATTGTCTTCTGAGGAAATCAGAAGCTTTTTATCTTCCACAAAAAGGACAAAAGATTTCGCTAATAATTATCAGTTGTCAATGAGATGTAACATAGAAAGCCAGAGACACATTTGACTGGCACAAAATTGTTGCTGGAACAACTTAGAGAAGAAGAATAAAATAGCGACAGAGGTGGTAAATAAGGAACAAGGGAGGACAATAGGTGGGGGGAAGGAAGAAGAACAAATAGCAACACAAAGTTGGAGGCACTGCAGGAAGATGGGTGAGGCAATGGATAGGTGTGGCATATACCAACATATAACAGGTAGGATGGAGAAGGGGTAGGGTTCAGCGAAGAAGAGGTTTTGCCAAAAAGTAAAAGTACATTGTTAGTTACGTGTAGTCGTGAATGCCTTGCACTGGAACTATTTTTCAAAACCAAAATAGTAACTGCTGCCGTAAACTATTTTTCCTCCTCTTTCAATGACTTTGAGAACAGACACATCATCCTTTTCTATGTGGATAAGGTAGAACAGACACATTATCCTTATTAAACAGGTCATGGATTTTAATCACTACGCTGCATGAAATATTTGTATTTTTCAGTCTTTAACCTAGACAGTTAGAAGAAATGTAGTCATACTTCTACTTGAGTATCTTCCTCTTTGGCATCCTTTTTCCTTTTCTTGACTGAAACTACATCACCTGTATCTGAGCCACTTGCTTGCCACAAAGCTATTTGGCAATCCCAGGACCCTGAACACACCTGTCAACACAATAAATGCTGGGGAGTTGGTAAAGTTCTTAGAACTAATTTCGTAGTTATAAAAAGCTTCAAATGAACAATTAAGTGAAGAGATGCACGACCATATCTCCAGCGGGGTTTGCTGCAACACTTTGGACAGAAGCATTATGTCCATGTAAAATCTTAAAGGATCTAATCCTCTTTAGCTGATCCGAAGACTCATCTGCATCAAACTTTTAAGCCAAACAAATACTAATTAATGGAAGATCACAAATTAGCAGTGAGTTATCAGTAGTGCAAACAGACCATGTTACCTTCCAGAGCCGCAGTGTCCTATCCTTGGAGGCCGTGGCTACTATTTGATCAACACCACTTGGAGCCACTAAAGAAAATAAATGGTACAAAATAAAATAAACATAGATAGAACAGGGGAAAGCAATGAAGCACAGAAAAGTAGATATGCAGGAGCAATTTAAACTATATTTCAATACTGATTGTCATGCTGGTAAACTTTTTAGGTAGCCAGCGTGTTTCAGCATTGCAAAGCAACTTAATAGAAGGGATATCAACAAGAAATATTAACGAAAAAAGGAATATCAAACGCAGGTGATGTGGGTGTGAGGAGCATGGTATCCCAGATAAATGATAATGGCAGCAGAGAATAGAGCATAATGCTTGAAAACGAACAACTGAGGAGAAACTATCTCCCACTGATACCTCTTGGTTTGACAACACAAACAGAAGTAATTGCACCAGTATGGCCCTCCAATTGATGTGTACAAGATCCAGCAGCCTTCCATATTCTGATTAACACTATCAAATGTTAGGTTGACACAACAACATAAAACAAACCAAGCCGATTTTTGAACCAAAAATACAATTAGCAAAGAATATAAAATCAGCAGATTACCTTCCACAACCATCATAGCATCCAGTCAAAATAAACCTGTCAGATCACATATATGCACATCTTGTCAGTTAAGGCTATGGGAAGAAGACCATTGTTAGAGAATTAATGGTAACCATCAAATATTTTAGGACAATGAAGCACATGGAGAATGAAATTTAGCTACAAAACACTTGAACAAAAGCAGCAAAATGTAATAAGGAAACATTTCCTCAGAAATCTAGTGTGTAAGAGATATCAATGGAGTGAAGTGAATGCAAAAGAGACCTGAAGTATAACCACACAGATCCAATAGCCAGAGATGTTGAATCATTCCATTTATCTTTATTATGCAGACTCACTATTTTTGTTTTTTCATTTTTTTTGGGGGGGGGACAAAACCAATATTCTCATTCAGTAAACAAGTTCCTTTAGAAGAAACTCCCACCAAATCTCAAAAATATTAAACAAATGAAATATATACAAGTTGGTGAAAACTACAAGAACACACCAAAGATTCTAGAAAAACAAATTTCACACTCATGCTTACTTAGAATTAGAACCATCAACTGCACTGACCCAGTCGTCATGCAAAGATGGCTCTTCTTGTTTTCTTGGAGCCACAGCTTTAATGTACTCAATCTCTAATATTTTCTCCTGTAAAAGATATAGAGAACAGTTACACATAAAAGGAGGAGTATAAGAACCGCCGAATAAACGTATATATGTAAAAAGTTTTGTCAAAAATCTCAATGGCTTGTTAGTGAAATAGGCCACTACCGGCTAGTGAAAGAGAGCATAAGAGAAACAACTGGGAAGGAACTTGAATTATAGAGTAGATACTTCTAGAACCTTCAGGTATGTATACCCTTTTGCAATCTTTAGCATTTCCGTGAAGAAAATGTTCACATTACACTACAATGTATACAATTTTGAAACAGAACTATTAATACTTTGGAGTTGAGTAGGAGCAAAAGCACATAAGAGGAGACAGTATATGTTTTACTTTTTCTACAACTTTGAGACTCCAATAAGAGATACAATTGCAAACATAAAGAGAATAACACTCAGAAATAAAGAAAAATAACAATCCCACAAGCAGCAGCCAGTAAATGCTTTGTGGAATTAGAAATAGTCCCAAGTAATAGGGTACACTGAGCTAATCCAACTATTGGTACAAGTTCAGCTCAAGCTTGCCCACGTTTATCAATTTTATGACTGGCTATTCATCCTTTTCTAGAGGATCTAATTATCATCAGTCATTATGCTGAGACAAATTGAAGAAACATACATTAAACAGAATGCACATTAATGGAGCAACAAAAACACACTTCTGTTATGGTGTTTCAAAATGTTTACATGAATGTATAGAGGTCATTCAATATTTTCTTTGGAAGCAAGATTAACCAGTTTTATCTTTTGATTTTTAAGTTGGTCTGAAGAGACAAAACAGTACTACTGGAACTGCGATCACTCTAGCAGTCAAGAAGTCATTTCAAGAAAAAAAACTTACAGCTGAAATGCCCTTGGCAAGGAGAAACTCTTCAAGTGACATGCGGACCAGTTCTCCATCAATGAGAAAATCAAAAGGCTCAGTATTCCATTCATCTTTCCCTGAGAATAATCAAATGACAATCAGGTAAGCATAATAGTAAGAACATGGATTGTAGGCCCAGCGAGCAGATAATACAGTGCTTGTCCAGTATACATAAGATCAGGCCCTCTATTTAATTAAATATTAAGCCATTACTCTTTTATCTCTAATACCAAATTTAGTTAGAACATAAACAAATAATTACCTACAAAAACATATTAATCGAGCCATATCTAAGGATAAAGTAGCTGAATTATGGCACCACTAACCCATAACAACAATGCTCTCGAACACAAGCAATAACTTATTCAACATGTCAATGTAGGTTAACAAATACCCATTTAAAGCAATTTACAAGCTCGTAGCTTAAGCAACTGAAGATAAACCAATCATAAGCCAAATTAACAATTAAAATGCATTGTTTAGAATATTTACAAGTGTAATGGTGAACCATCTTTACCCACAGCTACCATATCCTCTGTAATTATAATTTATTTATCTACAACAACAAAAAATGAACCATACTAATTCAAACTACATAACACGACCAACAATCAATCAACTATGCCTCAGTCCTAAACTAGTTGGGAAAAGCTATAAATTTTAGAAAATTAATACTGGGAAGAATAATTAGAAGTTGTTACCAGCTTTAAGGAGGTTGTTTACAATGGAAGAGAGGCCGAAACGGGTGAGATTGGAGGGAATAGCAATGGAAGTAGTTGGGGCTTTAAATGGAGGCTTCAACTTCGTGACGAACCGGACCTGTACCCGCCTCGCTGCCTCTTCAACGTCCCCGTCAATATCCATTCCCGCCATTAATTCGTCAGAGTTAATCGGAGAAAGGTTGAGGATGCTAGGGTTTAACAGGTTGATTGGGGAAGTTGGCGGGTCGAGCTAGGGTTTAACGGAAATTTTGAAGTCTTGTTCATCTATTTTTGAATCTTCGATAAAAGGGTTGGGCCTCTTATTTGGTTTGGGCTTCATGTACTGTGTTGGTGTAACTTGTGAGATAGTCAGTCATACAATTGCTTAAAATAAAAATAGGAAAGAATATATTATATATGTATAATTTATATATAATGTGTATAATTTATGTATACAGGATAGAGAAAAGAAATAGTAAATTTGACCGGCTATTTGTGTAAATACCCCTTTCTCCTTCGCTCTTTTCCTCTAATTTCTGAACTATTTACTTTCATTATCATATTTAAAATAATATAGAGAGAGATAGAGTAGTACTGTACTAATGTGATAAAATAAACAATGAATTTCTAAGTGCAGAAAATTTGATAATGTAATCTATTTTTATTAATTTTCAAATGACATATACATAAATAAAAGAATTCATTGACAAATACAGTATATTTCACTACTTGAGTTGTGAGTTTCTTAAACTACACTGACCATATTATAGAATAGGAAAGAAAAAATTTGTAAATGTTAGATTAAGGCAACAACAATAACAACAACATACCCAGTATTATTCTACACCGTGGGGTCTGGGGGGAATAGTGTGTACAAACCTTACCCTTACCTTGTGAAGATAGAGAAGTTGTTTCCAATAGACCCTCGACTTGGGAAAGAATTGGTTGATTTGAGGAAAAGTTTCCAAGTCCAAACATGTGGGTGCTTGAGTGGAAAGAGAGGACTAGCAATTTGAAAAGGTGTTCGTTGTGGACTGAAATAACATATTTCCATCTTGTTTTTCAAAAAAAAATATGAATAGTTTCAAAATAAATAAAAACGCTAGAAGGAGGGCTTGAACCTCCGACCTTGTGGTTAACAGCCACACGCTCTAACCAACTGAGCCATTCCAGCTTCTTGTTTTAATCTGTATTCAATATATTAAACTTAGTGATTTTCACAGACTACTATGATGAAGAAATTGGCAGGTAGTTCAAAGGCAGGTCTAGGGCTGTCCAAGGGTAGGGCAATATCAGTAATCGTACCGGATCGTATTGCTCCAGTTGAAGGGTAGGGCCACAGGGGTGAGAGATTTTGGTGAAGGGTATGGGTAAAGGCAGGATACCCGAAATAGTACCCTTAGTACCGGTACCGTAAGTACCCTTAGGGGTCCTTTGGTATGAGCTATAAGTAGATATAGTGCTGGTATAAAGATTTAATACCATCTTAATAATTTGTTTGGTAAGCAAATCAGGTATAAGTTATCCTGGGATTAAAATTAGTACCACGATAACCAGAGGTGGATCCAGGATTTAAATCCTATGGATTCAATTTTAAGGTTTTTAACATTGAATCCATTATATTTTTAAAGTTATAGGTTCATATCTACTATTTTTGCAATTTTAATGAATTTTTACATACAAATTTTTACTTCGCGTCGAAAGTTATGGGTTCAATTGAACCCGTAGGTAGTACACTACATCCGCCTCTGACGATAACTTATACCTTATAGGAGGTGGGGGTAATTAATGCGCGGGACACTTATACCTTCTTCTTATAAATTATGCAAATGTTATTTTTAATACAACATACCAAACAGTGAATAGAAAAAAATACCAGGATAACTAATTCCAGCATAACCCGTATTCAAACCAAACAACCCCTTAAAGGTACCGTACCAGTACCGGAACGGTACCCAAACTTTTTCTTCTAATTTAAAATCTGGTCGTTTTTGTACCAGTAGCCAACGGCCAAAAACAGCTATTTTTGCCTCCCTAATCCCCCAACATCCCCCTACCCCCTAATTTATGTTTTTAACTCCTAAGTTTGTTCAAATATACTTTGTCCTTATTTTAAAACTATAAATACCCCAATTTATTCTTTCAATTTTCATTCAAAAACTCTCATAGCTCTCTCAATTTCTAATTGCAATTAACGTTGGCGTTTACGTCGGTGTTTGGTATATTCATTCCAACTCATATTAATTTCCGCATTTATTCTTGTTATACTTATGTTGCTATTTGTTGTAATTTTAATTATCTATTATTAAAAATGGCTCTTAAACTAGTAAAAAGGTGTGTAATAGATCTACTAAGGGTAATGCAAGGGAGGGGGAGATCGTTGTTTTGAAACAAATCCTAATCAATCCGGTTAGGAGTTACATACAAGAGAAGTATAATCGTGCTTTTCCAGGTTTTCCTAGAAGAACTGTTAGAAATAATATTTGCGATGAAGACTTGCTGAAATAATTGAAGAGAAGAAACTTTGGTCTCCCAAAAATAATTCAAGAAGACAACGATGCCTATAGTAAAATACTATCTACCGAGACAACGAGGACGCAGAAGAACAAGTGCTATCAATTTCAAGTGAAGAACCAATAGAAATTATTGAAAATTCTGTAAATTGTAAAAAAATATACACTTTTATTTTTATAAGTATTGAAATAAAAGTATTAAATTTTTTTCAATAACTTAAGAAAATTACCCTTAAGGAACCCTTAGCTTACACTGTGTTTCGATGGTTGTTTCCGGTTGTATTGTATTGTATTGTTACCTCACATACAATGTTTGTTTTGATTGTTTATATAAAACTGATTGTATCGTATTGTTTAATCCATTGTTCCGAAACAATGAAAACCCTCATTTTATGAAACAACCAAATCCGTGTGGTGGGATTGTTTCGTATATTCCTTTCCAATTATGCCCACACTTATTATTCTATATTTCAATTTTACCCTTTACCCTTTACCCTATTATTTATACTATATTCACCATAATAAGTACTTTGTCTCATCTTATTTCTGCCGTGCAAGTTAACAGACGGTATCGTCTCTTTCCAGTTTCCAACCAACTTTTTACAGGTTAGGTCTCTTTCCAACGACGGTATCCTCTCTTTCATCTATTTTCCTTGAGTGGAGTCGTTGTAGTCAATTCACTTTTGTAAACATATGAAATATAAATATCGACGGCTATGAATTATAGTATTATTTCTGTTGCATCATTACTCTTATTACGTCACTTTCCTTACATTGAACTACTTTATGTATTTGTCTGCTTGTTATCACTTTCATATCATTATGTATTTGTATAATTTACATCACTTTCATATCGTTTTATGTTGAACTACTTCAGATTGCTAATGGGGTGTATTTGTCTGCTTGTTTTTTCTGTCAATTATTTTGTATTACTGCTGTCACTTTGTTGAATCTTTTCAGTATTTTTTCTGGTTAGTTCATCTATGATATTGGTTAATGTATCTCACTTAATTTTATTATAGATGGCTGATCGGAATAATCAAAATAATAGATAAATATTGGACCAAGTGAGCTCTTTAACTACATATGCTGCTTGCTTAGTAGCTATTTGGTTTTGGACTTATGTACGTGAAATTGAAAATGACCGACGTACGATCACACATGATATACGACTGGAAAGTGAACAAGTTAGACATGAATTATTGAGTCATTTATTCTCAACTGAACTTTGTCGTAATATTATTAGAATGACCCCTTTAGCTTTTACCGATTTATGTGAGATGTTAGTTAGAGAGGGTGATCTTAGACCAACACTTCAAGCTACAGTTGAAGAGCAAGTTGCAAAAACACTTTACCTGTTAGCGCATAATACGACAAATCGCGAGTTAGCTTTTATCTTTCGACGATCTAGGGAGTCGGTTAGTCGTCATTTTCATATTGTCCTACGAGCGATCTTGGGGTTATATGAAAAATTTATTAAACAACCTGATGGCTCTCAAGTTCCTTCTGAAATTGCCAGCAGCCCAAGATTCTACCCATATTTTAAGGTGAACACAAATATAATTTTATTGAACTTTTAGCTAAATTCAAGGTTGATTGCATATAATTTATTATAATAATGTTAGAATTGTATTGGTGCAATTGATGGAACACATATACGTGTTAAAGTTTCACAACGTGAAGCACCTAGATACCGTGGAAGAAAAGATTATCCAACACAAAATGTATTGGCTGCATGCACATTTGATTTAAAATTCACATATGTGTTAGCTGGTTGGGAAGGGACGGCATCTGATTCAAGAATCATGAAAGAAGCGTTAAATAGACAAGATCCGCTAAAACTTCCAGAAGGTAAATATTTTATATATTTATATAGGGAAAGTTAGATGTGATGAATAAATAATTAAAGCTTTTACTTTTTATCTTTAGGAAAATACTACCTTGTTGATGCTGGATTGATGTTGAGAAGTGGACTTATTACGCCTCATCGTGGGGAGCGATATCACTTGAAAGAGTATTCAAGAAATCCTCGTGAATTATTTAATCTGCGACACGCATCTTTGCGTAATGCTATTGAACGAGCTTTTGGAGTTCTTAAAAAGAGATTTCCTATAATTTCTAGTTCAACTGAACCGTCATATGGTGTTGAAACTCAAAAGCTTATTATTTTTTCATGTTGTATTTTGCACAACTACTTAAGAGGTGCAGATCCAAATGATGAGTTACTTGCACAAGTTGATGCGGAGCTTATGAATGATAATGATATGCATGAAGAACCACCAAATCCTAGGGAAAGTAGTGAGGAGTTTAGAAAGGGGGAGTTGATTAGAGATGGCATAGCAGCTGACATGTGGGCTAATTATCAAGTTTAATCTTCTAGGAGAAAAAAAGTCAACAAATTTTTTCGTGTTTATTTATTTGATGTTGTTTGAAATTAATTTTGGCTATTGTTTAAATAAAATGTATTATGTACTATGCATTTATTTTATTTCATTTGGGCATTTATTTTATTTTATGTCTGCTTAATTTTTCATTAAGTCTTATGAATATCTCTTAATTATGTAGTTATCAATATGCCGAAAAAGTCAAAGGCATCCTCAAGCGACACAAATCTTTCAGATAACACTGCTTGTATTTGGTCAAATGTTATGGATGATGCCTTAATTGATGCATTCTATCATGAGCACACACTTGGAAACATGGTTGGTGGAACTTTTACTCCACACGCGATTGATAATATAGTGAAAGAGATGCAATCAAAATTTCCAGATAAAGTTTTTAAGAAGGAGAGAGTTCACAACCGAATGAGAAATATTAAAACAAAATTTAGCAAGTGTTATGACACCTTTCAAAATGGGATGAGCGGGTTTGCATGGGATTCCAACACAAATATGTGGAATGCTGAATCTGAAGTATGGGATCAATTGATACAGGTACATTAATTTTTAGCAGTTTTGTTCTTTCGCATAATCCACGATGATAACTTCAGTTCTTGTATTATCATTAACAAACTGGATTCTGATCTATGTTTATGCAATAAAACATGTTTATTTTGGGGTGGTGCGTGGGAGGTAGGGATACTCTCATATCATTTTATAAGTTGCTAATAGAAAAGATGGATATATCCTCAAAAAGATAATATATGGTCAGCTTAACTGTTTTATCAAGATATAGAGGATAAATGCATTGTGTTCATGCTCAACTACTAGTCGAGAAGATGTGCTTGCTCTGTTTAAAATGTACAAGAATGAGACTGTTCTAAATAGTTATGGAAAAATCCTTGTTAGGTATCCAGTCTCATTTTTTACATTATTATATTGTACTTTTTTTGTGTGCAGGCTAAGCCTGAAGCTGCTGAATGGAGAAACAAGCCGATTAGAAATTATGATAAGCTAATTGAGCTATATGGAAGGGATAGAGCTACTGGAAAGCAAGCTGAGACTGGAGCAGATATGGTAAAAAGGGGTGCTTGTAATAATTTGAGAAAATCACGTGATAGTCCATTGACTATTGATGAGGTAGATGAACTAATTTCCATGAATGCTGCCTCTTTGGAAAATATCGAGGAACATGGACAACATGAGCAATATCAATCAACTCAGGAAGCACGTAAATCTAATGCATATTCAGAGGTACCGACTTCTAGCAGGAATAAAAAATCTAAACATGATCATTTTGAAGGCATGACTGATATGTTGAGAGGTGGGATGAATAATTTGGCTAATGCAATTAATCGGCTTTCAACTATGCCACCTATTCCTGAGAGTGAGATATGGCAAATGGTATAAGGGTTGGATTTAGAGCCTAGTATGCACATGAAAGCTTATATATTTCTTTGCAGACATGCAGACTTGTGCCGCACACTGATTGGGTGTCCATTGGAAGACCGCAAATTTCTTTTACTAACCTTGATGTCGTCACCTGGCAATTGAGTTAGACTAAATATTTTTTGTGCTTTAGCTATTGAGGATTTTATAGACTTTGACTAGATCGATATGAATTTTATATGTCATGTTGCTAGAAATTTTTATTATATTATGCACTTTAAGTTTGGAATTATTTGAGATATGGAACAATATCATTCCACTTCATGTGTTTTCTCTATATTGTGGTTGTTTAGTTATCTTCTACTTGTGTCCGTATTAGATCCGATATATCATTTTTCAAAGAATAGCATTTAGTACTACATATTTTGACAAGTACATGTCATTTAACATGTAAATAGCAAAAAATAATCATAGATATAGATGCTTCGACCCTACCATTAGTTTCAAGTGTTATACCTCTTTCCAACCTTTAATAAAATAATTGAGGGTATTTTAGTAAACTTAGCAGTACAGTACAGTACAGTACAGTCAAGCCAAACAATAAAGATATTATTTAACAACAGCAAACGATACAGTCTATCCAAACGTTGTATCCATCAAAACGATACAATACAGTACAGTACAATACAATACGATACATTATAAAACGATGGGGAACAATGATCCAAACAGTGTTACCCTTACCCTCCTCGTACCCTTAACCCTTAAGGACCCAGTACCCGCCCTAGGCAGGTCAGATGTAGTAGCAGCTCCAAAACCATTTTGTGATGTTTAAAAGATACTGCAAAAACTCCATAACTTCTGAATCTCTGGTGGCGATAAAAGACTGAAATGCATGTCTGAACGAAGTTTTGGAATTGGCTGGTTGGTTTCCTCTGCTGAACTAATGAAATACCATGTTCTTCTGAAAATGATAAGTAATTTTTGGCACTTTTTTACAATTGTATTACCAACATCCCTAGAAATGAATTAGTACAACCAATAGGATAACGTTAAATAAAATAATAACAGTTCAAAAGACGATTTCTCACTTGCTTGCCCTTCATACAAATATTGCTATTGCCCTTATTATTAAATACGGAGCGGAAAATATCAAGTCTGCCAAACCCCCACCAAAGCCATTGACGAAATAAGAAAGGTGAAGAGAAGAAACATTTAAGCCTATAAATTCATAAAACTAGACAAGTGTAATCAACACATGAACCCTGTTAGAAATGGATGACATTTTATTCACGCATGACTCAAAATATATGTCCTAGACATTCTCTTGAAACAAGTCCCTGAAACGCAGTAGAAGCCAAGCATTTTTTTCAACCCCTGGTGTTGGCGAAATCCTTTGGCTCATCATCATCATCCCTGTAATTTCCTTCTGATGTCTCCTGTCCAATATCTTCATTTATAGATTGAGTCCCTTGATCTACACTGACCTGTTCTTGACCTCCATTAAATGATGCTCCGGGGCTCTCACCAAAGCCATTTCCATTGTTTCCACCGTCATAACCACCTGAAAAGCTATTGCCTGGACCGGAATAATTGCTGTTCGGAGTGTTTCCATAGTTAGCACTGCCATACCCCACGCCTCCCTCAGCAGGGGAACTGTTGTCATTTCCATAGTTACTGCCACCTCCATAGCTACCGTATCCACCAGCAGAAGTGTTACCACCAGAAAATCCACCACCATAATTGTTGGTTGGGTAACCTCCAGCACCTGCAGAATTTCCACCTTCCCCAACGTAGTTAAAGCCACTACTGTTACCATAGCCACCTCCTCCGCCTCCATAATTGCTGGCTGCATAACCTCCGCCACCTGCAAAATTTCCACCTTCACCACCGTAGTTAAAGCCACCACCACCTCCACCGTAGCCACCTCCAAATCCAGCACGACGCTTTTCTGTTGCATAATTCACCCTTATCCGTCTTCCATGAAGATCCTGGAAAAGTTTACGCAGCATAAATTACCTTGGCACCATTAAAAAAATAACAAAATTGACCGGTGATAACATTAATTGCAGGCGATATCATGGTTATTGGCCAACACAAGATGGAATTGGCAGGTGGTCCGGGGGAGAGGGGCAAAAGGTAAGTTGGGAGAGGGGCAAAAGGTAAGTTGTAAGTATATTGAAGCGAGTCAAAATACAAGCGGTACGATTTGCTAGAGGACTCTCTCTCTCTCTCTACAAATAACCTTACTATGTAAAATTGATTATGAGAATTACCCCATGAATCGAATAAACAAGATGAAAGGCGTTAAGGTACAAAGTGTTGTCACGAAGGAATTTGGTAATTAAAGTTCTGAGTGAAATATTGTCCTCTGAACTATGTATTACAAGTAAAAAGTGTCCCTTTCCTATGAAATCCATATTTTGGTCTATTCAAGTTCTTTAGTTTTTGGATATTGATTAAAACCTATGTAATTTGTGTTCACAAGCATAATTTTCCAACTAGAAGTAACATCCTAAGTTGCTCGGACACGGGTGTGGGTGTCAGACACGGGTGTGGATCTAGAGGTCGGTCTTTCGAGATGTAAATTCTAAGATTCGGGGATACGGATCCTAGTACTAATACATGTGCGGGGATCCAGCTTAAAATAATTCAAAAAAAAAATAAAAACATAAAAATATCTCTAAATTATGAGAAATTTTGTGGAATACTTACATATAGCTTGTAAAGTGTGAATTTCTTTTTTATTCTCAAGTTGTAGATAAGTAAAGAATTGATTTCCTAAATATGATATGCTATTTCTTCAAATTTACCTAGTTTTGGTTCTGATTTCGGGAATCATATTATATTTCGTCTCGAACTTTTCCATCTGTCGTGGTCAAAGTATCCAAAATTGTTTGACCAGATCCGGTACGGATCCCATACCCACCCCCATACTAGTGTCGTGTCGACACGGGTGCGGCACCTAAACTGCCGTGTCGGAGCAACTTAGGTAACATCATACCTGGCCATCCATGGCCTGCAATGCACTTGCTGCTTCTTCACTTGATGGAAAACTGATAAAACCAAAACCTCTGGACCTCCCAGTATCACGATCCATAATAACTCTAGCTGCAAAGGAAGAGGAAATAGTTTATTTCAAAGTTCAACTAAACAACACGCAGCAAAAGAAGCCAGCTTCAGGAAAAAATTTCAGAGATGCAGCATACACGAATCTGTCACATGGGTCATTTCACCATCGAGTTGATAGTTTCACCAAGAACTAAATTGATAAAGAAACATGTCCAATTCAGACCAAACACTTCTTGTTTCATCAATAAAAAAACTGAACTCCAACTTCATAACTAATTTCAAAACAATGAAGGAGAATTGTGTATTCCGCATATTCACTATGCCTTCACAAATGTGATCTTCTGTGAGCGCTAGCTCATTTCTGTTGGCGATCACGGCAGCATTATTCTATTTCTTATGATCTTTTGGTATTAGCTAATGCTGCAACTATACAGTGATTCCTCATTTTTTAAATATAGTGCATTGCTAAAATTTAAATCTACCTATGCGGAATAATAACCCTAGTACCTTCGATCACATCACCGTATTGGGAAAATGCCTCCTTCAGAGAGCTCTCATCAGTGCCATATGAGAGACCTGCAGGGGACAATAAGCCGTTATAGAGTAACCAAAAGAAGTTGAAAAATCATAGCAAATCCATACACAGAGACAAGATCCTCTCACCCCCAACAAAAAGCTTAGACGAAGACATGCTTCTTATTGCCTGGAAAAGCGACGCATTTGAGGCAGAGAGTTCCAAGTTTGAGTGTTTGCTTACACTCTGTTTAAGAATACTCCCAACTCTATTGAAAAAAGCCATCTTTAAACCTAGTAAAAACAAAACAGTATAGAGTCAGCATCACAAATCCAATCTAAAAATAAACATTACCGACCCATATTTAAAAAGATCCTTTTTCCTCTCAATGAAAAGTCAAAAAAGATACTGTTCTGAGCTCATTTACATCTATGCTCGATATTCGTCATACGATATGCGGGCATAAAATAAAGAATACAAAACATCCAAAAAACACCACGAATTTGTTATAGCAATCGTGATCACGCAACACATATCAAAAATGGTAAAAACCCTAATCTTATAAAAGCTAAAGAAGCAGTACAACAAAAGAAACAGATAGAAATTCTTAAAATTTGAACAATTAATTCGTTAAAGACCAAGCTAACGAGTACTATAATATGAATTAAAGGAAGCAGAAAAAACTTACCCTTGCTGGAATGATTCACAGAAGCACACTTCTTCGTTCGCTATCCCCACAGAAGGGTTTTAGAAGAAGAAGAAGGCTAAAGTTCAATAAATAGCCCAAAAATATCTGGGCCTTCGATTACAACTTGCTCATTCTTGGCCGTTCGATGAAATAGAATGATAGTATGGCGGTGGTCAACGGAACTTGGGTTCATGGTTTTTCTTTTTTATGGAACATTTTTCTGTTTCTTTTTTATATTTTCATTTTAGCCAAAAGGCTAAAAAAAAGGATTTTTTTAGGGCAATTGTTTAACCTGAAAAGATATTTTATGCACCCTAGTTAATAGTCATACACCATTAGTTGTATTGACTGGGTTAGTATAGTAATAGGCTCGTTTTGGTCATTTGGTGTAGGTGATTAGATAAAAATAATTTTACAAATCATTTTTGGGTATTTTATTTGGAGATAATATTTGTCAAATCTGATAGTGATGGAAGGCTGGACCCTGAAGGACAGGTGAAACCGTGAAAATCATTCCCCCCTCCCATTTTATAATATTTATTTTACGTTTGATATTCACGATTCCCCCCCCCCCCCGCCCCTCCCCCCCGTAATAATCTTTTAATATTATATATTCTATTTGTTACCTCGATGCTTTATAATCTAAATTATGTGTTATCTTATTCTAATGGCAATTTAGTTCAGTTAAAATCATTTCTTGAATCTTGATATTTTGTTTAATGAATAATATAAAAAATTGATCTGCACTATATTATGGTACAATGTAGGGGTGCTTATCGGGCGGATCGGGAAGATAATTACGTTTAACGGTTCGGCTTATCAGATGTCGGATTATAAATTAGTAATTCACTAACCATTCAATAAGACAACTAGCAGATTTGTATTGGATTAACGATTATCCGACAATTTATTGGCTAGACCGAATAGAATTTTTTTGAATAATCCTAGTCTTGTAAACACTAAATGGTCAAACCTGATAAAGTGACTCGACTCCCTTGTTAGTATGTACTGCACTTTAGTTTATGAGGCTTGTTAACATTTGTTGTTACATGATAGAATCTGTTAACACTTTGTAGTTTGTACTACACTAATGCACTTATTGTAAGTATTTCTTTTGGCTGCAAAGCTAAATGTTTCATGTCCAAAAAAGAAAAGACTAAAAACCGGTCAAACTGATTTGAAACTTATATACAATCAAGCATGTACGTCTAGGTGGTTTTTTTTATATATAAATCCTTTTGAAATCTCCAGAGGAGGTAGATCTGCATATAGTTAATGGGCATAAATAAAGATATGTATATGTTAGTGTGGGTATAATTTGACATGTGATGATGGATTGGCCTCATCAATCAAAACTGCATAGTTCAGTGGCTTTTATACCTTTCCATTGTAGGACTCCATATGACGACCTCCTCTTTTAGCGACTCCATTGTTCTTGTTTCAACTACTTGGTTTGGTGATTAGATTTCTCTTAATTGGTCCTTTACATGTGTTAACCCCATGCAGCTAGTGTCCAAGATCATCAATTCATCAGTCCGAAGCATCAACCAAAGCTAAAGGATGTCAGACAAGTGTCATGTGGCAAAAAGTAGTTAGGGTTTCAATAGTACTTTATACACATAGGGGTGAAAGTGTAAATATAAATTTTTTTAATGGATTTACGGTTATCCAATAAGAAAATTGAGTAATACACCCTCAAACCGTTAAGCCGTTAATTATAAAATCTTAATTCGTTCACCAACTATTACCCCGATAACCCGATACAAATAAGTCAATAAGCTATCGATTCGATTCGATTAACGGTTACGGTTCGGTCTTAAACAGCCCTAATACAGCGAGAACATTTGATGGTTCAAAACTTCAAATTGTTCCGCCTAGACTAATTTACTAGACGGAAATTTGAAAATAACATTTAATATGGGTAAGCTTTGATGAATTATGACAACAATCCCATATATCACACTTGGATGTATGGTGTAGCCGTCAAGCACACGGGGGGACTTCAATCCAGAAAACACGAGGCATTGAATGCAATATGTTACTGAATTACGAAAGGTTTGCTAACTCTAATTAAGTTTACAGGGCCATGAAACAATAGCTAATGGACAAACAGAGACATGGTCTCTATCAAACATAATATCTGTGAACAAGGTGGTTCCATTTGTTAAAAAGAATGTTGTATGCTAATCAAGATTCAACATATCAAATCTCCAATCACAAGCAACTTTTCCAGGAACCAACTAGAGCTAACAAATAGCTACTGCCTTTCTCCTTTTTGACAACCTTAAACAAGCCGGTTTTGACGGTGACAATGTCGTTAAGCCGGGAACTGTAATAGCAAGCAACAAACAACAAACAACAAACAAATACTCATACTCCTAATAGATGCATTTCAAAAGTACATGTCACTGACCCTTTTGCACATGACACCAAATGAATACATTAGGTACCCAAAATAGATATATCTAAAGGTATAACAGGTATAAGGATTGAGCTCACTTCCTGTGGGAACCATGCAACGATCTTGGAGATCCCTCAAAAAGATCCAAAAGGAAGTTCTCCAAATCGTCCGCAGTATACTTTATGTGTTTATCACTTATATGGTTTGTGTGTCTTCCAACAAATGTCCTGTATGCCTGAATAACCTTGAGTGATGTTGATATTCGAAGATCTTCACGAAGTTGACTATCTGGGATCGACCATCCTGTCTGGCTCTTGTAAACATCCTCAAATGCGAGATAAAAGCTGAGTAGTCTCTCCTTGAGAAGAGTTCTCGAGATAGAATTTGAGCCTGGATTCTGTAGCCCTTCATCTCTGAGTAAAGAGAGTATAGAGCTCCATGTAGCTCTCTCGTAGCTCATTGCATGGTGTTGGAATTTCCAATTATGTTTGCGAATCCAATCATCGCCAAGTATTGTTCTTAGATTAGAATTCTTCACCTTTTCAGCCATGTAATGAATATTGTTCATTAAGAAAAGGTGACCTAGTGAGTCATCCTTGTATAACTTGGACTTATCCTCAAGGTTGCATTCCAAAATTGAAGTGAAGGATCGAAAATGTTGAGCCAGTGGAGATATATTACAGCGTCTGTCCGTGTTATCTTCTTCTCTATCGGGTGTCATGTGTGGTAAAATGGCCGCTGAATCTTCCTTCTCGTATCCCTTCAGAAGCTCATCAAGCGTTTTGCTATAATCGATAAGAGTTTTCATGTAGTTCATAACGTACCTCGTTAGATGGTGTATTCCACCACCCGGGAAAGGGTTGGCCGATATGCTGGAAGCAACAGCATTTTCAAATTCCAGAAAGGTTGCCTTTGCGCAATCGCCCAAACTTCTAAGGATGTCCTGGCATTCTGTTCTAACACATAACCCCGCCTCATCAGAGTACATAGCGTCAATATCTGGGATAAGATCTGCGAGCAGCTCATACATGTCAAGAATCCGAATCAACTTCTCCGGTTGATGAGGGCCAATAGCTATGGCTTCACCAAAGTTCAGAAGCTGTACGATTGAAGCTTTCGAGGCCTCAGCAAAGCAAACTGAACTAACTCCTTCCAGCTCGCTAAAAATCTGATCACTTATCCACTTTTCACTGGCAAGATAAATGCGCACGAATATCTTCATAGCCCGTATCCACCTCCTGATTTTGGAGTTCAACGAGTTCCATTCCATCTTCAATACATCCTCGATGCTCAACTTCTCAACTTCAAGGATGAAGAGGCAATCGTCCAAGGCATCTTTTCGGACATTGATAAATGCCTGAGAACACTCCCGGCCATAATTTGAATCGAACATCAAATTGGCAATGCATCTTAAGTCAGGAATAACATCCGGATGCACGAGTTCGATGATGTACTCCTCAAAGCTCCTACTCATGCTATCTCTTTGAACCACATCCTCAACCGAGTCATCCCCAAAAGACACAATAGAGCCATCATCTAATGTATCATCCTCGCTTGAACGAAAAGACATATGCTCAGGCTCAAAAGGCTGCCTGTTCTGAACAAGCAAATGAGTAAACTCCTCCTCAAGCCGATTCATTGCTGTTTGAAGAAGATCATGAGCCTTGCGCAAAAGCTCGTCTTCTCTACTACCTTTATCCACATTCAAACCCTCCAATCTCTCGATCAATTTTCGAGCTTGATCTACATACCTCAAATACTCATATGCTTCTTCTTGGCCACAATCCCAAATCATTGACTGACCCACCTCCCAATTCATGACCTTAGTCTGAACTAAGTTAAGCTGCTCCTCCAACTCAATAAACTGCTCCTCAGTTTGATCACCAGAATCCTCATCTTGGGTTTCACTCACTCTAGTTATGGAAGACAATTGGGTGCCTAAATCAGCCAGAATTTTTCTAGCATCATCGGTTAAAGTCCGATTTGACCCTAACGCTTTTACAATGTTCTGAGCAGCAGCTATTAGGTTTTCTTCCTCTTCCATTAAGGGGACTAGAGTTTCACAGTCTCCCATATATCCAAGAACCAATCAAACTAGCTCAAGGCTAATCCCAAACAGGTAAAAATTGCAACTTAAAAACTTCTACCTCTTTACAAATTCAATTGGGGAAATCAAAGATATCAACAAAGAACTTCACCAAGAAAGATATCGAAGAGAATATTACCTGCAAAGATCAGTTACTTTAGAGTTAACCCAAATTCTTTTTGAGGGGAAAAAGTGAAAGACAAAAACAAAAGGATGTAGAAAATAAAAAAAGTGGGGCGGGGCGGCGGGCTATAAGAAAACAAAAAGTAGCAAATATTAGGTATAAATTAAAGTGGGGCTTTTAAAAATCAGCAAATACAATGGAGAAATGCAAGAACCAGATGAAGCTGAAAATGCACAAAGCTCAAATCTTGAATATGAAATCAGCAAAACAAGATCCACACATACACAGTTATGAGCATATAGCTTATGAGCAGAGAGGGGAACTCAAAACAAAGAAGAGATAATAAGAGACTGACCCTTTTTAGCACAGTGGCAATGATCGGACAGAGAATGAAAATTCAATAGTGTTTTTCTCGGAGAAATGAAGCTGAAAATTTGTGCAGAGAACCGACTTTCCAAAAGTATGTGTGCAACATGTCGCTACTTCTTATTGGAGTAATAACTTTCTTTTTTCTTTTTTCTTTGTATGGATTTGGCCAGTGGCCCAGTGCTGTTCTGCTTTGACCTTGAGTCTTCCTGGAATATAATGGGGAAGAAGTTACCTGACATTGGTCCTTGCTTGTAAAACTGTATTTTACAGTTTCCGAGTAATAATATTAGAAAAATAAGAATGTTAAAAAAAAATAATTTAAAAATGTTTTCTGATGTAGAAAGATTTCAATTTCTTTAACTAATCAAAGTATATAATAAAACGGAACTAGAGAGTACTAATACAATAATACTCTTATAATGAGTATAACTTACCTAAGAGTCAATAACAAGTACTCCCTCCGGTCTATTTTAACTTTAATTTTTTTATCATTTTTCTATGGTTTACAATATTTGATTTTTTCAAATATCAAGAAAGGATTAATTTTTAAGTTGCCTTTGGAGTAAAGAGCCTAGAGTATTTATTATATTTTATTTAACAAATTAAGGTTAATATGGTTAATTTTATTATTAATTAATGCTAAAATGTGATTTTCTTAATACAGTCAGACCTCTCTATAACAACATCCTTATATAACAACACTTCACTGTAAAAGTCAAGCTTTTCTGAAACCAATTTTTATGTTATGTTATAATATATGTTCTCTATATCAGCACTTCGCTATAATATCCAAAAAAAATCGGAACAAACGATGTTGTTATAGAGAGGTTTGACTGTATGTGTGAAAACAATAAAAAAATTAATTAAAATGGATCGGAGAGAGTAATTTTTTATAATAAATATAAATTAATAGCGTATAAAGCAAAGCAAGTAATCTGCGAAAACCAATAAAATTAAAAAAAAAATCAATAATTTTAACTTAAATTCATAATAAATTGAGCTTAGACTTTAGGATGATTGTAAAGACTGGAAAATTTATTTCAAATCTTGGTCTAATTAATTGCTTCTAGAGTAATAGTACTACAATATTATGGGAAAACGTTAGTTGTTGGCTTTTAATGGTTAAAAAGGACAGATGGAAGATAAGCTGAATAAAGCCAAGATAACCAAAATTCAGATACTTTGATTGTTGCTGGAAAAAGAAATGGTACTTTGATTGTGGACGAAAAAGGGGAAGAAAAGTCGCGAGACCAACACTGGGGCAAATCTTTCCAACTTTGAAAACAGTAGTCTTATTGTTTTATTTTTTTTTATTTTTTTATTTTTGTAAAATAGTGACTACAGCTAACAATTTATTCATCTTCTTTCTTGTTAGGATGATTCGGATTTCATAAACAATCAACTTTGTTCTTAATTACGTTACGTAAACTACTATTAGCTTGTATTTGATAAGTACACTTTAGATTGTATTTTTCTATCATTTTCAAATGCCATTTTGATGATTCAAATATGAGATCTCAAGATTTAGGCTAGACCAGAATTATTGCGTCATGAGCCAATAGACAAAGTTTAAATTCGCCTTAGAAATGTAAAGTTTGTCAAACAATCTCGATTTAACTAACTTGGAACTTCGGTTTTTAATATTTTGTCCGAAGGAGGCGTTTAACTTTAATTATATGCACTGTTACACCTTTAATTTTTTCTGCTATAATGATATTCGAGTCAGTTTGCATACACTTCGACTATTTCACCTGGTGCCTATTGATTTTCATGCTCTTGAAGCATTTCATCGCGTACCTATTATCCCTCAATGTGCGCACGTGTATTAAGAAACTCGGGCTCCAAAACCTAAGCATATGGAAAGAAATCAATTAGTGTTCTTTACTAGCACTATGATGATCAAATGAAATTTATGTGACGACATACAACAAAATGGAAAAGGTGTTGGTTAACAAAAATCTTTTTGTTTTGAATTAGATTAAATGGACAGGTAAAATACCTTTCATTGCTAGTTGGTTATTTTGAGAGATTTAGTTTTGTGTATTAATGGTATATAAGAACTATTTACATAAGCATATCACCAAATAAAAAAAGAGAAATTTTCATAAAGCACTATCTTTTAGTAGTAATTAGTCATCTATAGATACTATTTGCTATATTACAGATTATAGATACATTTTATGTGGTTATAAGATGTATTTGATGTATTTAAGTTATTGTATTTATGAATACAGTAGCAAAAATAGGCGTGAATCAAGGAAGTCCAGCTAATTAGTTGTTGTATTCGAGTGTATTCATGGAGTGAAATATGGGATTACAGCTGGACAAATTATTGTATTCGACTGTATTTGATTGTATTCACGGCGTGAAATATGGGATTACATTGTTTTTAAAACAGAAAGTGAATCAATTAACATAATAGACTCCTAATATAACTCAACAAATTCAATTATAACACACAAATTTTGTATTTTCAGTTATAAAAAAGATTCTCAACCGAAAATACCCAAAAACATAGCAATCTTCAGAGAAATTATATAATACATCTGAAATCATAAATTATATTAATTAAAAAAAAACTTATGAATACATTCATGGCATATAGAGAGACAGTGAATACAATGAAATACATAGAATACAATGAGACACATTGAATTACAATGCAAAAAAGATAATAAATACAATGAAATACATGAAAATACATTGAATTATATTAACAGAAAATCAAGTTGCTCAATCCCAAAATCCATCATATTTGTTCAAGAACAAACCAACCGGATTATATGTCGGCAACTGCTGTCTTTGCAATCTTTAGGTTGCCAATGCCATTTAGTATAAAAATTATCAGGTCTACCATTCTCAGAACAACGAAAGCCTTCATCCAAGAACTTACAATCCTTTGATTTATACAGTGGATAACTTTCATCCCAAACCCAATTCCCATAAAAAAAATCACAACTTTCTGCTCCCTTTTCCAAAAAATTCAACTTTTCAATCTTGTTATATGGAACAGACGATCTATTGAGCCCAATTCACGTAGCAAACAAGGATGTTTGCTGATACAAACGAGACCCTTTGTTTACTTTTCTGTAATCCAACAAAAACAGACACAAGAATAAGCAAATAGTGAAGAAAAAGCAGCCAAGTACCCCTGATGATGGCTCAAAAAACTTTAAACGTTTGAATTTCTTGAAAATTTTAAATTGGGTTATTGTGTTGAATAATCTAGGAGATGGGCTTTGCACAAATCCGGTGGAAGGAGGAGGAGATCGAAAATTTTAATGGGAAGGGAAAGAGAATGGGATGTATCAAAGCAGAAAGAGAAAGAAAATAGTGTAACTGATTAGCGTATTTAGTGGCTTAGGGCTAGGAGGTAACCAAAATTAAATATTTTGTTATAAACCTTAAAAGGTATCTATAGAATATAATTTTTTTAAATGGTATTTATTTAAAATAAATAAGGTGTTAACCTTTGAGGTAAAAATTCCTAAAAAAAAAAAAGACAAAATGACATAAGGGCCCCTAAATTTGTAGTGGTATTTCAATCGGGTAACGAAACTTACGGGTTTCCCATTTAAGTATTCTTGCTTGACCAATAAAATATTTTAATATGCTATAATATGTTAAATTATATGAATAATATAAAAATCTTTATGTGTATTGTCATTATATATAATCTAAATCCTTAATCAAAAGAAATTAACTTAAATTCTTTAAAGTTTTTTTATCTAATAAAGGAGAATAAGCACACAGGATAATAATTCATTTAGATATTTGGGGATCCCCATATATATATATATATATATATATATATATATATATTAACGTGAAAGCGCTTCTTTTGTGCCATTTATTTCATTTAGATATGAATTAACTATCAAAGTTATTTGTTATAAGTATCTTCATTTTCCGAGATATTATACCTACGTAAGTAATTAAATGTCAAATTATAAAGTCATAAATTTGTACTATATAAGATCCTTCAATATTAAATTATTAATAGCAACAAGTAAGTTAAATAAGTAATAATGGTCAAGCCCAAAATACTTTTTGTATATGTACTAAAATTGTTTACCTAAATTATAGCTATTCTTCAAAAACTTGCTGGAAAAAGTTCAAGTAATATTTACAGTACTAGTCTTAGGATATCTCGTATTAATGAATATATTATTTTTAAAAACCATAAAAAAAAAATTGAGTTATAAAACAAAAAATATGTTTTTTGAAAATGATGAATATTGATATCATTAGCTAACTCAAATAAAGAAAGAAATCTTTCTCTATAAAAATCCTTAAATATTTTATTCTCATTTCGAAAGACTTTTGCTGGAATATCTTATGATATTTATAGTTATGTATGTGACCTAATCTTAAAAACAAGAAAGTAACGCATAAATATTATTATCAAGATTCTTTAAGGATTTATCAAGTAAAACCTATTTAAAAATTAAATCTTTTCTTTTTTCTCTTTAGAGATTTGAAAATGAAGAGGTTGTCCTTATAGCTCAAGAAAAAATTGATAACTATAGTATAAAATATACAAATGATTGATACTGAGTTAATATTTTACAAAACAAAATAGCTTATAAATATATTAAAAGACACTGAAGTTGTCATTTGTTAAAATAAATTGAAATGACAGAAAAATCATTAATAAATTTATTTCGAGTACATAATATTGTCTTCTCCTATTGTTTATTTTAACAAATGACAACTTCGGGTGTCTTTTTAATACATTGACAAGCTATTTTTTTTCTAAAATATTACCTCAGTAATTAATTATTTTCTATTGTATAAATATTTTTAGTGCCAATCCTCTCTCTTATAAAAATAAATTTATGTACCCTACAAGGTCTTTTAGTTCACAAAAAATTATACTGGGATTATAATCCAAAAATTACTTAAATTAAATAAGAAACAAAAATTTATTAGATATACTTTTGATTTATAAATATTTGATTCATTGGATTAAAAATAAAATATATAGAGTATAATATCAAAATATATTTGATTTTTCCATATAAAAAACTTGGATAAAATTTTATTTTTAACTTTAATCTTGGTTTTTTAAAGTATTTTGGAGAAGGATATTTTGGTTATTTAATTGTTTTATCATGTGGATAGATAATTTCTAAATTATTACCCCACATGAATGTAGAATAAAAATAGTAGCTAATTAATATTTTGGTATAACTATTCTTGCAATTTCTTATATCGGAAAAATTCCCAAACATGAAATTGATTAATCTCACATTATACCTTAAATTGCTATCCTTCAATTTAGTCTAATGTAAAATTTATTTTTAAATTTTAAATATTTTGTTGTAATTATTGAGTGTAATTTTCAAACTATTACATACAAAATTGATGAAGAGAAAATACTTAATTATTTGTTCTAATAGTTGAGTGTAATTTTTAAATATTATAACAAAAAATGATGAAGAGAATATATTATTTGAATATGAAGGGAGTTCAAATATTATATGAAAGTGTATTATCTTTAATCTATATTTATTTATACTACTATTAAGTTCAAGGAAAAAACTATAAATTTAAACTTAAAACATTTGTACTTGACTTTAAAGTGTTGAAACTAAAATTGTGATCCAATCCAATTTTAATGATGTTATTTATTTGTCACGACTCGGATTTTCTACCTTCGGGAGTCGTGATGACGCCTACTAGTGTGAGCTAGGCAAGCCGACTGTTTGAACAAATTACCTTTTTCCATTTTAATCCTTTACAAGAAATTATGAGCAATAACTTAAAGACAGCAGAATTTATATCAAGCGGAAGAAAAATAATAAAATTACTGAGTATAACCAATACAACTGTTTAAAGAAGACTACCCAGAGCTGGAGTCACAGCTTCACAGACAGTCTAAGAATACTACAAATAAAGGTGTGAAAAAAATAAAAGATACGCTGTTTCTAATAAGTAAAGGAAACAGGATAAAGGAAAGATAGGAGGTGACGCCAAGGCATGCAGACGCCTGCAGGACTACCTCAGGTCGCCTGATGAACAAGGAACAACAATCTCACTGCGGTCTGATGTCTACAACACTGGGATCTACACAAAAGAGTGTAAAGTGTAGTATCAGCACAACCGACCCCATGTGCTTGTAAGTGCCTAGCCTAACCTCGGCGAAGTAGTGACGAGGCTAGGACCAGACTACCAAATAAACCTGTGCAGTTAAATCATATACATCGGAAATAAAACAGATAATCACAATTAAAATTGGGCAGGGGAAACATGCTGCGGGGAGTAACAGATAACAACAGAATATCAAGAGGAATATAAAGAAACCAAAATCCAATTACTAACAAGGATAGTGAAAACAAATGCATAGTTCACTTTCATTTCACATCTCGTTGCAGGCGTACAACCCCGATCCCATTTCATGTATCTCGTTGTAGGCATGCAACTCGATCCCATTTCACATATCTCGTTGCAGGCGTGCAACCCGCTCCCATTTCACGTATCTCGTTGCAGGCGTGCAACCCGCTCCCATTTAACATATCTCATTGCAGGCGTGCAACTCACTCCCATTCCATATATCTCGTTGCAGGCGTGCAACCCGCTTTTATTTCATATATCTTATTGTAGGCGTGCAACCCGCTCCTATTTCGGATATTTTCGTGGCGGCGTGCCACCCAATCCCATTTACAAATCAACAACAATCACAAAAGAAACACTGCAAGGGAACAATTATATTTCAACAATATCCCGGCAAGGGAACAATAATGATAATAACATCCCGGCAAAGGAACAATAATGATAATAACATGTGAAGCGCAATAAACTACAACAGAGTCATAACAATTACAATACAAGACTCACATGCATGCTTGACACCGACGTATAGATACTCGTCACCATGTCTATACGTCGTACTCCACAATTAATACGTAGCAAATAAGACACGACTCCTAATCCCTCAAGCTAAGGTTAGACCAAACACTTACCTCGATGCCACAAACACAATTCAAGCCTCAACTATCGCTTTACCTTTCGATTCTACCACCAATTCGCTCATATATAGCCACAAGTTACTTAATTAATCAATAAACACTAAATGAATCAATGTCAATGCATGAAAATATGTTTTCCAAAGTTTTACCCAAAAATTCTAAAATTGCCCTCGGGCCCACATGGTCAAAACTCGAGCTTCGAACCAAAACCCGGTGACCCATTCCCCCACGAACCCAAATACATAATTTATTTTTAAATCGGACCTCAAATCGAGGTCTAAATCCCCAATTTTGAAAAACCTAGGTTCTACCCAAAACACCCAATTTTTCCCATGAAAATTATTGATTTTGAGTTGAAATCATGTGAAAAGATGTTAAAGATTGAAGAAAACTAGTTAGAAATCACTTACAATTGATTTGGAGAAGAAATTGCCTTTGAAAAATCGCCCTAGAGTGTTTTGGTTTTGAAAGAGCGTGAAAAATGGTTGAAATGCGTCTAAGTTATAAATTTACAGGTCTCTGATGTCGCAATTGTGACCAGGGTTCGCAATTGTGAACCCTTCAGAATTCTGAGACCTTCGCATTTGCGACCACCCCTTATTTCTGAGGGATTCGCATTTGCGAAGCAAGCGTCGCATTTGCGACTGGGGCCTTTCGCATTTGCGAGCCAAATGGTCGCATTTGCGATCAGGCTTGCCCAGGCCTTTGTTCGCATTTGCGATGAAAATTCTCGCATTTGCGAAGCCTGCAGACCTGATCATACCCGTTGAAAACCTGCAATTTTCCAAGTCCAAAATCCACCCTATGGCCTATCCAAAACTCATCCGAGCCCTCGGAGCTCCAAACTAAATATGCACACCAACCTAAGAACATCATACATACTCGCTCGCGCATTCAAATCACTAAAAAAATATCAATAACAATGAATTTAGCATCAAAATCATGAAATTTCTTAAGAACTTCAAATTTTCCAATTTTCTCAAAAACGATCCGATTCACGTCATTTCAAGTCCGTTTCTTACCAAATTTTATAGACTTATCTTAATCACATATAAGACTTGTACCGGGCGCCGGAAACAAAATACGGGTCTGATACCATCAAGTTTTACACACATTTCATTTCCAAAACTCATAAATAATTCCAGAAAATAATTTTGTTTAAAAATTCATTTCTCGGGCTTGGGACCTCGGAATCGATTCCGGGCATATGCCCAAGTCCCATATTTTTCTTCGGACCCTCCGGGACCGACAAATCATGGGTCCAGGTCAGTTTACCCAAAATGTTGATCGAAGTCAACTTAAATCTATTTTAAAGTCAAAATTCATCATTTTTCACAGACTTTCACATAATGGCTTTCCGGCTACGCGCCGGACTGTGCACGCAACTTGAAGTGATGTGAAAAGAGATTTTTAAGGCCTCGAAACACAGAATTTAATTTTAAAACAAGTGATGACCGGGTCATCACATCCTCTACCTCTAAAACAACTGTTCGTCGTCAAACGAACAGAAGAAGGAAGTACCTGAGTTGGGGAAAAGATGGAGATAACGGCTTTGTATATCGGGCTCGGTTTCCCAGGTCAATGCCTCAGCGGGATGACCTCTCAACTGAACATGAAAAGAAGGAAAACTCTTCGATCTCAACTGACGAACCTGCCTGTCTAGAATAGCTACCGGCTCCTCCTCATAAGACAAGTCCTTGTCCAACTGGATAGTGCTGAAATCTAACACGTGGGATAAATCGCCATGATATTTCTGAAACATGTACACATGAAACACTGGATGCACGACTGATAAGGTCAACGACAATGCAAGTCTGTAAGCCACCTCTCCCACTCGATCAAGAATCTCAAACAGGCCAATAAACCTAGGGCTAAGCTTGCCCTTCTTCCAAAATCTCATCACGCCCTTCATAGGCGACACTCAAAACAATATCCGCTCACCGACCATGAATGCCAAATCACGAACCTTATGGTCGGTATAACCCTTTTGCCTGGACTGAACTGTACGAAGCCTATCCTGAATAATCCTGACCTTGTCCAAGGCATCATGAACCAGATCTGTACCCAACAACCGAGCCTACCAGGCTCAAACCATCCAACCGGTGACCGACACTGCCTACCATACAAAGCCTTATAAGGAGCCATCTGGATACTCGACTGGTAGTTGTTGTTGTAGGAAGACTCTGCTAAAGGCAAAACTGATCCCACGAGCCTCCAAAGTCAATGACACAAGCTCGGAGCATATCCTCCAAAATCTAAATAGTCCGCTCGGACTGACCGTTCGTCTAGATGAAATGTTGTGCTCAACTCAACCTGTGTGCCCAACTCTTGCTGAACCGCTCTCCAGAAATATGAGGTAAACTGCGTACCTCAATCCGAAATGATAGACTCGGGCACACTATGAAGACGAACTATCTCCCGGATATAGATCTCAGCTAACTTCTCGGAAAAATAAGACTGCCACAGGAATGAAATGTGCTGACTTGGTCAGCCTATCAACAATAACCCACACTACGTCGAACTTCCTCTTAGTCTGTGGGCGTCCAACAACGAAGTTCATAGTGACCCGCTCCCATTTCTATTCGGGAAGTTCAATCCTCTAAAACAAACCATTAGGCCTCTAATGTTCGTACTTAACCCGTTGACAGTTCAAACACCGAGCCACATACACAATGATATCCTTCTTCATTCTTCTCCACTAATAATGTTGCCTCAAATCCTAATACATCTTCGTGGCGCCCGGATGAATAGAGTACCGGGAACTATGGGCCTCCTCTAAATCAACTCTCGAAGCCCATCCACATTAGTCACACAAACTCGACCCTGTAATCTCAAAAATCCATCATCTCCTAAGGTAACCTGCTTGGCACCTCCGTGTTGCACCATGTCTCTAAGGACGCACAAATGAGGATCATCATACAGGCGATCTCGGATATGCTCCAATAGAGAAGAAGGAGCGATTGTGCAAGCTAACACACGGCTGGGCTCAGAAATATCCAACCTCACAAACTAATTGTCCAAAGCCTGAACATTCAAAGCAAGCGGTCTCTCACCGACTGGAATATAAGCAAGACTGCCATACTGGCTGACTTCCTACTCAAAGCATCGGCCACCACATTGGCCTTTCCTGGATGATATAAGATGGTGATATCATAGTCATTTAATATCTCCAACCACCTTCTCTACCTCAAATTGATCTCCTTCTGCTTGAACAAATACTGCAGACTCTTGTGATCCATGAACACCTCACATGCCACGCCATACAGATAATGCCTCCAAATCTTTAACGAGTGAATGATGGCTGCTAACTCCTAATCATGAATCGGATAGTTCTTCTCATGAATTTTCAACTGCCGCGAAGCATAGGCAATGGCCTTGCTATCCTGCATTAACACCGCACCAAGTCCAATATGAGATGCATCACAATAAACTGTATAAGTCCCTGAACCGGTAGGCAAAACCAACACCGGTGCCGTAGTCAGAGCTGTCTTGAGCTTTTGAAAGCTCGCCTTACACTCACCTGACCATCTGAACTGGGCACCCTTCTGGGTCAACCTGGTCATCGGGGCTGCGATAGATGAAAACCCCTCCACAAACCGATGATAGTAGCCTGCCAATCCCAAGAAACTCTGGATCTCTGTAGCTGATGCTGGTCTAGGCCAGTTCTTGACAGCCTCAATCTTCTTCGGATCAACCTGAATACCCTCTGCTAATACAACATGACCCAGGAATGCAACTGAACTCAACCAGAACTCGCACTTCAAAAACTTGGCATACAACGGACTATCACTCAAAGTCTGAAGAACCACTCTAAGATGTTGCTTATGCTCTTCCCGGCTGCGGGAGTAGATCAAAATATCATCAATGAAGACTATCACGAATGAATCCAAGTAAGGCCTGAACACTTGATTCATCAAATCCATAAAAGCTACTGGGGTATTTGTCAACCCGAATGACATCACCAAGGACTCATAATGCATGTACCGAGTGCAGAACGCTGTCTTAGGGTCATCGGATGCCCTAATCCTCAACTGATGGTAGCCATATCTCAGGTGAATCTTCGAAAATACCTTGTCACCTTGAAGCTGATCAAACAAATCATCAATCTTCGGCAATGGATACTTAATCTTGATTGTAACCTTGTTCAACTGCCGATAATCAATACACATTCTCATCGACCCGTCCTTCTTCTTAACAAACAACACTGACGCACCCCAAGACGAAGCACTAGGTCTAATGAAACCTTTTTCAAGCAAGTCTTGCAACTGATTCTTCAACTCTTTCAACTAAGGCGAGGCCATACGATACGGCAGGATAGAAATGGGCTGAGTGCCCTGAGATAAATCAATGCAAAAGTCAATATCCTTATCGGGTGGCATATCCGGCAGGTCTGAAAGGGAATACCTCAGGAAACTCATGAACAATGGGAACAAAATCAATAGAAGGAACCTTAGCACTAGAATCACGAACATAGGCCAAACACCCCTTCTCGGCCATATACCGAACCTTCATATATGAGATAACACTACGGGTAGAAAGACCAGGAGTCCCTCTCCACTCTTAACGAGGTAAACCCAACAAGGCTAAGGTCATGGTATTGGCATGATAATCCAAAATAGAGTGATAAGGTGATAACCAGTCCATCCCCAATATGATATCGAAATCAACCATCTCTAGAAGAAGCAAATGTACACGAGTCTCAAGATCTCCAATCACAACTACACACGAATGATGGACTCGATCTACCATAATAGAATCACCCACCGGTGTAGACACATAAATAGGAGCACTCAAAGAATCACTAGGCATGACCAAATACGATGTAAAATAAGATGACACATAGGAGTATGTATATCCCAGATCAAATAAAACTGAAGCATCTCTGCTACAAACCAGAACAGTACCTGTGATAACTACATCGGAAGCCTTAACCTAGGGCCATGCTGGAAGAGCATAACATCGGGGCTCGGCCCCACTACCCTTAACTACATCTCTGGGACGGCCTGCCGCTGGCTGGCCTCCACTTCTAGTGGCCTGATCTCCACCTCTAATACCTCTACCTCTACCTCTAGCACCTCTACCCCCACCTCTAGCTGGCTGGGCAGGCTGTGGAACACTATGTACCTGAGCCATGGCATGGGAACCCTGATACTAAGAGCTGCTCGATGCTCGAGGGCAATATCTAGCAATGTGCCTCGTGACGCCACAAGTAAAACAAGCCCTCGGCTAATGGGGTTGACGACCCTGGAAACTCTGAAGCGGCGGTGCACTGATAGGAGCTGGTGGTGCACTATAGGTCTGCTGATCCGAATACTACATATGAGAACCATGGCCACCTGAAGCAGTGTGAGAAACCTGAAGTGCTGACTGAAAAGACCTAGGAGGATGACCTTTACCATACAAATCCCTGCCTCCAAACAAGGTACCACTGAATCGGCCTGAATGACGAGGCCTCTTGTCAGACCCCTGACCACCTCCCTGCGATAGAACCATCTTAACTCTCCTGGCCACATTAGCCGCCTCCTGGAAAGAAATCTCACTCCTTGTCTCCTTGGCCATCTAAAGTCGAGTCGGCTGAATAAGTACCTCAATGAACCTCCTCACACTCTCTCTCTCTTGGTGGGAAGTATGATGAGAGCATGATGAGCCAAGTCGATGAATCTGGTCTCATACTGAGTAACAGTCATAGAACCCTGCTGGAGATGCTCAAACTGCCTCTGATAGGCCTCTTTCTAAGTGATGGGTAGAAACTTCTTCTCCAGAAATAGTTGAGTAAACTGCTCCCAAGTCAAAGTTGGTGATCTGACTGGTCTAGCCAAGAAATAATCTCTCCATCAAGTCTTGGCGGATCCGGACAAGCGAAAAGTAGGAAAATCGACCTCATTGGTCTCCACTATCCACATGTTCCTGAGAACCTTATAACAACTGTCTAGATAATCCTGGGTATCCTCAGAAGATGCACCGGTGAAAGTAGCAGTGAAGAGCGTATTGAACCTGTCCAATCTCCACAAAGCATCGGCAGACATAGCTGCTCCATCACCGGTCTGAGCTACCATACTCAGCTGAACTGCTCCAACTGGCTGAGCTGCTGGAGTCTGAAACTGGGGAGCTACCTACTCCGGAGTGCGAGTAGCATGAGTCTGAGCTCCTCCTCCAGCCTGAGAGACGACTGGGCTACAGGAAGCAAGCCAACTCGGGTGACACTCTCCATAAGGCCTACTAGATGGACCAGAATCCTGGAGTACGGGGGTAGCAATAAACCCCTATGGGATCTGAGCTGGGCCCACCGGAACTATCGGGGCCGAAACCTCATCATCAAAGTCAACCTGAGGCTCCGCCGCTGGTGCTGCTGCTCTAGGTTGAGCTCTGCCCCTACCTCGGTCTCTAGTACGACCTCACCTTCTGCCCCTCATTGGAGCTGCTGCTGGGGGATCGGGCTGCTGGTTAGTGGATGAGGAAGCGCGTGTTCTCGCCATCTGCGGAAGAATAAAGTAGAAATTCAATTAGCATTGAGAAACCAAACCACACGACAGAAAGGAATAAATGTGAAGTTTTTTCTAACTCTGTAGCCTCTAGAGGATAAATATAGACGTCTCCATATCGATCCCTCAGACTCTACTTAGCTTGTCTATGAACTGTGAGACCTATGTAACCTAAGCTCTAATACTAACTTGTCACGACCCGGATTTACCACCCTCGGTAGTCGTGATGGCGCCTACTAGTGTGAGCTAGGCAAGCCGACTATTTGAACAAATTACCTTTTTTCCATTTTAATACTTTACAAGAGATTATGAGCAATAACTTAAAGACAACGGAATTTGTATCAATTGGAAGAAAAATAATAAAATTACTGAGTATAACCAATACAACTGTTTAAAGAAGACTACCCAAAGCTGGACTCACAGCTTCACAGACAATCTAAGAATACTACAAATAAAGGTTTGAAAGAAATAAAAGATACATTATTTCTAAAATAAGTAGAGGAAACGGGATAAAGGAAAGATAGGAGGTGACGCCAAGGCCTGCGGACGCCTACAGGACTACCTCGGGTCGCCTGATGAACAAGAAACAACAATCTCACTACGGTCCAAAGTCTACAGCACTGGGATCTACACAAAAGAGTGTAGAGTGTAGTATCAGCACAACCGACCCCATGTGCTGGTAAGTACCCAGCCTAACCTCGACGAAGTAGTGACGAGGCCAGCACTAGACTACCAAATAAACCTGTGAAGTTAAATCATATACAACGAAAATAGAAACAGATAATCGCAATTAAAATTGGGCGGGGGAAACATGCTGTGGGGAGTAACAAATAACAACAGAATATCAAGAGGAATATAAAGAAACCAAAATCCAATTACTAATAAGGATAGGGAAAACAAATGCAGAGTTCACTTTCATTTCACATCTTGTTGTAGGCGTGTAATGATCGCAACCTACTCCACACTACTAAAAAGTAGGAAGAGAGGGTCGCAATAGCTTTTACTCGATATGAGGGTCGGGATCGATTTCCACAGGGAGCTAGGAATGGAGTCGAGAATCTATCTAAACTAGAGTCGTGTAATTGTTCTAAATATCACTTCCAAACATCTTTTGATTTTTCTTTAACAAACTAATATTATCAACTACTAATTAGAACTAAATTATGCTAATGAGAAAATTGCTAGTGTTGTATCTAATGGGAAGAAAGGCACTAGGGTAGTGACTTTCACCTAGGTGGCTAATTGACGGGTAAATGTTTCTAAGGTTCGATTGACATTATTGGGGAAATATACTATAACTGTTGCACAATTTTACCCACTCTCACACCTCTCGGTAGAGAGAGTGATTTTGCCCAATTGACTCTCTCGATATCAAATGGGTAGGCAAATTAGCTCAAGCAACTAGGGTTCAAGTTGGGTAATTACTCTCTCGAGGTTTAACCCTTTAATTGGGACTATCAATTCTCTTGAGTTCATCTCAATTCCTTGTTGGGTCAATTTTGGAGACTTAGGCTCTCTTTCTCAAGAAGAGTCAAGTCAACTTAGCACAAACCAGTATTTGCAACCACCAATTCATAGATTAAACCTTAAAATTGACCCAAATAACAAACACATATAGTCAATCTAACCCTAGATGGTAACACCCATCAATTGTCCACACTAGGGTTGAGCCACAACCCTAGCTAATGGGTTTAACTACTCATGTTTGAAGGAGAAAATAGAAAAATAGATGAAGAACAAGACATATTAATTTAAAAGCTAATGTAAATACAGAGAATCTATCGTTAAATCTAAGTTAAGATGCCAAAAATGGCTACACAATAGCTTCTCATGAGCGCAACTTTGTTTTGATAACATCTGATGACCTAAAAATGGACAAAGATTCTATTTATACTAAGCTGGAAAAATTGGACAAAAATGACCTTGCGGGGTCAGTGCGGACTGCACAGAATGGACCGTGGTCGCACTAGGCTCTTGGACTTGAAGTCTTGGCTCCCTGAACTCAGGCTCCACGGATCACGCAGAATTGACCGCGGCCACAGAGGCAACTAGCGTGGTCCGCACAAACATGACCGCGGACCGCATGGGTTTGAAGTTGGCACTGGACATCTCTCTGATCTTCTCCTCCGCGGACCACACAAAATGGTAGTGCGGCCGCGGAGCCTTTAGTGCAGACCGTACAAGATTGAATAAGGCCGCACTGCTTTGAAGCTCGATTTTCCAGCTCTCTGAATCCCCTAGTACGGACCGCACAAAGTGTAGTGCGGCCGCACTAGGCCTTTTTGTCCTGAGTTTGCCTTGTCTTTGGTACTTGAGCAAGTTTCACTCCTTTTGAGCCTATCTTTGATATTTTATCACTTTGTCGATCAAACCTGCAATCAAGCGCAACTTATGAGCCTTTTGGGACTATTTTGTAAGAATTTATAATCAATGCGTAAGCAGGAAGGAGCATAAAACACGTCAAAATTCCTAGTTATAAACTCCCCAAAACTTAAGCTTTTGCTTGTCCTCAAGCAAACAAAATAAGACTCACCCCTTAAGGGAAAATCCAAGTATTTTCAGCTATCCTAAAGTAACGTCAACAAGCATCAATTGGGACTAACAATTGCCCTCAATGCGAATGAATCATTAACAACATTTAACCTTTGATAAACCATGGATAAAGTGTGAGACAAGAACATCAAGAGTTGACTCATTACATCAAAGAACTCTCTCAATTACTTGGGTCATTGTGGAACCCAAACTCAGATATCCTCAACTCTCCCTAAGCAAACCTCACCTTTTAGAATATTAGCACACAAATCAAGGTCAATGGGAATTCACTCATCTCTCTTAAGGAAAGGTCACAAGTTAGTCTCTAAGTACCATATGCTTGACTCTCATGTAAGTATCCACTAATGCAAGCTTCATTCAACTCAAGATCATATAGGGCTTTTGTGGAGTCATTGTGAAGGCTTTTGGTTCAGGGTAGGACATGTTTAGATCTAAGTGGGTTTCATCTTCCCTTAAGCATTTCGTTTGATTCATTTGGCACAATTCTCTTGACTCTTAGAGTCATCTTACTTCTTTCTAAGGGGTTAGAGAGACACACTATCACTCTTTCTCATGCAATTCAAAACGTTTCTCCTTTTTCAACTTTCCACACCTTTTTCTCTTTTGCTTTTCTTGAATCCCTTTTTATTCTTTTTCACATTGGGCTTTCTTTTTGTCTTTTTCTTTTTTTTCTTTTTCATTGCCTTTCCTTTTCTTCGTTTTTGTACCTTTTACCACTTTGTTCCCTTCCTCATCTCCCCCCCCAAACTTATACTTTTGCCATGTGCTCAAAGAAAGATTGGGTGCCAAGAGAAGGTATCTTTTAGAACGGGTATAGGCTTGTATTATGGTTTCTTAAAGAAAAAGGTTTAAGGCTCAAAAGGGTTTACTAGGGATCATATCATTGGTAGGCTATGGAATTGTTCAACTATCATTTGGATCAAGGAGAGCCTATAATCACTTTTTAAGTCAAATTTCACCTAAGATTTTGCCTCAACAAACATTTAGAGCAAGTTCTAGACCAATGGATCGGGACTTGGACTCGCAATTCGATTTCTCACCACACGAGCTAAAGGATTGCTAAAGACATATAGTCGGGGGCCCACAACAACCTTAGACACGATTTGAGCACACAATGGTCCCGAAAGACCACTTGATGATTGTTGGTCAACACAAAAGTCTCAAGGTCACGACTTTCACCATCCTAAACACAACATTTTGTCTTTGACCATGGGATCAAAGGCAAATGTGCTAGGCTCAAGTGAAGCTTTGCTTGAAGTACCTTTAACTATGAACTACCAAAAACAAAAAACAAAAACGGACTCAAACCCTTAAGAAGGTTGTCACGCCATCATCGGGAAGATCCACCCGATTCACACAATACTCCACCTTTGGAAAGAACCGTGGCATTAGGAAAACCAAAGGCTTATTGAAAGCGTCAAAAACGAAACAAAAAGCTACGAATATAATTAAGAGCTAAAAACGAAAATTTTTGTGAAAATAGAAAGAATATATACAATAGGGAAATTGAATATACAACAGGGAATGAATATATACAATGATGTAACTTTATATACAGACCAAATGAAAGATAAAAAGTGCGATAAAAGTAACTAAATGTAAAATTATATACAAACCAAATGAAAATCAAGAAAGCATAAACTGAATCAATATATATATATATATATAGTCATCCAAGGATATAGGGCACACCCCCTCAAATAAAAGCTATCATTGTCCCCAATGCCAACTAAATCAAATAAGCACCAAAAATAAAATAGAAGAAGGATATGAAAACTCCATAAGCCGTGTCCATCTGCATCAAATCAAGGGTGGTCCCTGGGTCCTCTGTATGCTCGGGAACCTCAAACTGGTTCCCAGTATCCTATTGCTCAGCTGCTGGGACCTAGGCTTGGATCTGGACATGATGTGGATCAGATACATCCTGTGGTTGAGAGGAGGAAGCCTCCGGTGGGTCTGCCAACTGGATGATGGCATCATCTGCGCTGAGGATCATCCTCCTCCTCTTCGGAGGTCGCTGCTCCTGCTCCTGCTCCTGCTATGGCTTTGCTACTGGTACTGCTGTTGGAGCTGGGTCCTCAAACAATAAGTCTAAAGGCAGCCGGTCTGCCTTCAGTCTATCCACATCCGCCCTCATCTCTTTCACGGACTCCTTGGAAGCCCGTGTCTTGCGCAACTTCTTGTGCTCCTTGGCAAGCTCCTTTAGAGCTTTGCCGTGTGAATCCACTACCTTTGCCAAATCAGCCTGGGTACTGAGGATCTTCGCCTGGTTTTTAATTATCTTCTTCAAGGCATCCTCTATAGACTGTGGGACCTATGCTGGCTGAGGGGCCGACTAAGCTGCAATGGTGGAGGTTAAGGTAGACAACTTGGATGATGCAGTGTACATCTAGTATTTAAACTCTGAAGCGTCTAACTTAGCCGGTGGGCAGTGATAGGATAGGCCTGAGTAGATGGAATCTCTGGGCATGCTAATGTGGAAGGGCCTGGAGGAATATCTGAAGTGGAGGGTCCGGGAGGCATCTTTGTAGAGGTGGAGGTAGGCTCAATGGAGGCCTTTACCATAACTGGCTCTTCAGACTGGCCAGTTGGGGCAGAAGGGGGTGCTTTGTAGCTCTTGTCCATGGGGTTGTCTGGTCCCTTTAGACTATACCATGAGAATGGGGCTGTAGCCTTTGCCTTGATGTCAAATCGCCTCTTTTCTACCTTCAAATCTCTGAAGTACATGGTCAGGGTGTTGGGGAAAGGGTAGTTCCTGTCAGTCTCAGTACCCACAAGAGAGATGATGCGGGACATTACATTCCCCACATTGATGGGGTACCCTGCCATGATGGAAGCAACTAGGACAGCCCGGTGGAAAGGTAGAGTCTGATCATGGGTAGTGGGGTCTAATTGGCTGCATACAAACATCTCTCAACCCCTCACCTCAAAGTTAAGAGTCCTCCGTAGTGTAAGCACGTGATTTTTGCTTCACGGACAATCGCTCCAAAAGAAAATAAAAATAGTGGCAAAGGGCTTCGCTGTACAATTTTTCGGTCTTTCCGTGACATGTTTTGTTAGTCGTTTGTGAGTCTGTCCATTTTGCATCTAGTCATTATCAAACAAAAATACAAAAAATATATGTGGCGTTAAAAGAAAATTCAAAAATATAAATATATGTGCATCGTCCGTTTTAGGTTGTGATTTAACTTACTTGGTATGATAATTATGTTGAAATGCCATATTGTTATTTGTTTTAATTTCATTTGGTTTTATTAGTTATTTTTATTTTTATTTTTTATTTTTCTTTAAATTGGAAAACAAAAGAAAGTTGAAATCAATTTGGGCCAAAAAAAAAATAAGACAAAAACAAGCCCAAACCAACGATCTGACCCGGTCCAGACCAGGCCTGCCCAGGCACCTCCTGAAACGACGTCGTTTCAGGCAAATCAATCTGAGCCGTCCGTCCCAGCCGATCCAACGGTTCAGGACCTCTTTCAGCGACCCATGTTCAAACCCGACCCAAATAACCAGCCTGACCCAACCCCTCACTTAAACCAAACGACCCCGTTTAACTGCCAAACGACCCCGTCTCATTTCTCAGCATCAGATCCAAGCCGTTGAGATCATCTGATCTAACGGCTCAGATCCAATCCCATAGACCATATATAAACCTTCCCTTATACCCACGCCCCCTATACCAACACCCCACCCCTTCGTCCCCAAGTCGAACCCGGACCTCCCATTAGAAACCCTAGCCGCCCTCATCTCCCTCGCCATTAAAGCCGGCGGCACGAACGCCGGTGACCACCTCCTGAACACCCTAAGACCCCCTCACTCTCCTGAACATGGATCTGTTACCCTCTTGCCTCGAATCACCTTCCCTCGTCTCGAATCTTCGTTTGAAGATTTGAGTCGAACCCGGACCTATGCCAAACCACCCCATCTTCATACCAGACATTCCCCTGACCTTCCTCGTGACCAAACCAAGCTTGGTTTGGTCCGAATCTACCCACAACTCCCTAAAAATCAGATCTGGAAATCCAGACTTTAGAACACATGCACCTGGGGAATCCGGCCGGTTTGGACATGGGTTTGAGGTCTAATAGACCTTAATCAAGGTGTTCTCATGTGAGAACACCCTGATTAAAGTTTGTTCGGCCTCAAAAATTCGAAGTTGAATCAGATTTGGGTCTGTTTGATTTAAACATTTTGGTAAGTTTTCCTTTCTTTTGTTTTATTTCTAAATAAGTTGTCAGCATATCTCTTTGTGTTTGGTTGTTATTTTGTTATTTTTTGGATTTCTTTCATCTCTGTAAAGACCTTTTATTTGGTCGATTGTCTTCTGTTTGTGTTCTGAATACACTCTGTGAAAAGCATGTCCGATTAGTATAGTCGTCGCATAAATAATTCATATAGGCCCCAGTAATTGAACAAAAGTTGTCTGATACCCTTTAGGTCCCTGAACGTATTATTTATATGAGCGACTGATTATTACCTGTTATAATTAGTATAGTCGACTCGATAAATGTCGTCGATTAGTTTGCTATAACTAATGAATCGAATGAGCTAGTATTTTCACGTAACTAATTGAACTCGGCCACTGACTGAATGCCCCAGTAATGTTTGAAATGGTTTGTTGGCATTGTAAAAATGACTAAAAGGATTCAGTCGAGGCAGTCTTGAATTTGAACTTTCATCAGTTCAACAATGCCATGATGCTGCAATAGGCAGGGGCAGTAATAATCAAGGTTGACAGGGGTATTCTGGGGTGTTAAAAAGAACAAAAGTAATTAGTTTAAGTGAGCTGACAAATGGGGTACTAAATTAGGATTAAACTAATGCCAATGGGGGGACAAGACACAAGAGTATGGGTTTAAAAGGAATACTAAAATAAGCCCATAATCCTTGATTAAAGAATAAACCAGGCGTGGGGAACAAGAGGGGCTGGCATCAAGAGATGCTCAGGGATGGGCTTAAAGAGTATGGGCATTCTGCCAATTGGCAAGGCAGGCAGCTCAGCTGTACTGTTTCTTTTGGCCTATAAATAGGCCATTTGATAACTTAAACGGGGGTGGACTTTGAGTCTTCAGAAAAAAAAAAGAGAAAAGGCTGGAATTTTTAGTTTGAAAGCTGAAACTTTTAGTCTAAAAAAGTTTTTACTGAGTTTAAAGAAAGCTGAATAACATAAGTTAGTTTCCAAATAGATTGTAACAAAACACTGCCTGAAAGTTGTATAAGAGTGCATATTGGTCAAGCTGTCTTGGCCAAGTTCTGTTGCTTGCATCGACTGAGTTGTTTGTGGTTGTTGAACTGGTGGTTTTACTGCATCTGAACCCTCAGTTATTGCTGCTATTTCTTTACTTTTTCCTGGGACTACTGGTTTGGCACTCGACTATTTGCTAGTCTTTGTATTCTGGGAGATCACTGTTGGTTGTCTGTGGCTGTGGAAGACACTTGGTTCAGTTGGTTGTTGCTGTGTTTGTTGTGTATCTGTTGTTGCTGTGTTTACTGCATACTGCCTAGCTGACCATTCCTTCCTTCTTTGTCCTCCATACCAGGTACACAATTAATACCACAAATGTAACTGAAAGTTTGAGCATGAATGCAAAAGAGAGGACCTGCAGATTGTTTTTTTATATATGTACATGAACTGTTACTCTAAATGTCATGAAATAGTTACATTTTTGTTTGGACAATAGAAGCAGCCTACATACTAAGTATATCAATGTAGGTTAACGAATGCTAGCCTTGTATGTATACTGCTAGGTGAAAATATGCTCAGTGTAATAAGTTGTATTTCAGACTTAGTCTGATGGTATGGTATATTCTCTAATGTAGGCCAAATAGGAAGCTATCCGTTTTAGTTAAAGTTCTTTCTCCTTTTGCCACATTGTCCCATAAATTGATAAACTCATTTCACAAAATAAATAATCAGTTCAGGGCCTCAACCTCATGAAGGTCGAGCCCAAATCGAAGCAAACCAAGTAGGCTCGCATAGAACAGGCAGAGGCCCAGGTCTGGCCTATCACGCATGGGCTGGATTTGGGCCTATAATTGTTTGTTCGGCTGACTGCACATACAGCCCCATTTCTGATTTTAGGCATTTCTGAATGTTGTTACAAACAACTTGCAAGCATGTAATTAATTAGGACTATCTACTGTTTTCAATTGATAAGGACAAACGCGATAAGAAACGTAGTTGCTATAGGATATCCTTTTAAAATAAGAACGAGATGAGCCTCGATGAAAATAAACAAAACGTGCAAATGCGGGGCCCTTGTTAAATGTATATTATTGAAGCATTTAGTTTCCAGGACGGGTTGCTTAGCAAATCTCACAACCCTCCTAAAATAACAACACGTTAGTCTCTTTAGGATACGCTTTAATAAACCTTACCTTCTTAAACTCGGGTGCACATTTATGTGACCCAAATCCAAATCTCGACGGATTCGAAATGTATTTCTAATCACGGGTACATTGACTGTGACGTGGTTCGAGATGCGTGTCCATGACGTTGCAAATTCATTTTAAAAAATAAGAATGAGATGAGCCTCGCCAAATAAAATACAAATTGCGGGGCCCTCAGTAAATATTTGCTTTAAAAATTATTTGGACTTCGGGATGGACCGTTTAGTAAAATTCCACGGTCTTACCCAAAATAAATACGCTAGTCGCTTTAGGCGCGCCTTTAATAATTTAATTTCCTTAAACTCGGGTGCACATTGATGTGACCCAAATCCAAATCTCAACGGAGTCAAAGTGTGTCGACGACCACGGGTACATTGATTGTAACGTGGTTCGAGATATATTTTATAACGTTGCAATTCTTGATAAAAATAACAGTAAATGATAAAAGCGGTTGAAAGATAAAATTTGCACATAAGTTCATATTGTATTTAAAATCAGATAAATAAGCCAAATATAACAGTTGAGCGACCGTGCTAGAACCACGGAACTCGGGAATGCCTAACACCTTCTCCCGGGTTAACAGAATTCCTTATCCGGATTTCTGGTACGCAGACTGTAATATAGAGTCATTCTTTTCCTCGATTCGGGATTAAAATTGGTGACTTGGGACACCCTAAATCTTCCAAGTGGCGACTCTGAAATAAATAAACCAATCCCGTTTCGATTGTCCTTTAATTGGAAAAACTCCCCTGCGCCCTCGCGGGTGCGGAAAAAGGAGGTGTGACAGCTCTGGCGACTCTGCTGGGGACCTATAAACCCAGAACCACTGATTCAGGGTTAAGAATTCGAGCTTAGAATAATTGTTATTATTTGGCTTTATTTATTATCTGATTATTACATGTTCTGAGCCTAATGTGCTAAATGCTGCTTTTACCGCTTTGATATTATTTGAACTGTATATAAACTGTGCCGAAACCTTTCTCTTCTTACCTCCGGGGATGTGCTCACTGGTTGAGACTCCCTATTCTGTTAGTGTCATACCCTAAATAAAAAGAGGCTCGGAAAGTTTCTAAGCCGGCTGGCCTTTTGGTTCCCGGAAAGGAGCTCCTTCCTCAGCTCGAGTTGTCCGCTCGGGTACACTGTCTAGAACACCGACCCAGGTTTTGAACATAGAATAACGTGACTTCATGCCGGATCCCTAGTAGGAACGCTTATTTGCATCATGTTGCATATGACTTAGGGGACTCAACACAGGGGTTGGGTCCGTCTAGGACTAGCAACCTGATATGAAAAGACCATTCTGATGCATCCTGTTGTTTTCCGTACATTTATTTGTCTCATGCCCGCATGCTGACCGGTGTTTGGAATATTGTGGAAAAAGAGGAAATAACGGTTAGGAATTGATTGTCTATTGTTGAAAAAAAAAGAAAAAAACAAATACTGTCAAAACTCTGCCAAAATTTTGAAAAAAAAGTCGTTGTTCTGTTTTTCAAAAAAAATAAAAAAAATAAAAATAAATAAATAATAAAATATCAATAGAAATATAGAGTTTGTCTTGTCATAAAAATTAATAAATAAATAAAAAAAAAAAGAGATCTTATTTTTAAAATGGTTTTTTTTATTTATGAAAATAATAATAAAAAGAGTCTTGTGTTGTCTTTACTTTCATTATTTGTTGCAAGTATATGTATATATATATATATATCAAAAATTCAAAAGTTTTGCTTCAAAATGTATATATATCTTTATTTGTGGCAAAAGTATTTGTCTTGCTAAAGGTCTAGAAAAGTCCTTTCAGGCTCCCAGTTTTCGAAACAAAAATCCAAAATATTTTCCGTTATTGACTTCTTTAGAAAGTTTTTATATATATATACGAAAATTCACAAAAAATCGCATATATTTTTGTTTTATCAGGATAAGTGTCGTTTGTTAAAATCTTATTAATAAATGTGCAGAATGAGCACGATTCCGAATGAACCCTTTTCAATCATGAATAAAATTCCCCTCCAATTGCGGCTCTGGTGGAATGATTTGGGCAAAGAAGGGCATGACGAAATCAAGAAGTATCTGAAAGGCCTCACGAGTTTGTTGGATATCAGGCCACGAGGAGATATCATAAGGGCACTAGTCCCCCACTGGGATCCTGCGCACAATGTCTTCCGTTTCTCAGATTTTGAACTTACCCCAACTTTAGAAGAAATAGCAGGGTATATCGGCAGCGCTGAGACTCCTTTGAGGCACAAATATCTGATTGCTCCAAGAGCTGTAGCAATACACCGGTTCCTTGACTCCTTAAAGATAGTCAGAACAATTCATAACCCTGACTTGGCAAAAGGTTTTTGCAGCATGAGTTTCATATATCAAAGATATGGTCACATAGGAGGATTCGACAAGCCAGAAAACCAGTTGTGCAGCAAAGGTAATCGCCAAAAGTGGGAAGAACATAGACGAATTGCTTTCATGATAACTTTCTTAGGACTACTAGTATTCCCAAGAAAAGATGGGAATATTGACATAAAGATAGCAGGGGTCGTCAGTACGTTGCTCACACAGAGTGATAGTACGTTGGCGCCCATGATAGTATCTGATATATTCCGGGCACTCACTTCTTGCAAAGCCGGAGGAAGCTTTTTCGAGGGTTGCAATTTGTTGTTGCAAATGTGGATGATCGAACACCTATGTCACCGAGCCCAGTTTCTGAGCCATGGATCCGCTGGAAAGACCTGCATAGAGGAGTTCTATACCAGAGTTGATGAAACCTACCTACCAGAAGGAGTTATAGCATGGACCTCATATTTCCATACCCTCAACGCCAGTCAAATACAGTGGGCGCTAGGGTGGCTACCGATCGACGAAGTCATATACATGCCAGCAGCCAGGCCCCATTTTCTCTTAATGGGACTTAAAAGTATTCAACCATACGCGCCGCATCGGGTTTTAAGGCAACTTGGGAGGTATCAGATAGTGCCGAAAGACGAGGATCTGAGCATCCAGGTAATCGAGATCAGTCCCGACGGCCAGTTTCCTGAAGCAAGGGTTCGTCAAATTTGGAGCCAATGTCAATACTTAGAAGCAAATACTTGTGTAATGAATCGGGCAAAAGGGGAAGTTTCGCCCGGGTATCAGGCCTGGTACAAAGGGGAGACATCATCTGGAAGACCGACCAAAAGACCTCACCTGCAAGAATTTGCCAAATCTTCACAAGAACAGTGGGGCTGGTTGGCCAAAGAGCAGGAATATCTTGTCAAAGCAGGCAAACTGAAGCAACAAGTTCAGGATATGAAGTTTGAGTGCCAATTACAGTCTGCTGCCCACAAGGGAGAAAAGAACAAGTTAATCAGAGAAGGCGAGATCCTCAAAGCTCAGATCCGGAGAATGAAAAAAGAGGCTAATAGCCAGCTAGGAAGCCGGGCAGATAAAAGATTGATAGCAGGGTTAAAAGATCAGGTTGCGGAATGCCAGGAAGATTTGGAAAAAGCCAGGGCCAGCACAGCAAAATTGCGAACCAAGTGGGCAAAGGGTGCGATGGCTCGGAGGCAGCGCCTGCAACAAGTCATAAGGGAGTATGAACTGAGCATCGGGACATTAAGGGAAACGAATGCCTCTCTTCGAGAAAGGATCCTCAAGCAAACACGAAATGCCCAAGACGACAGAAGGCAATATTACGATGCAATGACCAGAATGGAAAGGCAAATGGAGATGTTCCAGGATCAGCTTGCCAACAATGCGCAAACACTGGGATTGAAGAACCAACAGATAAGGCATTTGTTCACAGAAAGGGACAACATCCGGGGAAGGATTGATGAAATAGGGCATTACATCTACATGAAATGCTTGGCATATGAGCGAACACCTCGGAAGACCCTCCTTGTTTCCATCATGGGTTGCGTCCGCCGGATTATGAACGAGTTGAAGAGCTTGCAAAGAGACCTTACACCTAGAGCCGCGAAAAGGCCGGATGATGCCTCGCGGCCCCTTAAATTGGAGAATTAGTTTTGGTCAAGTCCTGTTTATTTGGCTTTGGTTGTTTTTCCATATGTTGTTTTCTTTTTCGTTAAACCGAGTTTAAAACCGTGGAGTCTGTACTATTGCTATTCCTTGCTTGATGTAATTTGTAATAGCAAAATTTTGAGAATGAATTCAATGATTTCACAAGAATTGTGTGTTTCTTTACTTTAAGGCAGAACTACGCCTGGTCTGATTCACGCGGGGACGTGATACGTAGGCAATCCCCATAAGATTCGACCGCTTTTAATAAATAAAGAAAAGAAAATGTAAATAAAATAAAACGCGGGGTTTCGCAGAATACTCTAAAAAGAGACGAATGAACAAACCGGGATGACGCATGTGGTTTGAAGCAAAGCATGTAGAAACGGTTAACTGCCTAGGTGCATTGCATCCTCTATGTGTTATGATCAAATCTGTTAAGCTCTAACACTAACAAAGTTTGTTGTTGTCTGATACCAGACAGTTAGTTGTTAAAGAATTCTGGCAACACATTCATACCAAACCAGATCCAAAGGACCGGTAGCAACAAGCATGACTACTTCTGAGAATAGTAATGAGGAAGAAAGGCCGATGAGCCAGTTGCTAAAAGAGGCAATGGAAAAGATTGAAAGGATGGGACTAGAGATGCATGCAATGCAGCTAGCCCTGGCCAAAACGCAAAAGAGCCCTGAGACACTGGGACACGTGCCGGAGTACCCTCACTCTGGCCCTTCCACAAGCCGCCCAAATCCCCTCTATCATCAAGAAAGAAGCCCTCATGATTCCCAAGCTCCACCACCCCATCAACCTCTCCCAACACCCAATATCCCCATTTTTGTGGGACCTGCATCAGCCCCTTTGCAGCGAACGACCAGTGAGCCATTGTTTCAGGCTCACGATACACAATACTATCCCCCTGAGCCTACATTCCACGCACCGGAACCACAGGCTTACAATCCCCATTTGGAAGTACCGGCAGAGGTTGAGAAGCCGGTTAAGGCCCCTGAACAGGATGAAGTGTTAAGAAAGTTCAAAAGCCTGGAGCAATCCTTCAGAAACTTGCACGGGCTGGGCAATCAAGTCAGCGTGGCATACAAAGATCTGTGCCCTTTCCCAGATGTCCAACTCCCGGCTGGGTTCAAGATGCCCAAGTTTGATTTATATGAAGGGCACGGTGATCCCATGGCACATTTGCGGGGATTCTGTAGCAAAATGAGAGGGGCAGGAGGCAAGGATGAGCTTTTGATAGCTTATTTCGGCCAAAGTCTGAGCGGATCTGCACTGGAATGGTATACCAGGCAGGATTTCAGCAGGTGGTACACGTGGGATGACCTGGCGCAGGCTTTTGCAGGTCATTTCCAGTACAATCTGGAGATAGTTCCTGACCGTCTCACGTTACTGAGAACTGGGAAGAAACCCGGGGAAAGTTTTCGCGAGTTCGGGTTCCGCTGGAGAGAACAAGCAGCTAGGGTCGATCCTCCCATGAGAGAGGGAGAGATGGTAGACTACTTTTTGCAGACATTGGATCCAACCTACTTTGGTCACTTGGTGACAACGGTTGGAAAATCTTTCAACGAGGTGGTCAAAATAGGGGTCATGATAGAAGAAGGTTTGAGGTCGGACAAGATCTTAAACTATTCGGCACTTAAGGCCACAACCCAGGCTATTCAAAGCGGCACGGGAGGTGCGCTAAGAAGAAAGAAAGAAGAGGTTGCCACGATCGAGGCAGGCAGTTGGTCCAGGGCTGGCAGGCCGCACTACAACCAACCCAGGCCTCACAGGTCAAACTACCCATACAACCCACCACAAAATTTCTATCCACCTCGAGAACCACATTGTTCCGTACACCAAGCCCAGGTATACACTCAGCCTCCGGTTCGCCCACAATGGCGCGCACCGGCTCCCCAGAACATATATGCACCACCACAAAACACTTACCCTCCACCAAGGGCATATAGAAATCCTTCAGGGGCAGGTTTCCGGGGAAATCCAGATGCCAGAAATGACAGGTTGCGGAAGCAAAGAACCTTCACCGAACTGGGAGAAACCTACACCGCTGTGTTCCACAAGCTGCGGCAATTAGGTTTGGTTAGTCCTGTCCATACTCGGGAACCAAATCCCCCGCCTCAGAATTTGGATCGTTCAATCAGTTGTGAATACTGTTCAGGGATGCTCGGGCACGACACCGAGAAGTGCTGGAAGTTAAGGCATGCCATACAGGATCTTATTGACACCAATAAGATCGAGGTCCAGACACCAGAGGCTCCTAACATCAACCAAAACCCACTGCCAGCGCACCACGAAACTCACATGATTGAGTTGGTGTGTGAGGGAGGAGAATTAAGAAAACCCTCACAAACAGTGATGATGATCCAAGCTGCCCCAAAAGAAGTCTTAACCAGTGGAGGAACAAATGTACAGTCGCAGGGAGAAGGCGTCAAGCCGGTAGTAATATGGGGGAAGAGCCCGTCCGTCATAGCAAGCAAACCCGAGCCAAGCAAGTTGGTAATACCAGGGATCCTGCCCACACCGGCAGTCATGTTGAAAGGGGTATGTGGAGAACGGGTGACCATAAAGCCGGTGGTCCAACTGCCAATGCTTGACAGCAGGGCTGTGCCCTGGAAATATGAAAAAGCAGTGGTGACGTACCAAGGAAAACAGGTGGAAGAAGTCAGTTGTGAAGCGCAAGGGCTGACTCGATCAGGTCGATGTTTTGCTCCGGTGGAGTTAAGGAAAACCAACCCAGTGGCAACCAAGAAGCCAGTGTCAGAAGAAGAGGCTGAAGACTTCCTGAGGAAGATGAAAGTGCAAGACTATTCTGTGGTTGAGCAGCTGAGAAAAACACCTGCCCAGATCTCACTATTGTCATTACTCCTCCATTCCGAGGAACATCGCCGGGCCCTGTTAAAGATATTGAACGAGGCCCATGTACCCAGTGAGATTTCTGTAAACCACCTGGAAACCATTGCTAGCAAGATTTTCGAGGTGAACAGAGTGACATTCTCAGATGATGACCTGCCGGTGGAAGGTACGGAGCATAACAAAGCTCTATACCTAGCTGTCAAATGTGAAGACTCGGTGGTAACCCGAGTATTGGTGGATAACGGCTCAAGCGCCAATATTTGTCCATTATCCACCCTGGACCAGTTAAAGATTGACCGTGGAAGAATCCGGGAGAATAGCATCTGTGTCCGGGGGTTTGACGGAAACGGAACCGCCACTGTGGGGGATGTTGTACTTGAATTAACCATCGGTCCGGTCCTATTTACCATGGAATTCCAGGTGTTGGACGCCACGGTATCTTACAACTTGCTGTTAGGACGACCTTGGATTCATGCAGCTAAAGCGGTGCCTTCCACCCTACATCAGACAGTGAAGTTCGAGTGGGAAAGACAAGAGGTCGTGTTGCACGGCGAGGATACGACATGCACCATGGGCGGAACCATTGTGCCTTTCATAGAGACCACTGATGACAAGGGTCCCTGGGTCTACCAGATTCTCGATACAGGGTCGGCCAACAAAATTTCTGAAGGAGAAATCATCCCGCACCCTAGGGTGACTGCCGCAACAGTAATGATGGTATCAGAAATGCTGGGTAATGGGTTTGTGCCGGGAAAAGGCCTGGGAGTTGAACTTCAAGGGATAGTCCAACCTGTCTCCCTTCCTAAGAATCTGGAAACTTTCGGGTTGGGGTTCAAACCAACCGCAGCAGACAGGAAGCAAGCGCGAAAAATGAAGAAGAGGGTCTGGTTTCTGCCTAAACCAGTGCCACGCCTCTCAAGGTCTTTTGTTAAAGCTAGTGCCAAGGGGTCAGCGATCCCAAAGATTCGAGGACCTTTGATCGGCATAAGTGAAGACCTGAATCAGAGTTTTGAGAGACTATTCGCGGATGTCAGTATGGTGGAAGCTGGAGAGGGTTCCAGCAGAGCAGAGATACAATTTGTGGGGCCTGAGGCCAAGACCAACAATTGGACGGTTACTCCTCTTCCTGTCCGAGGGGAGTCTTGGTAGTAGGCTTTGATTAATGTTTTGTTTGTTTGTTTGTTTGATCGGATTATTCAAGGGTGTAATCCCAATTTTACTTTCGTTTTGTAAAAGTGTGAACCCTTTTTATCCTGCAAATTTAATAAAGTTCTTTTCTTTTGTCCCATTTTAATTTCTGGTTTTGTTCTTTTTCTTTCTGAACAGTTCTCTTTTTACTGGTCCTAATGACATGGCATGCACAGCGGATCTTCGACCTAGTCTAATAAATCAATCTGAATCTGACTCAATGATGCAAGAGGTCGTTTGTGATAATGAATCCGAATGTGACGAAGGGGAAGCCTTCGAAGAAATAAATCGAGAACTGTGCCAATTTGAAGAGAAACCCAAGCCTAACCTAAATGACACTGAGGCTGTAAACCTAGGAGACGCTGATAACATCCAAGAGACCAAAATTAGCATCCACATTGAGCCGAATGTCAAAGCAGAATTGATCGAAACTCTCAGGGAATTCAAAGATGTTTTTGCATGGTCATATGATGACATGCCTGGATTGAGCACCAATTTAGTGGTTCACAAACTACCCACTGACCCGGCATACCCTCCGGTCAAGCAAAAACTAAGGAAATTTAAAACAGAAATGAGTGTAAAAATCAAAGAAGAAGTGATCAAGCAGTTGCAATCGAAGGTCATTCGGGTCACTCGATATCCCGAGTGGCTGGCCAATGTGGTACCAGTCCCAAAGAAGGATGGAAAAATCAGGGTGTGCGTCGACTACCGCAACCTCAACAAAGCAAGTCCCAAGGACAATTTCCCGTTACCCAACATTCATATCCTGATCGATAATTGCGCTGGGCGCGAGATCGGATCCTTTGTGGATTGCTATGCGGGTTATCATCAGATCCTAATGGACGAAGAGGATGCTGAGAAGACAGCGTTTATTACGCCATGGGGAACCTACTGCTATCGGGTAATGCCGTTCGGGTTAAAGAACGCTGGGGCAACGTACATGCGAGCAATGACTGCTGTGTTTCATGACATGATACACAAAGAAATAGAAGTGTACGTCGATGATGTGATCATCAAATCTTGGCGTCAGGAGGACCATGTGGCAGACCTAAGGAGATTTTTCCAAAGACTCCGGAGGTATGATATCAAGCTTAACCCGGCCAAATGCGCATTCGGGGTTCCATCAGGAAAGTTGCTAGGATTCATCGTCAGTCGACGGGGGATTGAGTTAGACCCATCCAAAATTGAATCCATCCGAGACTTGCCACCGCCAAGGAACAAAACAGAGGTAATGAGTTTGCTGGGTAGACTCAATTACATCAGCAGGTTCATCGCTCAACTCACAGCAACTTGTGAGCCCATATTTCGGCTACTGAGAAAGGATGCTGCAGTAGGTTGGACGACAGAGTGTCAGGAGGCTTTCGACCAAATCAAAGGGTATCTGTCTAATCCACCCGTATTGGTCCCGCCTAAGCCCGGGAAACCCCTAATCCTTTACCTGACGGTCTTGGAAAATTCATTTGGTTGTGTACTGGGGCAACATGATGACACAGGAAGGAAGGAGCAGGCCATCTACTATCTTAGCAAGAAATTCACAGTGCATGAGGTCAAGTACACTCAACTCGAGAAAACATGCTGCGCCCTAACTTGGGTAGCTCAGAAGTTGAAGCACTACCTGTCTTCATATACTACTTATCTCATATCCCGCTTGGACCCATTGAAGTATATCTTTCAGAAACCTATGCCCACGGGGAGGTTGGCAAAATGGCAAATTCTGCTCACAGAATTTGATATCATCTACGTGACAAGGACGGCCATGAAAGCCCAGGCACTGGCAGACCATTTGGCAGAGAATCCCGTTGATGAGAAATACGAGCCCTTAAGAACGTATTTTCCTGACGAAGAGGTGATGCATACGAATGAGTTGGAATTACCCGAGGAACCGGGTTGGAAGCTTTTCTTCGATGGAGCGGCAAACGCAAAAGGGGTTGGAATAGGAGCAGTACTCATTTCTGAAACAGGACGGCATTATCCTGTTACGGCTCAACTACGCTTCTATTGCACCAACAATATGGCCGAATATGAGGCTTGCATTCTGGGTCTGCGCTTGGCTGCTGACATGGGTGTCCAAGACGTCTTGGTCTTGGGAGACTCGGACCTCTTGGTACATCAAATTCAGGGTGAATGGGAAACACGAGATCTAAAGCTCATACCATACCGACAATGCTTGCATGATCTGAGCAAGAAATTTCGATCGGTAAAGTTCAAACATATCCCGAGAGTTCACAATGAGGTTGCGGATGCCTTAGCCACCTTAGCATCAATGTTGCACCACCCTGACAAAATGTATGTTGATCCTCTACACATCCAGGTCCGTGATCAGCACGCCTACTGCAATGCCGTAGAAGAAGAAGCAGATGGCGAACCCTGGTTTCATGATATCAAGGAATACCTCAGGATGGGGATATATCCAGAACATGCTTTTGGGGACCAAAAAAGAGCCCTTCGGCGTTTGTCGAATGGTTTCTTCCTCAGTGGAGGAGTATTGTACAAAAGAACCCCGGATTTGGGATTGTTGAGATGCATAGATGCCGGGCAGGCAACGACGGTTATGGCGGAAGTACATGCCGGAGTTTGTGGGCCACACATGAGCGGATATATATTGGCAAGAAAGATCCTTCGAACAGGGTGTTATTGGCTAACCATGGAACACGACTGTATCACTTTCGTAAGGAAATGCCATCAGTGCCAGATACATGGAGATTTGATTCATTCTCCGCCAACAGAGTTACATACGATGTCAGCACCCTGGCCGTTTGTAGCATGGGGCATGGATGTCATTGGGCCCATCGAGCCAGCAGCGTCCAACGGTCATAGGTTCATTCTAGTGACCATTGATTACTTCACCAAATGGGTTGAGGCTAAAACCTTCAAATCGGTAACTAAGAAGGCAGTGGTGGACTTTGTTCACTCCCATATCATCTGCAGATTTGGGATCCCAAAAGTGATCATCACGGATAACGGTGCGAATCTTAATAGCAGCTTGATGAGAGAGGTATGCCAACAATTCAAGATTACACACCGCAATTCCACCCCATATCGTCCTAAGGCAAATGGAGCAGTCGAAGCAGCCAATAAGAATATCAAGAAGATACTGCGAAAAATGGTGGAAGGGTCCAGACAGTGGCACGAGAAATTACCCTTTGCTTTATTGGGGTACCGCACTACCGTCCGGACCTCCATAGGCACAACTCCTTACTTGTTGGTATACGGAACTGAGGCCGTGATACCAGCGGAGGTCGAAATTCCGTCCCTCCGAATTGTCACTGAAGCCGGGATTGATGATGATGAATGGGTAAAAGCTCGATTGGAACAGTTGAGCCTGATAGATGAGAAAAGATTGGCAGCAGTGTGCCACGGTCAACTGTATCAGAAGAGAATGGCAAGAGCATATAACAAGAAGGTGCGCCCCAGGAAGTTTGAGGTAGGGCAGCAGGTGTTAAAGAAGATCCTCCCACATCAGGTCGAAGCAAAAGGCAAATTCGCCCCAAATTGGCAAGGGCCTTATATCGTGACCAGAGTATTGTCCAACGGCGCTCTGTGTTTGACAGATATCGAGGGTAGATGTGTCGACATGGCTATCAATTCAGATGCAGTCAAGAGATATTATGCGTAATTTCTTTAATTATGGCAATTTTGGTTTATTTGTTTGTATTTGGCATTTGATGGATAATGAGATGACGGAGGCAATTATTTCTTCTATCCAAACACTGTTTAACCCTTGCTGCCCCCTTTGAGCCTTAAGTAATTCTTTCATACCCCTCTTTTGGAATCACTAATGGAAAGGACATGAAAAAAAAAGAAAAAAAAAGAAAGATAAAATCATAAGAAATACAAAACCGTGGGAACTACGTTTGACCTGATTCCTCAAAGAGGATACGTAGGCGCCTCACGGCTCGGTCATAGTATGCATCATAGTGAATACAGGATGCATAATGTACATAGTGTGCGTAAAGCGTGCGTAACGCACATAGCGCAACATAAGTATAAAAAATAAATTCCCCAAGCAAGATACCTGGGGCAGGAATTATGTTTTAAAATTCCAACAAAGGTGTGATTCCAAAAGTTGTAGCACATCACCCATCAAATTATTTTCATTTTTTCATATCCTTTCTTTAACTCCATACCAGAACCAACATTCAACGTCCAAAAGACCTCCCGATCAATGTTCAAAATATGTCGAGTCAGGCAAATAAGACCGAGAATAATACACCAGTCCCCAGCAAAGAAGAGGATCGTAAGACTGGGAATGAATTGATAGCCAAAGGAGTCTCCAGAAGAGAGGGTCGTATCTACAACGCCCCGATTCCTCGAAAGAAATAAAATGAGAGAGCCTTATCGGTGAAAACCTTCACAGGCACCGAGAGGCGATGTAAGATGAGGGCTATGAAATGAGAGAGTCTTATTGGTGAAAACCTTCACAGGCACCATAAGGCGCCGGGAGATGAGAGAAAAGAGAGAGTCTCATTAGTGAAAACCCCTCGAAGGGCACTATGAGGCGACAAGACAGATCAGCAAAGCTACCACATTCGAAACGAAGTGAACACTCCTTTATCATCCCCAGCAGGTCAAACCATCGAGCAGATCAATCGATACAAATAGACTGGGTCGGGAATCTATGGTGCACGTCATGATCACGGGGACCAGTTGTGTCCTCCAGATAAGTTCTTTTGATTGTCTCCTCCCACAAAATATTGGTTCAGAAAGATTTTCTCTTTTCCATATCTTTATTTCTTTTCCTAAAATGTGTCTTTAAAGGATTTGTCAAAGCTTACTACCAGAAACCGAAGGGGAATTCATCCAATGCAGGATAATACAAACAGTCTTAAAGGCCGGCCCCAGGCAATGCAGGGATTGTGCTCGGAAATGTTGGAAGAAGTAAGCTCCAAAAGGGAGTGGTTTCGGGAGTTAGAAGCAGACTCCCACATCATGTGTTTTAAAAGAAAGCAGAAAAGGGGATAAATTGAAAACCAATCCCCAGCAGGCTAGAGACCCCCAACAGGCAACTTTGCCCGCCAACCAATTATGGGGACAAAGAGCAAGAAAAGGGGAAGAGAGAAAAATTGCTCGCCAGAAAGGCACCCTCTACCACCACGATTAAAACTGATTAAATCCTTTTGTCTGCTGCAGGAAAACAAAGGATTGATGATGGCAGCAAGATGCACCGCCATGGAAGTCACCAAAAACCGGGGCAGAAAATTTTCTGCCGATTGTCGAAAATTTTCTCGGAAGAACGGGGAAACAATGGGAATACATTTAAGTTCTAGGTCGCCCACCAGTATAATGCGGGAATACATTTAAGTTCTAGGTCGCCCACCAGTATAATGCGGGAATGCATTTAAGTTCTAGGTCGCCCACCAGTATAATGCGGGAATACTTTTAAGTTCTAGGTCGCCCACCAGTATAATGCGGGAATACATTTAAGTTCTAGGTCACCCACCAGTATAATGCGGGAATACTTTTAAGTTCTAGGTCGCCCACCAGTATAATGCGGGAATACATTTAAGTTCTAGGTCGCCCACCAGTATAATGCGGGAATACATTTAAGTTCTAGGTCACCCACCAGTATAATGCGGGAATACATTTAAGTTCTAGGTCGCCCACCAGTATAATGCGGGAATACTTTTAAGTTCTAGGTCGCCCACCAGTATAATGCGGGAATACTTTTAAGTTCTAGGTCGCCCACCAGTATAATGCGGGAATACATTTAAGTGCTAGGTCGCCCACCAGTATAATGCGGGAATACTTTTAAGTTCTAGGTCGCCCACCAGTATAATGCGGGAATACATTTAAGTTCTAGGTCACCCACCAGTATAATGCGGGAATACATTTAAGTTCTAGGTCGCCCACCAGTATAATGCGGGAATACATTTAAGTTCTAGGTCGCCCACCAGTATAATGCGGGAATACTTTTAAGTTCTAGGTCGCCCACCAGTATAATGCGGGAATACTTTTAAGTTCTAGGTCACCCACCAGTATAATGCGGGAATACATTTAAGTTCTAGGTCGCCCACCAGTATAATGCGGGAATACATTTAAGTTCTAGGTCACCCACCAGTATAATGCGGGAATACATTTAAGTTCTAGGTCACCCACCAGTATAATGCGGGAATACATTTTAAGTTCTAGGTCGCCCACCAGTATAATGCGGGAATATATTTTAGCTCTAGAGTTTGGAATCAGTAGCCCCACCTGAAGACGGAAGGTTACAACAGAAAGCCCCAAGCAGGAAAAACAATAAAATCCGCAGCACCAAGAAGCAGACAACTGCAGAGGCAAGTGTGCAATTCAAAAGGAAAAAGGAACGCATCTCGAAAGAAGCAGTTTGGAAACATTGTAGCATGCCCAGCATGACGATGCTGATGAAGAAACATACCACTGAAGAAGCCATTGGAAGATTCAAAGAAGAAAGTCGTGTCCCCAGCGGATCAAGCAAAGTGATGAAACTGGCATTCAAACGTCAGCAAAGGACCAGCATCATCTCCCAAAGTCACAGGATAAAGGCGTCAGAGGAAAGCGTTAGCCGACAAGAAAGCAAGGCAGCAAGAACAAGTTGAAGATGGATGAGATTTCAGGATCCTCAGTTTAGCTTAGCTTCTTGTTTTCCTTTTAGAGCAATGTAATAGGGAGATCGGTTGAGCAGTAGCATCCTACAGCAGCATACAACAGCGCACAACAACAGCAAACACTACAGTCACACGGTAGTCCCAGCTACCAAAATTTCCCGAACTACATTGACCTGATTCCTGTTTCAGCCCAGGATATGTAGGAAACCTCTGAAGCAAAGGTTCGGTCAAATCTTTTTCAAAAATGCTTCACACGGAGTATTCGGACGGGCAAAAATCGCTCGCTTTATCTTTGCGCGAAAACCCTTCGTGTCTTCGTGCAAAGAGGGGCAGCTGTAAGCACGTGATTTTTGCTTCACGGACAATCGCTCCAAAAGAAAATAAAAATAGTGGCAAAAGGCTTCGCTGTACAATTTTTCGGTCTTTCCGTGACATGTTTTGTTAGTCGTTTGTGAGTCTGTCCATTTTGCATCTAGTCATTATCAAACAAAAATACAAAAAATATATGTGGCGTTAAAAGAAAATTCAAAAATATAAATATATGTGCATCGTCCGTTTTAGGTTGTGATTTAACTTACTTGGTATGATAATTATGTTGAAATGCCATATTGTTATTTGTTTTAATTTCATTTGGTTTTATTAGTTATTTTTATTTTTATTTTTCTTTAAATTGGAAAACAAAAGAAAGTTGAAATCAATTTGGGCCAAAAAAAAAAATAAGACAAAAACAAGCCCAAACCAACGATCTGACCCGGTCCAGACCAGGCCTGCCCAGGCACCTCCTGAAACGACGTCGTTTCAGGCAAATCAATCTGAGCCGTCCGTCCCAGCCGATCCAACGGTTCAGGACCTCTTTCAGCGACCCATGTTCAAACCCGACCCAAATAACCAGCCTGACCCAACCCCTCACTTAAACCAAACGACCCCGTTTAACTGCCAAACGACCCCGTCTCATTTCTCAGCATCAGATCCAAGCCGTTGAGATCATCTGATCTAACGGCTCAGATCCAATCCCATAGACCATATATAAACCTTCCCTTATACCCACGCCCCCTATACCAACACCCCACCCCTTCGTCCCCAAGTCGAACCCGGACCTCCCATTAGAAACCCTAGCCGCCCTCATCTCCCTCGCCATTAAAGCCGGCGGCACGAACGCCGGTGACCACCTCCTGAACACCCTAAGACCCCCTCACTCTCCTGAACATGGATCTGTTACCCTCTTGCCTCGAATCACCTTCCCTCGTCTCGAATCTTCGTTTGAAGATTTGAGTCGAACCCGGACCTATGCCAAACCACCCCATCTTCATACCAGACACTCCCCTGACTTTCCTCGTGACCAAACCAAGCTTGGTTTGGTCCGAATCTACCCACAACTCCCTAAAAATCAGATCTGGAAATCCAGACTTTAGAACACATGCACCTGGGGAATCCGGCCGGTTTGGACATGGGTTTGAGGTCTAATAGACCTTAATCAAGGTGTTCTCATGTGAGAACACCCTGATTAAAGTTTGTTCGGCCTCAAAAATTCGAAGTTGAATCAGATTTGGGTCTGTTTGATTTAAACATTTTGGTAAGTTTTCCTTTCTTTTGTTTTATTTCTAAATAAGTTGTCAGCATATCTCTTTGTGTTTGGTTGTTATTTTGTTATTTTTTGGATTTCTTTCATCTCTGTAAAGACCTTTTATTTGGTCGATTGTCTTCTGTTTGTGTTCTGAATACACTCTGTGAAAAGCATGTCCGATTAGTATAGTCGTCGCATAAATAATTCATATAGGCCCCAGTAATTGAACAAAAGTTGTCTGATACCCTTTAGGTCCCTGAACGTATTATTTATATGAGCGACTGATTATTACCTGTTATAATTAGTATAGTCGACTCGATAAATGTCGTCGATTAGTTTGCTATAACTAATGAATCGAATGAGCTAGTATTTTCACGTAACTAATTGAACTCGGCCACTGACTGAATGCCCCAGTAATGTTTGAAATGGTTTGTTGGCATTGTAAAAATGACTAAAAGGATTCAGTCGAGGCAGTCTTGAATTTGAACTTTCATCAGTTCAACAATGCCATGACGCTGCAATAGGCAGGGGCAGTAATAATCAAGGTTGACAGGGGTAGTCTGGGGTTTGCAAAGAACAAAAAATGATTAGTTTAAATGAACTGACAAGTAGGGTACTAATTTGGGATTAAACTAATGTCAATGGGGGGACAAGACATAAGAGTATGGGGGCTTAAAATGAATAAATAAAACGAGCCCATAAATCTTGATTAAACAAAGACCAGGCGTGGGGAACAAAGGGGCTGGCACCAAAGATGCTTAGGGATGGGCTTAAAGAGTATGAGCATTCTGCCAATTGGCAAGGCAGGCAGCTCAGCTGTACTGTTTCTTTTGGCCTATAAATAGGCCATTTGATAACTTAAACGGGGGTGGACTTTGAGTCTTCAGAAAAAAAAAGAGAGAAAAGGCTGGAATTTTTAGTTTGAAAGCTGAAACTTTTAGTCTAAAAAAGTTTTTACTGAGTTTAAAGAAAGCTGAATAACATAAGTTAGTTTCCAAATAGATTGTAACAAAACACTGCCTGAAAGTTGTATAAGAGTGCATATTGGTCAAGCTGTCTTGGCCAAGTTCTGTTACTTGCATCGACTGAGTTGTTTGTGGTTGTTGAACTGGTGGTTTTACTGCATCTGAACCCTCAGTTATTGCTGCTATTTCTTTACTTTTTCCTGGGACTACTGGTTTGGCACTCGACTATTTGCTAGTCTTTGTATTCTGGGAGATCACTGTTGGTTGTCTGTGGCTGTGGAAGACACTTGGTTCAGTTGGTTGTTGCTGTGTTTGTTGTGTATCTGTTGTTGCTGTGTTTACTGCATACTGCCTAGCTGACCATTCCTTCCTTCTTTGTCCTCCATACCAGGTACACAATTAATACCACAAATGTAACTGAAAGTTTGAGCATGAATGCAAAAGAGAGGACCTGCAGATTTGTTTTTTTATATATGTACATGAACTGTTACTCTAAATGTCATGAAATAGTTACATTTTTGTTTGGACAATAGAAGCAGCCTACATACTAAGTATATCAATGTAGGTTAACGAATGCTAGCCTTGTATGTATACTGCTAGGTGAAAATATGCTCAGTGTAATAAGTTGTATTTCAGACTTAGTCTGATGGTATGGTATATTCTCTAATGTAGGCCAAATAGGAAGCTATCCGTTTTAGTTAAAGTTCTTTCTCCTTTTTCCACATTGTCCCATAAATTGATAAACTCATTTCACAAAATAAAGAATCAGTTCAGGGCCTCAACCTCATGAAGGTCGAGCCCAAATCGAAGCAAACCAAGTAGGCTCGCATAGAACAGGCAGAGGCCCAGGTCTGGCCTATCACGCATGGGCTGGATTTGGGCCTATAATTGTTTGTTCGGCTGACTGCACATACAGCCCCATTTCTGAATTTTTTTAGCTTTTCTGAATGTCATTACAAATAACTTGCAAGCATTTAATTAATTAGGACTATCTACTGTTTTCAATTGATAAGGACAAACGCGATAAGAAACGTAGTTGCTATAGGATATCCTTTTAAAATAAGAACGAGATGAGCCTCGATGAAAATAAACAAAACGTGCAAATGCGGGGCCCTTGTTAAATGTATATTATTGAAGCATTTAGTTTCCAGGACGGGTTGCTTAGCAAATCTCACAACCCTCCTAAAATAACAACACGTTAGTCTCTTTAGGATACGCTTTAATAAACCTTACCTTCTTAAACTCGGGTGCACATTTATGTGACCCAAATCCAAATCTCGACGGATTCGAAATGTATTTCTAATCACGGGTACATTGACTGTGACGTGGTTCGAGATGCGTGTCCATGACGTTGCAAATTCATTTTAAAAAATAAGAATGAGATGAGCCTCGCCAAATAAAATACAAATTGCGGGGCCCTCAGTAAATATTTGCTTTAAAAATTATTTGGACTTCGGGATGGACCGTTTAGTAAAATTCCACGGTCTTACCCAAAATAAATACGCTAGTCGCTTTAGGCGCGCCTTTAATAATTTAATTTCCTTAAACTCGGGTGCACATTGATGTGACCCAAATCCAAATCTCAACGGAGTCAAAGTGTGTCGACGACCACGGGTACATTGATTGTAACGTGGTTCGAGATATATTTTATAACGTTGCAATTCTTGATAAAAATAACAGTAAATGATAAAAGCGGTTGAAAGATAAAATTTGCACATAAGTTCATATTGTATTTAAAATCAGATAAATAAGCCAAATATAACAGTTGAGCGACCGTGCTAGAACCACGGAACTCGGGAATGCCTAACACCTTCTCCCGGGTTAACAGAATTCCTTATCCGGATTTCTGGTACGCAGACTGTAATATAGAGTCATTCTTTTCCTCGATTCGGGATTAAAATTGGTGACTTGGGACACCCTAAATCTTCCAAGTGGCGACTCTGAAATAAATAAACCAATCCCGTTTCGATTGTCCTTTAATTGGAAAAAACTCCCCTGCGCCCCTCGCGGGTGCGGAAAAAGGAGGTGTGACACGTAGTATTTTTACCCCCACAGTCAACCACTCCGGAACGGTACCTGGGATTTCCAGGTACTGAGCTAACCATGGACGGACCTCCTCGCCCATCTCCAGCTTTGCCATATAGAGGGTCTCATCTTCTTCATTGAACCCCAAATACTCATTTAGTGACTTCCTATCGAACAACACCTTTTTGTTTCGAACCTTGGTCACTTTGGAACCCTTGACGATGTGGGCTACATTACAGTAAAAATCCTTGACCAAGTGTTCATTTTCCTCCCCACAGTCATCTAAAAAGTGCTCCCACCCCACTCTCATTCTGAACTGTCTATGCACATCGAGGTTTAGGGGTAGAAGATCTCTATCTATGAAACTCCTCTCCAAAATCAGTTTTTGCACCGGCCACCACTCCCTAAATTTGTGGTATGCTACTTGGCTTACAAACCTATCCTTACAGACTTCGGGTTTACTACTACGGGCAATCCCCCCAACCTGAGGTTCACCCCCTCAGGTACCTCCTCATCTCCCTCATTTCCTCCACCTTCACTCTCCCCGGATAATGAAGTTGTGGGGGAGGTAGAGTACTCGCCACTACCGGTTGTTGATCCCTCAGATGACTCAAAAGGTATATGCTCTAGATCTTGGGCAATAGGTGATTGTGGAGGAGAATCATCAGTCAATCCGAAGTTGTAGATGAAATGAGTTGGAACTGAGTCGGAGGAGATATCTTGGGAAGGCAAGTACTCACTCCCCGATTGATCACAGGCTATATCAGCTGCCTTAATTGCTTTCCTCATGTTCTTTATGTTTTTTCTAGCCTGGGGATTGAGTTTTATCAATCTTTTCTTCCCTCCCTGGGAGGAATCACCTCGACTGGGTTGTTTTGAGTCTTTACCTTGTTGTTTAACCATTTATCTGCAAACATAGCATCTAACGTTGTTAGTATCAGCAGAGACAGTGAGACCTTAGTAAAATAAGAATTGCAGAACAGAAACTGACAGTTGTAGACACAGTTGTAGAAACAGACCAGTGCGGACCGCACAAAAAGGAATGCGGCCGCACTGGGGTCATCGCGGACCGCACAGAAACAACCGCGGTCCGCATAGGGGTGGGACTCAGAATACCCCCTCTGAATCTTACCACCGCGGACCGCACAAACTGGTACTGCAGCCGCGGTAGGCCAGTGCGGACCACAAAAAATGCAGTGCGGCTGCACTGGGCTTGAGGTCAACTTGCACAAGTTCATCATCGCGGTCCGCACAAAGTGGTTCTGCGGACTGCTCTAAGGCACCGCGGACCGCAAAAAATTGATCGCGGTCCGCGAAGGGTGCCCAGATATGGTACTGAGTTAGGGTTCCTAATTTTTGCTTTATTCGTTCAAATTTCACCTAATTATCGTCCCTACTCAATCACCCAATTCATTATACTCATCAAGCACCCATAAATTAACATTTAAACTAACTAACCTAAAACTGAAGAAATACGGGAGGAGAAAAACTACCAGCTAATAGAAATGAAACTAAAAATGAAATTAAACACTTAAACTAAGAAGAGTTGGGTAAAATGTTACCAGATATTGATTAGGAAAGAACCAACACAAAGCAAACAAGTAATTACAAGCAAGGATGAAGGATGAACAGTAATTAGTCTCTTCTGAGTGTAAAATTTGCGAAAAGTGTAAACAGGGGTCCCTGAGGTCTATTTATAGAACAACCACTGGGACCCATACTCACCTACCAGCGTGGCCACATAAAATGGACCGCGGTCCGAACTGGGTTTGTTTAGAAGAAGTTTGAGAAGGCAACCTCTACGGTCCCCACAAAACAAACCGCGGCCACAGAGGTCCACCGCGGTCCGCACAAAATGCAGTGTGGTCGCAGTGGCAAACTTCTGAGAGTCCTCACATTGGTCACACCAGTGCGGATCGCACAAAGTGTGGTGCGGTTGCACTGGCAACTTTAGAGACTTGTTCAATTTTTCCATCATGTTTTGCACTGCATCAATACAATCCCTGGACATCTCACAACCAATTAGCACAAAAATCAATCCTACACTACAAAGAAAACCAAAGAAAACAAGAAGTAAAATACATGGATTGCCTCTCAAGAAGCGCCTGATTTAACGTCGTGGCACGACGTATGTTACCATCACATCATTTGAAATGAAGGAGCACCACCACGTGGCTGTCATCAAACTTTCCAAGATAATACTTGACCCGGTGCCCATTAACTCTAAAGACTTCACCATTTTTGTTTTACAAATCAAGAACACCAAAAGGGGTCACAAACACAACTTGAAACGGTCCACTCCATTTGGATTTGAGCTTTCCCGGAAATAGACGTAACCGGGAGTTGAACAAGAGAACCAAATCACCTACATTGAACTCCTTTCCACGAGCATATTTGTCATGAAGGTAATTCATTTTGTCCTTATACAAGGACGAACTAGAGTAGGCATGGAATCTAAATTCATCGAGTTCATTCAGTTGTTCAATACGCAGATTAGCTGCAACATCCCATTCAAGGTTCAACTTCCTCAAAGCCCACATGGCCTTGTGCTCTAACTCAACTGGAAGATGGCATGCTTTTCCAAACACCAACCGATACAGAGACATACCAATCGGGGTTTTATAAGTCGTTTGATAAGCCCATAAAGCGATATCCAACTTCTTCGACCAATTGGTCCTATTTGCATTGACCGCCTTTGACAATATACTCTTGATTTCTCTATTGGAGACTTCCACTTACCCACTATCTTGAGGGTGATAAGGGGTCGAAACCTTATGATTGACACCGTACTTGGAAAGCAATGTGTCGAAAGCTTTATTGCAAAAGTGAGACCCCCCCATCACTAATAATCGCACGAGGAGTGCCAAACCTTGTGAAGATGCTCTTTTTAAGAAATGCAATAACATTTCAGGATTCATTGTTAGGCAAAGCCATGGCTTCAACCCATTTTGAGACATAGTCAACCACCACGAGAATGTAAGTATTCCCACAAGAGCTAACAAATGGACCCATTAAATCGATGCCCCAAACATCAAAGATATCCACTTCAAGAATGGTATTGAGAGGCATCTCATCCCATTTTGAAATTCCGCCCGCTCTTTGGAAATTGTCACACCTCTTTGCAAAATCACCCGCATCTTTGGACAAGGTGGGCTAAGAGAATCCACAACTAAGGACTTTCGAGGCGGTCCTCACCCCACCATGATGGCCACCATAGGGTGAAGAATGGTACGCCTCTAAGATACTCAATTGTTCTTCCTCCGGGACACATCTACGAATCATACCATCCATGCAATTCTTGAACAAATATGGCTCGTCCTAATAAAAATCCAAACTATCCCGCTTGAGCTTATTCCTTTGGTTAGAAGAAAGCTCACACGGGATTACTCCAGTCACAAGGTAATTGGCAACATCAGCAAACCATGGCATATCATTCATTGACACCGCAAGGAGTTGTTCGTCGGGAAATGAATCATTGATCTCAAGGCCATCACAAGACCTCCCCTCCTCCTCCAAACGGGACAAGTGGTCCGCCACTTGGTTCTCACTAACTTTCCAGTCTATAATTTCTAGATCAAACTCTTGGAGTAGTAACACCCATCTCATCAATCTTGCCTTGGAGTCTTTCTTTGTCATCAAGTATCTAAGGGCGACATGATCGGTGTGCATTGTGACTTTAGCCCCCATAAGATACGGCCGAAATTTTTCCATTGCAAACACTATAGCCAAAAGTTCCTTCTCGGTCATCGTGTAGTTCACTTGAGCATCATTCATTGTCTTGCTCGCATAGTATACCAAATGAAACATTTTGTTTACTCGTTGACCCAAAACTGCCCCAACCGCAACATCGCTAGCATCACATATGAGCTCAAAGGGCAAGCTCCAATTAGGTACGGTAATGATAGGAGTGGTGGTCAACTTATGCTTGAGAAGTTCAAAGGCTTGCATACACTTGTCATCAAACACGAACTTAGCATCTTTCTCCAACAACTTGCACAGGGGGTTCACTACCTTCGAAAAGTCTTTGATGAATCTCCGGTAGAACCCCGCGTGCCCAAGAAAACTCCTCACCCCCTTGACGGAAATGGGGGGAGGAAGCCTCGAAATCACCTCTATCTTGGCTTTGTCAACTTCAATCCTACGCTTTGAAATCTTGTGGCCCAACACTATGCCTTCCTCTACCATAAAGTGGCATTTTTCCCAATTGAGTACGAGGTTTGTGTCTTCACACCGGGCCAACACTCTATCCAAATTACCCAAACACTCTTCAAAGGAATCACCAACTACGCTAAAATCATCCATGAAGACCTCCAATATATCTTCCACTATGTCGGTGAAAATGCCATCATGCATCTTTGGAATGTCGTCGGAGCATTACACAATCTGAACAACATCCGGGAGAAAGAGAAGGTTCCATATGGACAAGTAAAGGTGGTCTTCTCTTGGTCCTCCAGGACAATTAAGATTTTATTATACCCTGAGTACCCATCCAAAAAACAATAAAAGGCACGCCCCGCAAGACGGTCAAGCATTTGGCCAAGGAATGGCAATGGGAAATGGTACTTGCGGGTCACCTTTTTTAGCTTCTGGTTGTCCATGCAAACCCTCCAACCTATGATTGTCCGAGTAGGAATAAGTTCATTGTTGTCATTGGTCACCACAGTCATACCACCCTTCTTCGGTACACATTACACCGGAGAGGTCCACGAGCTATCAGAAATGGGGTACACAACCCCGACATCCAACCGTTTGATCACCTCTTTCTTCACAACTTCTTGCATAGCCTCGTTCAATCTTCTTTGATGCTCCAAGGAAGGTTTTGAATCCTCCTCCAAGATAATTTTGTGCATGCAAAATGCGGGGCTTATTCCCCGAATGTCGGCTAGAGTCCATCCAATTGCCCTTTTTCGCTTTTGAAGAACCGCCAAAGTGGCTTCAACCTGCGTGTTAGTAAGTCCAGAAGAAAGAATAACTGGTAAAGTAGAATTTGAGCCCAAGAATTCATACCTGAGGTGTGGAGGAAGTGGTTTCAACTCCAACACCGGTGGCTCTTCAATTGATGGCTTTATTGGTGGAGTTTTCCGATTTTCAAGATCCAAAGATAATTTCCTCGGCTCATAAGAATAAGAGAACATCCCATGTAGGGCATTCACGCACTCCACTCTACTAGCATCATCATTGACATCCATGTTTAAGAGCACTGCTTCAAGAGGATCTTCCACGTTGATCATATCACTGGTATCATCCACAATCACAGATGTGACAAGGTCTACAAATGAGCACACCTCGGTGCTATTGGGTTGCTTCATAGATTTGCAAACGTGGAAAACGACCTTTTCATCTCCCACTCGGAAAGTGAGCTCACCCACTTCAACATCAACCAATGCCTTCCCCGTTACAAGGAAAGGTCTGCCCAAGATAATAGGAACCTCACATCACCTCACAATCCAAAATCACAAAGTCGGCCGACAATATGAATTTGTCCACCCGGACAAGCACATCATCAATAATGCCCGAAGGTCGCTTCATCGATCGATCCGCCATTTGAAGTTTCATTGAAGTTGGCCTAGGTTGCCCGATACCCAAAGTTTTGAAAACCGAGTAGGGCATCAAATTGATACTAGCTCCCAAGTCTCAAAGAGCCTTGGCAAAATCTGCACTCCCAATGGTGCAAGGAATGGTGAAAGCACCAGGATCTTCAAGATTCAGGTCCATTGAATGCACTTTAACACTAACTTGGTGAGTCATCTTTATAGTTATACAATCCATAGAATGCTTCTTTATAACCAAGTCTTTCATGAATTTTGCATAACCCAACATTTGTTTAAGTGCCTCCACTAGAGGCACATTAATAGATAAGCTCTTCATCATGTCGATGAACTTTTTAAACTGATTATCATTCTTCTGCTTCGCGAGCCTTTGAGGATAAGGTGGAGGTGATCTTGGCAAATGAGCCTTGGCTTTTGGCAAAACCGGCTCCGGCATGTCAATTATGTGTTCCCTAGATGGGTTCACATCATTTTGGGTTTCCACCTCGACTTCTTCAATATCAATCCTCACTTTATTGTTCACATTTTCATCAACCACATCTTCAACTACCAAAGGGACTTCGTTATCTTGCAACTCAACATCATCATCCACGACTTGCTTTTGCTTAGAGGCATTCACATCACCGCCTCTCGCACTTTTTGTTGTGACCGCCATAACATGATTGTTCCTACCCTTTGGGTTCACTACCGTATCACTTGGTAGAGCACCCTTCGGACGAGTATTCAATGACTGAGAGATTTGTCCTAATTGTACCTCCAAGTTTCGGATAAAGGTGTTGTGAGAAGCTAACTGTGCATCCGAATCCGCATTCCTCTTCATCATCTGCTCGAACATCATTTCAATTCTACCCATATCATTCCCAGAAGAACTAGGACCATGAGAAGGGAAAGAGGGTGGATTGTTCGATTGTTGGTATATTGGGGGCCTTTGAAAGCCTTGCCCCCGGTTGCCTTGGTTTTCATTGCTGTTCTACCCTCCTTGATTGTTGTTGTTATTTCCATTCCAATTGCCTTGGTTGTTGTTCTGATTACCCCAATTGTTGTTTTGGTTGTTGTTCCAATTGCCACCACTTTGTTGTTGATTGCCCCAATTTCCTTGGGGTCGCCATTGTTGGTTTGAAGAGTTGCCTCTATTGCCTTGATGTTGTACCTCTTCTTTTTGGTCATCATAACCATCATTTTGACACCATCATATTCATCAACATATTGCTCAGAATTTCCTTGATTTTGTTGCTTCCTTTGTCTTCTCTTGTTGACAAGCATACTAACACCCTCTATGGCATTCACTTGGCGATGATTCTGAACTTGTTGCAACTGTGCCTTAGCCAATTGATTCATCCTAGTAGTAAGCTCAGCTATCGCTTGCCCGTGATCATATAATTCCTTGTGCAAATGGATAACCGTAGGGTCACCTTGAGGCACATTTTCTCTACTCTGCCAGGCTGAAAAAGTGTCCGCCATTTCATCAAGTACATCACATGCCTCCTCATAAGAAAGCATCATAAAATTTCCCCCGACCAATTGGTTAACAATGCATTGATTTGTAGTATTTATGCCTCAGTAGAAGGTTTGTTGGATCATGGCCTCGGTCATATAATTATTTGGGCATTCCTTCACCATCGTTCTATACCGCTCCCAAATCTCATGCAAAGGTTCCGTTGACTCTTACTTGAAGGCTAATATTCATCTCGAAGTGTCGCCATATGACTAGGAGAGAAGAATTTGGCAATAAACTTATCCGCCAACTCATCCCAAGTTGTGATAGAATGGTTGGGGAGTCTCTCGAGCCAATCCAATGCCTTTTCCCGAAGTGAGAACGTGAAAAGTCTCAATCTCAATGCATCCTCGGACACATTGGTCTGTTTACTCCCCAGCATGTATCTACGAACCCCTTGAGATATTTGTAGGTATTTTGATTTGCAGCGCCCGTGAAGTACCCACGCTGCTCAAGTAAGGTCAACATCACATTGGTTATCTGAAAGTTGCCCGCCCAGATTCGGGGTGGGACAATAGCACTTGCGTATCCCTGGTTCGGTAATACTCTGGGAGCCACTCTTGGAGGAACCAGGGTAGGGTCTGGAATATTGTCATTTGGATTAGCATTGGCATTCCGGCCTCTCCGTTGACCTTGAGGTGCAAGAGGCACCTTATCTTGCTCAAGATCATCTACCTTCTCCCCCGCTATCACGTTTCCAAGAGGATCATTAGCGTTGTTTAAAGCCATGTTGGTACCTGAGTAATGACACAAACAAGTAAGTAACAAAGAAGGAAAGAAGAACAATACACAAAACTAACTAAATAGATAGCCAAAATCGTTAGCTCCTAGGCAATGGCGCCAAAAAGTGATCGCAGCCTACTTCACACTACTAAAAAGTAGGAAGAGAGGGTCGCAACAACTTTAACTCGATATGAGGGTCGGAATTGATTTCCAGAGGGAGCTAGGAATGGAGTCGAGTATCTATCTAGACTAGAGTCGTATAATTGTTCCAAATGTCACTTCCAAACATCTTTTGATTTTTCTTTAACAAACTAATATTATCAACTACTAATTAGAACTAAATTATGCTAATGAGAAAATTGCTAGTGTTGTATCTAATGGGAAGAAAGGCATTAGGGTAGTGACTTTCACCTAGGTGACTAATTGACGGGTAAATGCTTCTAAGGTTCGATTGACATGATTGGGGAAATATGCTATAACCGTTGCACAATTTTACCCACTCTCACACCTCTCGGTAGAGAGAGTGATTTTGCCAAATTGACTCTCTCGAGACCGAATGGGTAGGCAAATTAGCTCAAGCAACTAGGGTTCAAGTTGGGTAATTAATCTCTCAAGGTTTAATACCTTTAATTGGGACTATCAATTCTCTTGAGTCCATCCCAATTCTTTGTTGGGTCAATTTTGGAGACTTATGCTCTCTTTCTCAAGAAGAGCCAAGTCAACTTAGCACAAACCAGTGTTTGCAACCACAAATTCATAGATTAAACCATAAAATTGACCCAAATAACAAACAACCCGATCCCATTTCACATATCTCGTTATAGGCGAGCAACCCGATCCCATTTCACATATCTCGTTGCAGGCATGCAACCCGCTCCCATTTCACATATCTCATTGCAGGCATGCAACCCGTCCCATTTCACATATCTTGTTGTAGGCGTGCAACCCGCTCCCATTCCATATATCTCGTTGCAGCCGTGCAACCCGCTCCCATTTCATATATCTTGTTGCAGGCGTGCAATCCGCTCCCATTTCATATATCTTGTTGCAGACATGCAACCCGCTCCCATTTCATATATTTCCGTGGCGGCGTGCCACCCGATCCCATTTACAATTCAACAACAATCACAAAAGAATCATGGAAAGGGAATAAGTATATTTCAACAACATCCCGGCAAGGGAACAATAATATCAAGACAACATCCCGGCAAGGGAACAATAATGATAATAACATCCCGACAAGGGAACATAAATGATAATAACATCCTGGAAAGGGAACAATAATGATAATAACATGTGAAGCGCAATAAACCACAACGGAGTCATAACAATTACAATACAAGACTTGCGGGCATGCTTGACACTGACGTATAGATACTCATCACCATGCCTATACGTCGTACTCCACAATTAACACGTAGCAAATAAGACACGACTCCTAATCCCTCAAACTAAGGTTAGACCAAACACTTACCTCGATGCCATGAACACAATTTAAGCCTCAACTATCGCTTTACATCTCGATTCCACCACCAATTCGCTCGTATCTAGCCACAAGTTACTTAATTACATCAATAAACTCTAAATGAATCAATGCCAATGCATGAAAATAAGTTTTCCAAAGTTTTACCAAAAAAGTCAAAAATCGCCCCCGGGCCCACATGGTCAAAATCAGAGGTTCGAACCAAAACCCGATTAACCATTCCCACATGAACCCAAATATATAATTTGTTTTGAAATCGTACCTCAAATTGAGGTCCAAATCTCCAATTTTTGAAAAACCTAGGTTCTACACAAAACACCCTATTTTCCCATGAAAATCATTGATTTTGAGTTGAAATCATGTGAAAAAATGTTAAAGATTGAAGAAAACTAGTTAGAAATCACTTACAATTGATTTGGAGAAGAAATTGTGATGACTATAAAATAATCATATATTATATACTTAAAAATAATTTATTTTAAATAATATATATATAATATGTCAATTATCTGTATTTTCTAATAGTAATTTGCAGGAAATAAAAATATCATGATAAAGCAAATAAAGGAATAAAAAGAGACCATAAGGCATCATGGCAATAGAAGCACGACGCATCATGGCAAAAGAACCACGAGGCATCGTGGCACCTTATGAGATTTGATTTCTATAAAAAGGATGTCATATTTGTGTTGAAGGGGGGGGGAGATCATACGTGCCTAATTAGCAACTTTTCTCTAGCTTTGGTCTTTACTTCTTTCTTTATCTCTTGCACTTTCCTCTTGTAGTTTTTGAATTTTCTAAGAGTGTTGATAGTATTTTAAAAATATCTTTCTTTGTGATATTTAAAGACTCCATAATGGAGTAATCTCTTTTGTTGGGATAGTTGATGAAGCTCGAGATCGTTATAATATTAATCTCAATTTCACTACATACTTGACCTGAAACGTTCTAATTATATTTTGATATTGTGCAGGAATATTAGTTTTAATTAATTATTATCACTTCTATCTATCTATTCTCCAAATTTACTTATATGTCAATTTTGTAATTGTTACGAAGCAAAATTAGTATACGATAACTATTGGGTAAAATAATAGAGTGAGAGTAATTCTTTTTAAGGTATCATTCCAAGTCTGTAATCTTGCTTACTTCCATTCTAATTCTCACGGAGGAGTTGTAGTTGGCAAGATTATTGATTTTTAGTAAAAAGTAATCGCATGAGGTTTTTGCTATCTTTTAGCACAATTCAGGCAAGAAAATTATTTCAGTTTAATCGTCACGAGTCATATATCAATTGATTTACATAACCTCGCGGAGTGTTATTAATTGATTATTTCTTAGTGAGCAGAATATAATTGTATTAGCAATAAACAGTTATTCCTAAGAGAAATACATGTAGAAGCTAAGATTTTATTATTATCACGCTACTGAGTGAATTCAATGATTCCCAACTCTCTTTAAATATAAATCTTCCGAAAGTTATTTTTATTTCAACTTAAGCAATTTAAATTTTCAACAAACAAAATTTCATCAATTTGATTCTCTCAAATAGTAATAAGAATATTATATGTTTGTAGCTAGATTCTTCAATCTTTGTGGGACGATATCATAAACTATACTAGAATTTGACAGAGTACGAGTAGCAAGATCTTATACGCATTGGCCTCGTCAAATTTTTGGCGCTTTTGCCAGGGATTGGCATACATCTACTTTAGATTAAATATTTTATTACTAATTTGAGAACTTATCATAATATTTTTTTCTTCTCATTATAATTACTATCAACTATTTTTATTATATCCTTTAGTATATCTAATACAATTAGACTATTATCAGTATTTTACTAACCAAAAAACAAACAAATATACTATAATCAATACATTCACATCCTCGCACACTATTAATTGCCCTTTTATATATTATCGTTGTAATTTTAGATACTATTACGAGTATTAATACTAATACTTGAATAATATTATATTTTCTTGTCACAGTTTACTTGCTGCATCATTTTTACATATCTATTTTATTTCAAGTGTGGTATAATATTACTATTATCTATAAATAATAAAATTATTGTACTAATATTTTTTTCCCTTTAGCGCCTATTTTTTTTATCATCTTTGCTTTTATTATTGTTATTATTATTATTATTATTATTATTATTATTATTATTGTTTATTGTTATTATTATTATTTTAGGAACTAATTTACTTTACTTTATGAATTTCAAATAGTTTATGACCCGCTCTTCTACAAAAGAGTTGGCAAGTTACGATCCTGAAATTGAAAGATCTCTTCGAGCATGCAGGAAAGGACAAACGTCTTCTCAAACAATAGCTTGTGAAGAAATGAAGAATTAGGAAGTAGAAAATATCAACCCACGTGAAGTACCACTACCAGTCCAAATAGAGGATCAATTTGATGAAGTGGCGCCAACACCAGCAAACAGAATCCTAAGGGATTATGCTAGACCTGACCACTTCAACTGTGAATCTAGTGTCAGGAAGCCCCCAGTGGCAGCCAACAAATTTGAAATCAGGACCGACCTGATTCAAATGATCCTACAATCTTGTATCTTTGCTGGAGATTCAAGTGAAGATCCACATAGTCATCTAATTGATTTTCTAGAACTAGTTGAAACTGCTAAGTATAATGGAGTATCCCCTGAAGCAATTAAGTTAAGGCTATTTTCTTTTTCTTTAAAATGAGATGCTAAGACTTGGTTGCGAAGTTTGCCTCAAGGATCAATTACCACATGGGATCAAATGGCTCAGAAATTTTTAAATAAATACTTTTCCCCTGCTAAAACCACAAAGTTAAGACAAGACATATCTAATTTCTTGCAGACTGACACAGAGTCAGTTTATCAAGCTTGGAAAAGGTTAAAAGCAATGTTAGAAAAATGTCCACACCACGATATTCCTGAACATATGCAGTTGTATATTTTTTTATCACGAGCTAAAACCCTCTTCTAGAAATGTGATAGATGCAGCTGCAGGAGGTTCAGTAATTGGAAAAACAACAGAGGAAGCATTACAATTGTTGAATGAAATTTCTGAGAATGTTATCCAACGGTCATCTGAGCGTATAATTATTAAGAAGGTTGCTACAGTAAATTAGGCAGATGTTTTAAATACACTAACACAATAGATTGTTTCTTTGGCACAAAAGTTTGAATCTTTTCAGGTGAATACACAACAACCAAGCCAGTCTGAAGTTTGCGACATGTGTGGAGGAAATCATCTAAACCATGAATGCCAAGCAATCCATCAAAATGATGAACAAGTCAATGTTATCGACTACAAATCTTACCCTTTTGGAAGTCCAATGGCACATAAACATCTAGGATTTCAATGGACCAATCCAAATGGTGCCGAAAACTCTCAAAACTTTTAGAAACAACATGTACAGGGTTTGCCCGGATATCATAATCAAAACCGAGGGCAATTGAATTTTAAACCTTATCAGCAAGCAGCCCCATATCAACCAAGGCCTCAACAAGCTCATCCAATTCTTGATGACCTTATGTACAAGTACATTAAGGCCACTGACGAAAAGATGGAGAGTCAGACTTCTGCCCTTAAAAATTTAGAAATTCAGTTGAGCCAACTGGCCACTCTTGTGTCAGAAAAGATTCAAGGTCCCTTACCAAGTAATACAGAGAAAAATCCAAAGGATCACCTTAAGGCCATCACCTTACGGTCAGGTAAAGAATTGGATGAACCATATGCAGACCGATCAGGATAACAGGTAGACAAAGGTAAGAATGTTGAAACACCCTCTGAACCATCAGAAGAGAAAGAAGTCAAGAAAAAAGAAAAGAAAATAGTGATAAATTAACTCCTCTCCCCGCGACTATTCCCTTTCCACAAAAAATGAAAAGAGAAAAGCTTAACAACCAATTTGCAAAAAATTTGGAGATTTTAAAACAAATTCACATCAATATTCCTTTTACTGATGCTTTGTTACAAATGCCTTCATATGCCAAATTTTTAAAGGAAATTTTATCAAGTAAAAGAAAATGAAGTTCCTATGGTAGTGCTTACGAAAAAATGTAGTGCTATTCTTCAAAATAAGCTACCACAAAAACTTAGTGATCCAGGCAGTTTTACAATTCCATGCACTTTGGGAGGAGTATATTTTGAAAAAGCACTTTGTGATTTTGGAGCTTCAATAAATTTGATGACATTTTCTATCTTTAAAAAGTTAGATCTTGGTGAAATAAAAGACACAAGTGTTTCTATTCAGTTTGTAGATCAAAGTACTAAGAAACCTAAGGGAATAATTGAAAATGTACTCGTAAGAGTAGATAAGTTTGTTTTACCTGTAGATTTTATAGTGCTTGAAATGAAAGAATGTCCTAATGAACCAATAATTTTAGGTAGACCATTTCTTGCTACAGGAAGAGCAATTATAGATGTTCATCAAGGACAATTAATTTTAAGAGTTGATGAAGAAGGAGTCATATTTGATATGCAAAAGATACTAAGATATTCAGGAGATGAAACATCATCTTCATGTTTTTCAATTGACATGATTATTATCTTGCAGATGAATTCAAAGATGATCAATTAATTCCAGATTCAATAGAAAGATGCTTGATCAAATCAGGCACCACACATGACGATAATCCCACCATCAGAAGAGAAGCTGAATTATTGGACAAAGATTCAGAAGAAGAAGAGATGAAATCCGAACAAGTTCAATCAAAAACTGAACTCAAAACTCTCCCTTCTCATTTGAAATATGTTTATCTTGAGCAAGAATTATTTCCAGTAATTATTTCACCTCCTCTTACTGCAGAACAAGAAAATAGTTTGATTAAAGTATTGAAAACACACAAAGGAGCCTTGGGGTGGACTGTAGAAGATATTAAAGGGATTAGTTCGGTTATTTGTACACACATAATCCTCATGGAGGATAGCTACAAGCCAATAGTCCAGCCGCAAAGAAGATTGAATCCAGCAATGCAGGAAGTAGTGAAAAAAGAGATCATAAAGCTGTTGGCAGCAGGTATTATATACCCCATTTCTGACAGCCCATGGGTAAGTCTCATTCAGGTAGTACCAAAGAAAGGAAGAATGACAGTTATAAAAAATAAAAATAATGAGCTCATACCTACCAGGACTGTTACAGGATGGAGAGTCTGTATTGATTACAAAAGTCTCAATGATGTCACTAGAAAAGATCATTTTCCTTTGCCATTTATTGATCAAATGTTGGAAAGAATTGCCGGATATGGTTTTTACTGTTTTCTTGATGGCTATTCAGGATATAATCAGATACCAATTGCACCAGAAGATCAAGATAAGACAACCTTCACATGCCCTCATGAAACATATGGCTATAGGATAATGCCATTTGGTATGTGCAATGCCCCTGCTACATTTCAGCGTTGTACGTAAGCAATTTTTGCTGACATGACTGACAAATTTCTTGAAATTTTTGTGGATGATTTTACACTCTTTGGCAAAACATATAAGGATTATCTTAACCATTTGTCCTTAGTTCTTAAAAGATGTGAAAAAACAAACTTAGTTCTTAATTGGGAAAAATGTCATTTTATGGTTACTGAAGGAATTGCTTTAGGACATAAAATCACTGCTAAAAGGATAGAAGTTGATAAAGCAAAAATTAATCTTATAGCAGGATTACCCCCTCCCACAACTATGAAAGGAATTAGAAGCTTTCTAGGTCATGCAGGTTTTTACAGACAATTCATAAAAGATTTCTCAAAGATTTCAAAACCGCTGACTAACCTCTTGATGAAAGACACTAAGTTTGATTTTTCAGGTAACTGTGTGAGCATTTGAAACCCTTAAGGAAAAGTTATCAACTGCACATGTAGTTGTGTCCCCTGATTGGAACCAACCTTTTGAGGTCATGTGTGATGCTAGTGATGCAGCAATTGGAGTTGTTTTAGGCCAAAGAAGGGATAAGATTTTTCGTCCCATTTACTATGCTAGTAGGACATTGAGTGAGACTCAAGTGAATTATGCCACAACAGAAAAAGAGTTACTAGCAATAGTGTTTGCTTTTGATAAGTTTCGCTCCTATTTGATAGGAACCAAAGTCACTATTTTTACTGATCATGCAGGTTTAAAATACCTCTTAGCTAAGAAAGATGCTTGACCTAGATTATTAAGATGGATTTTATTTCTGCAAGAATTTGACCTTGAGATAAAGGACAAAAAAGGGACAGAGAACCAAGTAGCTGACCATTTGTCTAGATTAGAAAACCCTCCCCTTGAGTTTAATGAGATAAAAGAAGAATTTCCTAATGAACATATTTTTTCAGTTAACACAATTGTGACTCGACCACCCTGGTTTGCAGATATCGCGAATTACTTGGTTGGAAAATAGACACCACAAGATTTCTCTTACCAACAAAGAAAAAAATTTATATCTGATGCAAAGTATTATCTATTGGATGAACCTTACTTATTTAAAAATTGTGCAGATAATATCATTAGAAGGTGTGTACCTGAAGAAGAGATGAATAAAATTCTATATCACTGTCATGATGGAGCAATTGAAGGACATTATGCAGCAAATCGGACGACTTTTAAAGTCTTAGAAACCAGATTCTTCTGACCCACACTCTTTAAAGATTCCCGAGCATATGTAGCATAATGTGACAGGTGTCAGAGAATAGGTAATATCACCAAGAGAGATGAGATGCCACTGCAATCAATACAAGTATGTGAAATATTTGATGTTTGGGGAATAGATTTTATGGGTCCTTTTCCTTCTTCTCACTCTTTTGAATATATCCTTGTGGCTGCGGATTATGTGTCAAGATGGGTTAAAGCTATCCAACAAGAAAGAATGATACTCGTACAGTGTGCAATTTTCTAAAATTTTTTTTTTTACCAGATTTGGCACACCGCGAGTCATCATTATCAAGGAACTCATTTCATCAATAGGCAATTTTTTGCTTTACTGTCAAAATATAATATGACTCAGAAAACAGGAACACCATATCATGCTTAAACTCAAAGGCGAGTTGAGGTTTTCAACAGCGAGTTAAAAAGAATTCTTGAAAAAACGGTTGGAATCTCAAGAAAAGACTGGGCTTTAAAATTAGATGATGCACAATGGGTGTACCGTACAACTTTCAAAACTCCAATTGGAATATTTCCATATATATTAGTATTTGAAAAATCTTGTCATTTGCCCGTAGAATTAGAACATAAAGCCTTTTGGGCATTGAAAGCAATGAACTTTGATTTAACCTCCGCTGGTAAAAAGCGATTTATTCAGGTTAATGAATTGGAAGAATTGAGATTGGGAGCCTATAAAAATGCTAAAATTTTTAAAGATAAAACAAAAATATGGCATGACAAGTTGATCCGGCCAAAGAGTTTCAAAATTGGAGATCAGGTACTTCTTTACAATAGCCGACTCAGGTTATTCCCAGGAAAATGAAAATCCAGGTGGACGGGTCCTTACAATGTTATAGGTGTTACTCCATACGGGACAATTGAAATTCAGAAAAATGGAGGAGACAAATTTAAGGTAAATGGTCACAGGCTAAAAATGTACTTTGGAAGACATTTTGAACAACATCCATCGGTTACTTTGATAGACTAATAAATTCTGCAATTAATAAGTCGAGCTGACGACGTTAAACTCAGAACTAAGATATAAAACCCGTAGGCATTGAGGGAGAAGCAGTGGAGCCTCATAAGCCCGACATAGATTTGGGTAATTAAATGCTTAATCAATTGATCTGGTCAATATCCAGGTTATTGTACAATCAGAATATCTCATGAAGGCCTCTACAAAAACAGAGTCACTTATGGTGATCGGTATGCCTAAGTAACTGGTTGATTAACCATTTAATGAATCAATTCAAAATGTTGGCACAAGTAAATTTGTTGGTTTATATTTAAACCAGGACCAAATGACTGATAAGGTCTTAAATTAGCCTGTCTATTACATATAAAAACATGTGTTGTCACACACTCTTTCAAGTTTTTTCTTCTCTCTCCCTATATATATATATCCATCTTTATTTTTATTCTTAATATTGTACTTGTACAATATTAAAATTTTAAAGTAAAAGCTAACATATTTTTCAAACATAATTTTTTTTCATTTATGCCATATAACATCCAAGTTTGTGATTTTATTTTTGTGAAGGCAAGAACGAGTATCTCTAAATTTTAGAAAGTATTGGAATTGAGAAGCATTATGATCTCAACAGGTAGAATCAATAAAATTTTGCTAGAACTTGCCCCAAATGTCTATCAAGGCGAAATTCTAGACAACACTATTTTTAGAATAAAACTAGGCTTTCTTTGACACCCCTTTTACCCTATCTATTTTTAACCACAAATATTTATATTTTACCTTTTAGCACCCAACTTTGAGCCAAAAAAAAAAAAGAAAAAAGAAAAGAGGGATAAACCAAATTTTATTGATACACCATATTGGTTTATCCTACAAAAAGATCGATACTACTCCTTCCGGTTATAGTTGAGAAAAAATGATTACTAAAGCAAGCGATGAAGGAATACTTGTGGAGTAAATGTTCTATTTCACTCTAAAAAAGGGAAAAAGAAAAAGAAAACAACGTGTATATATCTGTAGAATAAATTCTTGGTTCAAGAAGCTTGAATTTAAGGAATCTATTGAGAGAAATGATGACTTAAGTGATATTAATTATGGAATTGGAGACCGGGACCTTTAGCTCAATCTCTAGAGTTATTTTCTTTGTGTTGAGTTGTACATAGTTACTTTGGTAAAATAGTCAGCTCTCATAATAAAGCTGGTTGGAACAAAGTCACTACCAATATATCCCTTTACCTTACCAGCATTAAGCCTATCATTACAAGCCTGAAAAAGTCCTAAATTAATTTTAGAAATTAGTGTTGATTCTACATTAGTGGAGACTGACATGAAGGGCAAGCCTATGAACAAAATTTGAGAAACTCGAAATTGTGATCATAATGTTATCAATCTCAAAAGGTTCATCAAAAGAGGAGTTGAAAGTTTTTGGCAAACAAAGGCAGAAGCAGAAACAAGGTATAGATTTGGTGACTTGAAAAACTTATAGGTTTTGAATTTTATGTGAAATTTTATTTTTTACTTTTCTACTCTACAAGAAACAGCAATTATTAATAAAATTCCTGCTTTGAGGACGAGCAAAGATTCAAGTGCGGGGGAGTTTGATGACTATAAAATATTCATATATTATATACTTAAAAATAAATTATTTTAAATAATATATATATATATATATATATATATATATATATATATGTCAATTATCTGTATTTTCTAATAGTATTTTGCAGGAAATAAAAATATCACGATAAAGCAAATAAATGAATAAAAAGAGACCACGAGGCATCATGACAATAGAAGCACGACACATCATGGCAAAAGAACCGTGAGGCATCGTGGCACCTTATGAGATTTGATTTCTATAAAAAGGATGTCATATTTGTGTTGAAACGGGAGGAAGATCATACGTGCCTAATTAGCAACTTTTCTCTAGCTTTGATCTTTATTTCTTTCATTATCTCTTGCACTTTCCTCTTGTAGTTTTTGAATTTTCTAAGAGTGTTGATAGTATTTTAAGAATATCTTTCTTTGTGAGATTTAAAGACTCCATAATGGAGTAATCTCTTTTGTTGGGATAGTTGATGAAGCTCGAGATCGTTATAATATTAATCTAAATTTTACTACATGCTTGGCCTGAAACGTTCTAATTATATTTCGATATTGTGTTGGAATATTAGTTTTAATTAATTATTATCACTTCTATCTATTTATTCTCCAAAGTTACTTGTATGTCAATTTTTTAATTCTTACGAAGCAAAATTAATATAGGATAACTATTGGGTAAAATAATAGAGTGAGAGTAATTCTTTTTAAGCTATCATTCCAAGTCTGTAATCTTGCTTACTTCCATTCTAATTCTCACGGGGGAGTTGTAGTTGACAAGATTATTGATTTTTAGTAAAAAGTAATCGCAATAGGTTTTTGCTATCTTTTAGCACAATTCAGGCAAGAAAATTATTTTAGTTTAATCGTCACGAGTCATATATCAATTGATTTATATAACCTCGCGGAGTGTTATTAATTGATAATTTCGTAGTGAGCAAATTATAATTGTATTAGCAATAAACAGTTATTCCTAAGAGAAATACATGTAGAAGCTAAGATTTTATTATTATTATGCTATCGAGCGAATTCAATGATTCCCATCTCTCTTTAAATATAAATCTACCGAAAGTTAGTTTATTTCAAGTTAAGCAATTTAAATTTTCAACAAATAAAATTTCATCAATTTGATTTTCTCAAATAGTAGTAAGAATATTATATGTTTGTAGCTAGATTCTCCAATCTCTGTGGAACGATATCATAAACTATACTAGAATTTGACAGAGTACGAGTAGTAAGATCTTATACGCATTGGCCTTGTCAAATTGCCTTTGAAAAATCGTCCTAGAGTGTTTTGTTTTTGAAAGAGTGTGAAAAATGGTTGAAATGCGTGTAAATTATGAATTTACAGGTCTCTGATGTCGCAATTGCGAACCCTTCAGAATTTTGAGACCTTCGCATTTGCGAAGAAATTTATCGCATTTGCGACCACCCTTATTTCTGAGGGGTTCGCATTTGCGAAGCAAGTATCGGATTCGCGACTGGGGCCTTTCGCATTTGCGATCAGGCCTGCCCATGCCTTTGTTCGCATTTGCGAGCTCCTATTTGCGACTGATAATACCAGCTGAAAACCTGCAATTTTTCAAGTCCAAAATCCACCCCGTGGCCTATCCAAAACTCATCCGAGCCCTCGGGGCTCCAAACCAAATATGCACACCAACCTAAGAACATCATACGGACTCGCTCGCGCATTCAAATCACTAAAATAACATTAACAACTATGAATTTAGCATCAAAATCATGAAATTTCTAAAGAACTTTAAATTTTTCAATTTTCTCAAAAACGATCCGATTCACGTCATTTCAAGTTCGTTTCTTACCAAATTTCAGAGACTTATTTTAAATCACATATAAGACCTGTACCAGGCACCAGAACCAAAATACGGGCCCCATACCATCAAGACATTTCATTTCCAAAATTCATAAATAATTCCAGAAAATAATTTTCTTTAAAAATTCATTTCTCGGTTTTGGGACCTCGGAATTCGATTCCGGGCATACGCCCAAGTCCCATATTTTCCTACGGACCCTCCGGGACTGTTAAATCATGGGTCCGGATCCGTTTATCCAAAATGTTGACCGAAGTCAACTTAAATCCATTTTAAGCCAAAATTCATCATTTTTCACAGACTTTCACATAATGGCTTTCCGGCTACACGCCCGAATTGCGCACACAAATCGAGATGATGCTGAAAAAGGTTTTTGAGGCCTCAGAACGCAACATTTAATTTTAAAACAAGTGATTACCTTTTGGGTCATCACATAATTAGATTGTTTTACTTTGTTGGAGAACCTTTTATACGTTTCCTTTTTCTTGTAGTATTCTTATTAGATCCTAAATATTAGAACTTCATATATAGTTCAAATAAGGAATGATTTGGTAAATAAAATTTTAGTAATTTTAAAGTACTAAATATTAGAAAAATAACTTTAATTATAAATTAGTCCAATGTGAAATCTATTTTTAAAGGGTACAAAAAGCGAACAACATTTTGCTAAGAGTTTTCTTTAATATAGTATAGATATAAATTAGTTTAACACACAAAATTTCAAACAAATTACATATCATAATTACTTAAATAATAATGCACACAGCAGAAATAAAGGAGGCATTTTAACAACCTCCCCCCCCCCCCCGCCCCCCCCCCCAAAAAAAAAGGGCAAACACATATATTCAAACCAAATAACAAATTGCATGTTAGGAATTGTTAAAATTAATACACACATAAATGATTAGGTGGAGATGGCGACACGTGGGGACGTGAGAGTGTACAAAGTTAGGCAAGAAGCTACTGTGTGAGAAACAGGTAATTTGGTCGAGGCACATAAAAATTTGCATGACAGCTACAGGAATGCCCTGCCTTAGCTAGCCAATAACGTTACATAGAATATTAATAATAACTCTAGATACTAGAAATAAGCTTGAAGAATGAATTGCCATATTTTATGCTTAATCTTAGACATCTTTATGTTAAAGGCTCATGCATGAAGAGAAACTCACTCTCCCATCTACACTTTTTTTTTTATCTATTTTATTTGGATTAGATTTGTAGTGTCAATCCAATAAAACCTAAAAGAGAAACATACCCAATAATATTTTGGAGAGTTCGAAAGAAATTTTTACTCATACTTCTATGAAAGCACAATTTTAGGGTAAAATTCAAAAATAGCCAGATTTATAAGTGATAATTGAAAAATAGTCACAGTTTCAAAAGTAATCGAAATTTAATCATTTTTTATGTAAAGATAAATCTGAACGAAAATACTGTTCAAAATCCAAAAAATATTCCAGCATAATATACTGGAGTTCTAGCATAATATGGTGGAAGTTCATACACATGCGCTCCAATCTTCAGTATATTATGCTGGATCTTTCTGTGTGTTGGAGTTCTAGCATAATAAGCTGGAAGTTCATACACATGTGCACCAATCTTCAGTACATTATACTGGAACTTTCCGTATTAGCAACTATTTTTCAATAGCTTTGCAAACGCTGACTATTTTTTAATTACCCGTCCGAAAACTGGCTAGCCCGTACTATTTTTACACAATTTTATTGCCTTAACTATACAATTGGGCCCGGGCATCGCCAGGCTAATCGTATAAATAGTATAGTCATGAATGACAATGGGGACGAGTCACGGTTTTGCCAACATAGTGTGAAAGATAACCCATAGTTCTTGTCAGCTTCACAACAGCTGACATGTTTTACAAGTTAAAAAATGTCAAGATAATCATGTCTAGAAAGGAGTAATATATAATACTTAATAGTACTTAGCAGCCATGAAAATATTACAAAAAACAATCTATTATTATAAAGTCTATGTTTGGTCATCTAATTAGTTTATTTTTCAAATGTGATTGAAAAAAAAAAAAAAAGGGCATTCTGAACGTACAACGTGACGAGTTGCACTATCCAGCCCGAATTTAATTAATCTGTTTCAATCTAACTCCAGCTTGAATTTCGCATTAGTTTAATTAATTTAATACTAATTCTAGAATATGTTGTTCCATCATGGTATAAACTATTCTAGTACAAAAAAGCAATGGCCCCACGGTTTTGGTCCAAATAAATTTGAAGGAAGACCACATTGTTTTGAATTGATCGGTTCTGTCCTCTTCCTAATTTGTTAAAATGTCTCTTTCGTTTGATAAAGAAGATACAATCATATGTTGCACGTTGCCACGATCCACTTCGACCAATAAAACCCATATTTATTTCTCTATTTTTTTTCTCTCAAGGATACCGATCCAACTAATCTTTTTCTCTTTTCAAAAATGATAACCATAGCTAATAGCTTGAATTAAAAAAATTGATAAATACCTTTTTGATATCACAATAATGAATTAGCACAAAAGTGTTTAAGAATAAAATTCATTCTGTTAAACTAGACATAATTTTGGACAATAAAAATTAGTAAGTTGTATGAAACAGAAAATTTTGCTAAAAATTCCCGAAAATATAGGCAGCAAGTGCAGTTCTTGACTTAAGATACACACCAAGTTCCTCATCAAAATATAGAAACTAAAAGAAAGCAAATGGTCATGTGCCTGGGGGTGTTTGGTACGAAGGAAAATATTTTTTGGAAAATGTTTTCTAATTTTTTCATGTTTGGTTGGCTTAAATGTTTTGGAAAATATTTTCCTTATCAATTCATTTTCCTCCAATTGGAGGAAAATGTTTTCCTTATCAAGAGAAGGGAAAATATTTTCCAAAGTTTCTTCTCAACCTTCTTCACCCTCAGTAACCCACGTTTTTTCTTCTTCTAAATTTCAGTTTTTCCGTTACCACCCATCCTACTAACCCTCCATTTCCTCCCACGTAATTTTTTTTTCACCTTAATTTTTTTTTTTTTTTTTTTTTGCAATTTCAAATTTCTGTTTTTCATTTTTCTGCACCACCCCCATCCCCCACCTGCCCCCCCCCCCCCCCCCCCGCGCAAAAATTTTTTTTTCTTTTTTTTTTTGTAATTTAAATTTCTTTTTTTATTTTTGTTGTCCCCCTAGCCCCGCCCCCTCAAACCAACCCGATATTACATGTAAAAAAGTTTTAAATATATTTTTTAGTTTTAATTTTATTATTTATCGGTTTAAAAGCTCAAAATTTTACAAGTTCCAAAATTATGAGTTCAAAAGTTTATGTGTTTGGAAGTTTACGGGTTAAGAAATTATAAAGTTTACGGGTTCGAGATTCCACGATTTTGAAAGTTTAGCGGTTGGAAAGTTTATAAATTTGTGGGTCCGGAAGGTTGTTGGTTTGAAAGTTTATGGATTCATGTTTATTATATCTAAATTATTTATGAATATTTTTGAGAAGTCATTTTCCTTAATTTGCGTACCAAACACCGAAAAATGAATAAGATTACTACTTATTTTTCAAGGAAATATTTGCCACGGAAAACATTTTCCATTATACCAAACACACCCTTTGACTGTTTTATTTCTAGACCTCTCACACTCAACTTCCTAATTTGGCGAGCTAGAAACAACTTAATTTTGAATGACATACAATTTAGAAGGTCAAATAATTGTTTGACCAACTACAATTGTTTTCCAATCTTAATCCGAAAAATTGAGAGTCAAAGTATTTTTGGGTAATTCTAGATATGACATTCGTTCAAATAGTACCATTTCGCACAAAAGTAAACGTTTTTAACTTCATATTTCGAACTATACCATTCTTTTTTGTAATAGAGGAGACATGACTATCATTTTATTGGAGCACTATGGACTTCATAGGGATTTTTTGTACCGTATTACTTGTTAGAGGTCGTTTGGTAGAGCGTATACGAAAAATATTGAATAAGATGTATTAGTCATGCGGGGATTAGTAATGTAAGAATTAGTTATGCTGATACTATTAGTTATGTTGAGATTATTTCTTATGACTGTTTGGTACGATATATTTAAAATGACATGCATTGTATATAATTTTTAAAAGAATTATTTGTTTATAAAAATACTTTCCACATTCTTTAGCTTTGAGGGATTTCAACGACAACCTTATCTTTAACCATGCCTATGCATGTATTAATAGTCTTGGTATATATTTTGATGAAATCTATTTCTTATTAGAATAACGGAAACAAAATTTAAATAGCTGCCTAATAAAGTGAAAATAGTACGGACTAGCCAATTTTTGGACTGATAATAGAAAAATAATCAATATTTGTAAAGTTATTGAAAAATAGCCACTATTTTGCTGCAACACGGAAAGTTCCAGTATAATATACGGGAGATTGGTGCATATGTGTGTGAATTTCCAGCATATTATGTTGGAACTCCAACACATAGAAAGTTCCAGCATAATATACTGGAGATTGGAGCACCTGTGTATGAACGTTCAGCATATTATGCTGGAACTCCAGTATACTATGCTGAAATATTTTTTGAATTTTGAACAGTATTTCCGTTCATATTTATCTTTAGATGAAAAGTGACTAAAATTCAATCACTTTTGAAATTGCGGCTATTTTTCTAAATTTGACTATTTTTGAATTTGACCCCTAATAGATGACTATTTGTGCAAAAGCCGGACTTCATAATGGGGCCCACGTTGTGATGAATACGCAAAAAGTTCGGATACGGCATTCGGCAGTTGCGGAGGCTAGTCAAGTTGTATTGCTAACAATTCAACCCTTCTTTATTGGAATACTTGAAATATGAAAATTAAGAAATTTCATTTTTCCTAAAACACGTGGAGTAGAATTCAAACCCCATCTACCTAATAATATTGTTACAAACGTACAACAAATTGATACCTTTTTTTTCCATATCCCAAAGTCCTAATTGTTACACCCCCCCTCTCTCTTTCTCATCAACTTTCTTTTAAAAGTTGAAACAATTCTTGTTCAACTTGACAATTCTTTTTCTTTCTTAGCCAATATTTTGCAAATGAAATTGTTGACAAATAGACAAGAAATTAGTCTTAGACACTATCATGATTTGGGGAGTGGCTCTCCTCTTAAAAATGATCTGAAGAGTTGATAGGCAGCTCTAGGTTTGAATAATGGAACTTCATGTCCTGCCCCTCTCACTGTTGCAAATGTTAGCCCTTTGTATACCTCTGTCCAGCCTCCCACCTTACATAATTAACCATAACATAATTACAAATTAATGATCAACATATATTTAACTTATAAACATCGACAGTTATAAGAAATTTTACACGCTCATTTAAAAGATCGTGTTACTCACCTGTTTCTTGACATACCAAGGGTACCATGGAATAGTAGTGGATAATTTGAGCTGTGCTAGTGAATACCTTGTAGCTGTGACAGGCACCACTGAGTCTACATCACCACTGCAATATGACAATTCAAAAGGAAAAAATAAAAACAAGAAAGATATGATCAAATTGAGCTGTCTAAATTTTTTGAGAATAAGCTCTCAAAAAGTAAATTCACATACCTGAAAACCCAAATTCTCAAACCAGCAGCAATCAGTTCTCTGTATATTGGAAGAATTGAGTCATCTGTATCGTTCCAATTTCGATTCAGAGTCTCACTGTAACATAGATGCAAAGATCAATCAGTTGCAAGATAAAACAGCTATTAGTGCAAATTCTTTTCAAACTAAGTTCTGTTTTGTTAGTCACTAGTCGATTTGTTTACCTGCAGGCTGTCCATTTATAAGGAATTCCAGTTGTATTCGCGTGCATAGCCTTCTGCACATCAGGCCTGTTATAGTAAATTTCTGCGTATTTCTCCGTGCAAGGATCATACCCTGATAGCTGCTTGAACATCTAATATGGACACAAATCCAAATAAATCAAGCAGCAATATCTATGAGTAAAATGTTGCATTACTGAGGTAAGTATTTACCTTGTAAGGTTGGTGGGGTAAATTCATGGTCTGTCTGGTTGAAGGGCTACCATCAGAATTGTTACAAGGAGGAGCATAAATGTTGTATTGGTCGATGTTACCAAACTCTTGATCCATAGCATAATAGTACAAAGATTCACACTCGTTTGATTCTTTATGGCGTCGAAAATCACAAGTGTTTACCAGTTGCTTGTATGTCTTATCAGAGATCATAGCATGGCTCCACCAATATGTCACTGTTCCCAGGCTGTCATAGTAATTATCTGTCACAGCATTTCCCACCTAAATGCAACATCATAAATTAGCTCTAACAAGTTTGAAAATGGTAGTACTGCAGTTAATACTCCAAATATATATAGACATTGACAGATTACCATGAATCCTTTAAGGTTGATTGGATTCTTTGAATTGGCATTGTAATGGACTATTTCTCTAGCTAGCTGAGGGACATAATGACCAGCGTAGCTCTCTCCGGTGATGTAAACTTCGCGATGTTTGTAGCGTGGGAAGCGATTCATCCAATGGATAAGGAATTGCAGAGAGTCCTTAGCTGATAAAATACACAAAAGAGCTAGCATCTTAACATTTGGAAAGACGGCATATTCCAAACAAAAACTTTTCCACAATCGATTTGTATCAAACCAATATATGCGTGACACGTGTGAAGATATAGATCTTTATCAATTCTTCATGATTAACTAATGTATACTCTCACATGCATTATCATCTAACCACGATATATTAACATAGTTTGTGCAGAATTAATCAGGTGCAGATAAAACTTTTCCAAATCAATAGGAATTAGTCAGAACTGAGTACTACGAGGTCGTATCAATTTGTTAATCTTATTAATTTCCAGGAAAGATTTTGTAAACTGTGCAAAGATTTAACTGTTTTATTGATTGAATAGTAGTGAAAGTAAGACGACTCCATACAGCAACATGTAAGGTAGCTAAGCTGTAGCAGTATTAGATCTAAAAATCTTAAAGGTAGGCCACATTGCTAGTGAGTGCTAATATAAATGCACTTTCTGTGCTCCTAAATGGGCAGTGTTCACCACCATGTGTTTCTCCATTGAAGAAATCACCAGCAGCAATCACGCGACGCGACCATCACTTTGTGTTTTTTACTAGACGATCATGAGTTAGAATAAGCAAACATACATGATCACAAAGTTATGGTCAATCAGTCTACAGATTGAGACATTTCAATCACACTACGAATGGATAGGAAATAATTGAATAGCAATAGGACAAAAATGAGAGGGCCTAAATAAATACTATGTACCAGTGCGATAATCCCCGGTGTCAAGAAGATCAGAGGACCTGTTGCTGTAGGAAAAGCCAACTCCTGCTGGAGTTTCCAGGAATAGTAAATTGGCCAATTTGTTCCATGAGAACTTGTTCAGATACAGCCCTGAAGATGTCTTGTTTATCCTAAATGGCCCTATTTCTTCCGATGCACCATAAGCCACTGACGAACATCCTGGACCTGATTTTTTCAATCGACATCAGTAAAGAATTTTTACGTGCAATTTAATAACATGTTATTATCTTATTATCAGAATAATCATATCAGGCTTAATATGAAAAGTTACTTATATCATTGCAAAACCAAAATTTAATTAGTACGGTATACTACTGCAAGTAAAAGGGGGTCCACACCGAAGAGTCTGTCCAATTATTATACACGGTTGATATTAGCACATGTATCCAATTATGAACCATATAGTCAAGAAATTGAAACCCCATTTATAAGAAAATGACGACAGATATCAAACAGTACTACACTTAGTTGGCTAGACTTTAATATTTTGAACAGAATTCACGGTAAAGAATCTTTCTTATTCTCATATGAAGACACCATATTCCTGAGGTCACCATAAAGCCACGGTACATGTTGGTTTATACCATTACAATCCTTAAAAACTACGCAATGTTCATGAGATTGCAGATATAAGCTATTATGTCTTGTGCGAAGAGAATGACCACACGGTTTGAGCTGACATGATTAAGGTAGTTACTGTTGAAGACATAATTAAGTAATTAAAAATGTGTTATGTAACAGATTAATTTTTTTATAAGTTATACATGCAATTCAGCGCCATATTAGAGCATGTAAAAGTCATGCATTCAAGTCTTACCAGAATTTAAGCGTGCAAGATTCATGTCTGCTCTTACATGTGATTTCTCTTAGAGAAATGTTTACAAAGTTCAATATTATATTAGAGCATGCAAAAGTCATGGGTTTACGGCTCATCACCACCCAATATTATAAAGAATTACTAGGTCTGAACATCCCACGATAAATTTAAATCGTCAATCAATGGATAAATTTAATCTCAGTCTTAATACAGGATATTTTCCTTATTCCACATTATCCCATCAAATTTGGGATTATATTATCCCACCTCCCAAGTAAGATAAATTAGTCGAGGGATTATATAATCCTGGAATAATTTAGTCCGTGTACCAAGCGGCCTTATAGAAAAGATGGTCACACAATTCAAGAATTCAATAATTGCACAAACGTAATTGGTATGGGCATCTATCTAGACACCAAATGAAGTTGAAAATTAAATGAGGAGTGTATTTAAATTAAAAGAGTGGTTGGTTGTAAGCATTGATTTTCACTGGTTCCTACTTCCTCCTGCGTGCAAATATTAATGTGGAGAGAGAGAGACACAGAAATTAAGAGCAACTGGCAAAGGTAATGTCGCATCTGTATCTTTCATATGGATAATGGATTTTTGGACCATATTATCAGTCGACACTTTAGTCATGACTATTGATGACTAAACTAAAGGGCCCCTCCTTCTCCATTAACTTGCTATCTAAATTCCTCAACTAAGCGACAAAATGAGTTTACATACATTTTTCTAAACACAAAATATATATCATGAGTCAAAAAATTAGCAACTTACAGTGTATGATAATTCCAAAATAATAACAGAAATAGTATAAAATTAACTAGATAAGGAGCAGTCCGGTACACTAAGCTTCACCTATGCGCGGGTCCGGAGAAGGGCCGGACCATAGGAGTCTATTGTATGTAGTTTTACCTACATTTCTGCAAGAGGCTGCTTCAACAGCTTGAATGCGTGACCTACTTGTCACGTGACAACAACTTTACCGATTACTCCACAGTCCGGTACACTAAGCTTCACCTATGCGCGGGTCCGGAGAAGGGCCGGACCATAGGAGTCTATTGTATGTAGCTTTACCTACATTTCTGCAAGAGGCTGTTTCAACAGCTTGAACGCGTGACCTACTTGTCACGTGACAACAACTTTACCAGTTACTCCACATTCCCCTTCTAGGATTTAATCAGATAAGAATAACCAGAAATTGTAGAGGTATATATGTGGATTTTTAGACGTTTCACCTGTGTACTTTTACTCTTTCTTTGCAGTTTGCATATAAAGTTCTGGTTAAAGTTAAACACCTTTTCTGAAGATTTCCTTTTAGTTACAACAAAAGAAGAGAGGTACTATAATAAAGAAAAGATGAATAGAACAGTAACCATAAATTCAACTAATCATAATTAGTAGACCATTTCCCAAAGAAAATTAACCTATATATCTGTCAGACATTAGCCCCCCTACCCACCCTAGAGGGTGGGTACGTGCGAAATAAAAAGAACTTGCACAAAGATAAAATTTGAGCTCATTGTTTTCAGAAATCAGACCCCACATTAGAATATGAACAAATAAAACCATACCTCCTTCACCCAAACTGTACTGTTCCCGTATACTAGCGGAAAAACAAACTCCAGTGCAACCCAAACATGCAGAGACAAGTGCTTATATAGTATGACTTTATGTTATATACATTAAGATTATAGAATGTTAGGTATCATTCGATGAAAGGGCCGCCCGGTGCACTAAGCTCCCGCTATACGGAGGTCCGAAGAAGAGCCGGACCACAAGGGTCTATTCTACGCGGCCCCTGCATTTCTACACGAGGTTGTTTCCACGGCTCGAACTGTGACCTCCTGGTCACATGGCAGCAACTTTACCAGTTACGCCAAGACTCCCCTTCTTAATTATCATTCGATTATCTTAAAAAAATTATATTGTCGATGCGTAAAAGTTAAGATATAGGGAGAGGGAGAGAGAAGGTGGAGTTCTAACCTCCATTAAGCCAAACAACCAAAGGCTTGGACAAAGGTTCATTATCAGCTTCAGTAAGCCAATAAAAGAGAGCTCTACCAACAATTTGATTGACAGTGACATAGCCTGAATACTGTTGAAACGATACCTTAGGTTGACCTGGCAAAGATATTATTCTGTCAACTTCTTCTTCTTCCTTGTAATTGGTAGCGTTCACAGTACATACTGCTGCTACCAAAATCAAAAGGACCACCGCCAATTTTCCTTTGGCCATATTGTAGTGCTTGGCCCTTAAGGAAAACACAGAAAGAAGAAGAAGAAGTAGAAGCAACAGCTGTAGGTGAAATTAAAATAGCTGGTGTTCCTAGTTGTGTGTGAATAGTGATGGGATGATATAGGTCATAAAGGGCGGGGTGTGGTGTTAATAGTCAGCTAGTAGGAATAAATAGGAGAGAGAGATAGGCAGTGAGATAATGGAAAGTCCAGTGCTATTACTACAGCAACTGTGCATGACTTGATGATATACACGCGCACGTCATTTTGTTGTCTGAGTTTAATTTCTATTGACATTAACAATCACTAAGTTGGGCTAGTTATGTAAATTTTAACGAAGAATTAACCCTAATAGCCGCTCATCTAATAACTTAAACTAAAAAATAGCCGGTAGAGGTATTATATGTGTATAATTAACGTATAATCTATGTATATAACTAAAAAAATAAATGCCGAATATATTTGGCTATTTGGGTATAGATCCCAATTTTAATTTGGTTTAGGTCAATGTGTAAGCGTTCATCATAAATTTTGATAAGTTTTATGCTGACTGTCTTCCTCCTCTTTATTTAGCTTTGAACTTACAATATGAGCATACTCTCACATATAGGAAATAATTTCTATATGCCCTGTAATTTTTTTTTGTTTAAGTATCAAGTATCATATATTTTCTCCGATTCACTTTATAATTGATTTTTTTGTTGTTTACACATATATTAAGGAATTCATCTTTTATCATTAACTAACAAGGAAATTGACGTTATTAACCTTATTTTGTTGATTTGAAATATAATAACTACTTCTGGGCTCTTTACTCCAAGGACAACTTTAAAAAAAATAAGTTAATTCTTTCTTGATATCTAAAAAAATCAAATATTGTGGATCACAAGAAAAAAAACTAAAATATTAATTAAAGCGAACCGTAAAGAGTAGAAAATAACTACAATTGTCCAAAATAAGGGAATTTAATTACTTGAAAAAGATAATTCTTGGTCACGTGGGATGCAATTCTTTCCCAATGACTCTTCTGCCCCAAATTCAATGTCGCTGTTTTTTCATTTGAGGACCAGAGTCAAATCGAAGCACCGATTACATGATGACTGAACAATTATTGCGGAAAATAATAACAATTATTTTGTTGTTAGGTAATTTCCAATAACAAGCCGCTTGACTTTGGTTTTAATAGGTTATGATAGAAAAATTCAGAAATTTTGAATAAACCAAATTAGTATTCCTTGTTTAAATGTGCGCACGCCTCTTGTCCACAAAGTTCATTATCTGTTTATGAAGGGCCGCAACCCACCCCCTCCTCTAATTATAGAAAATGAAACATTACATAGTAGGTCCGAACTACATATGTAATTGAGATATTTAAAATTATATTGAAACTTAAACAATAACAATGCCAAGGAGTAAGTATTAAGTTCGAGCTCTGATTATTAGTTGGGCCAAAAATGAGTATTGAATAACAGGTAGGATAAAAACATAAGTACACCCAGATCTCTCTATAACAACATCCTAATATAATAGTCATTCACTATAAAAATCGAGTTTTTCTCGAAACCAAATATTATATTATGTTATATATATGTCCTCTATAACAACACTTCACTATTGCAGCAAAAAAATTCGGAACAAACGAGCCGTTGTAGAAAGGTTTGACTGTAGTAGATTTTTGCATGGATGCTTATAATATGGTTTTATATTTTATTTTTCAATGAGATGGAGAATTTAGAGGCCAGATAGTGCTGAAGTTCCTCCGTTAATTCCTCTTGTATTTACGTGCAAGAGACTTGGACATTTACAAATACGTAGTCAAATTTTCTTCCCAATTCTAGTTATATAATTTTGTCTTTCCCGTCCATTTCGGATAAAAGAAAGGCCCATTCGATTTAATATACCCTTCCTCATACAGTTTATTCCACGTGAACCTTTCGAACTAGCTAGTTAACATCGTTTTCGTGCATATATATGTACTATAATCTATACAAATATAGTCAAACATCTCTATAACAACATCTATATATAACAATACCTTACTATAAAAGCTAAGCTTTTTCCAGAATCAATTTTCATGTTATGTTATAATATATGTTCCCTCTAACATCAACTAGTATTAGTACCCGCGCGATGCGCGAACACAAATATCAAATTAGAATTTGAGTTATTGGAATTACCTTAAAATTTAAAACTTCCAGATAACATGTTTTTTTTATTTATATTTTTATTTTATATCCGTAACAATCTAACTCCTTGATTTAGTACTTGTATTTTATTTTGTGATCAATATTAAATAAAACTAAACATATCACGTTTGTGATATGTCTTTTGAACATATTATTTAACAAAATTCTTACTACCACTTTATGTTTCACCGCAAATTCGAATAAGTCTTATCCTTCTACATTTTCACCCAAAACAACTCTCTCTTTAATCTTTGCTTATAGTTATTGCATTATCTATTACTTAATAATGTTATATTCATGTGATCTTTTATTAGCTTACCAATTGACTTGATATCTTGCTTATTACCCTTTTGATAAACATATATAAATATAAATTTTTTTATTCCTAAAATTTAATTTATTTTTATACTTTTATCCTCTTACTTGGAACTCTATTTTCAATTAAATCTTTCAATAATATTTTTGAGTATTATTTAATTATTTAATATACTTATACTTAATTAATTCAAAGTATAAATATTCTCACACTATCTCTATTTTCCTCTTTATACATCCTCTTCCCTACTATGAATTTTTAATTAGTTTTTTACATTAATATTTTACCAATAAACAAAATATATAATATCACATTTTATTTTAAGTTATAACTTTGAATTAGTTTAAAATATTAATAGATAATTTTTTTATTATTATATTTAAATCTATTGAATTTTCTTATAATTATCTTTTGTATCACATGTAATTAAATTTTCTTTCTCTTTTAATGTTAGGATACAAGTAGACTTTAATTTTCATTCATAAAATTACCCACACGAGATATTTATTTTGTATTTCCTTAGTTTTAATTTGTTATTCAATTTTTAGTTTTTTATCTAGTAAAACTTTAATTTTGTAGCCATATCCATAGTTTGAGCATTTCACCATAATTTTAATCTAAATCTCAAGTTCAAATCGTCTTTCCCTTCTATTTATAATATTTAGTATTTTTAATTTTTTGATTATTGCAATTAAGTTACCTAATATATATAGTATTTTATTTTCTTATGTGGCTTTCATTAACATGCCTCTTTATTTTATATCTTAATCTATTTATATCCTTTAATATTATTATATAAATCGATGTATGATTTTTAATCTTGAAATAAATATTTATTTTAGTTAAAATTAATACCCAAAATTATCAAATTGTTTAAATTTATTAATAATATTTTTAAGCATTATATATTTACATATTTTATTTTAAAACTAATTCTTAGTATAAATAACCTCACATTATCTCTAATTTATTAATATTTTGATTTTTTAAATTTTTTTAATCTATTAAACTTCTGTTATGTGGCCTTATCCACATCATGGACATTTTTTATCATACTTAAAAAAAAACTTTTTTATATTAAATTTAAATAAATTTTATCCTTTTTTTGTTCTTTATGATAGAAATTTTGATTTTTTCTCTGTTTGTTTCTCATTTTGCTATTGTATATTCAATACTTAATATTATTAACGTTGTCATATACTTTTTATTAGTTTACTTGAATTTAATATCCACTTTTATCACATTGATTTTAATATAATACAAATAATAAATAAAAATTATTTCAATAGTAACTTTGTCTCTATTGCTCATATTCTTAAATAGTATGAATTTTCTTACTATCATATTAAAAAAAAGTCCCATCTCAAATTTAAATATATCTTATTCTTCTATTTTCTCCATTGGACCACATTTCCAAAAATCATCTTATACTTTCAAACTTAACTTAGCAATACTCAATTCAAATATTAATTGTGAAAATTCTAATTGTTGCAATAATATTTTCACTATTATTTTAAGAAATATTTATTGTCCGAATTGTCAACATTAATATAACCTCATTATATATATAATTATAATTATTTTATAATTATATATATATAATTATTTTTCCTACCATAATTGAATTATGCACAAAATTTAATTAAAGATACCTATAGTAATGTATATTGTTCGCAAATAAGGTCAGATACAAAGCTTGTACTAAATAAAAAATTATTATTCCAACTTAAAATTAATGTGTAAGATACGAAATAAAAATTTAATTAATTCTTTCTCAAAAAAAGATACCTACGATAACTGAATTATACAAAATATCTTAATTAAAGATACCTACAGTAATGTATATTGCACCCAAATAAGGTCAGATACAAAGTTTGTACTAAATAAAGAATTAATATTTCAACTTAAAATTAATGTGTAAGATACAAAACGAAAATTTAATTGATTCTTTCTCAAAAAAGGATACCTACCATAATTGAATTATGCATTAAATTTTAATTAAAGTTACCTACAATAATGTATATTGTACCAAAATAAGGTTAGTTACAAAGCTTGATCAATTAATTAAAATTCGTCCCTACCATAATTTATTTCGTCCCTACCATAATTGTACAAAAAGATGTTAACTAAATTATACTACTAATAGAGATTTGTATCATAATTAAAAAATAATTCTTATTGAACTACTACTTTCATTAATTATGTTTTCATTTATAATTTAAATTTTTAATATTGTCTTAAAATTGCCAAGTGGTTTTTTTTAGCTTGTCACTTGGGTTAACCTCATACTTCACTATTCTCCTTTTAATATAATATAGATTCGCTATAACATCCAAAAACGTTCGGAACAAACCGAGACTGTTATAGAGATGTTTGACCGTAGAGTTATAATAAATATTTACATACTCTTGACGTAAAAAGCTTCTAGTATATTGGCAAATGTGGATAAAACAATTATTTAAGTTTGTATTTTTTGGTATGTAATTGTGTGCAACTGGTGATCACACAAAGAATGCATGAGTAGTTGGATTAACTGAATTCTGAAAAGGATCAATCTTAGAAAGGATAATGGCCAGGGTGATGATGGCAATTTTGGGTTTGTAGTATGCTGTTTAAAAAAGCTATAACAATAATGGTCTGATTAAAAACGGAACGTCACGAGAATAAAACCCACCAATTCAAATGGGGTTTCTTTTCCCTAAATTTAGCAATTTGTTGATGAAACGATTGACTAACATCACTTGTTCAGTACTCGTGTGACCCATATTCATCGTCATCCACCTCTAATATTGCTTTGTATGCCCCTCGTCTTACAATTTTTCTTACGCTTCATCATTTGGCTTCTAATGTAGTGGAGTTGTTCTTTATAATCGGTCTTCATCATCTTTTATTTTGATCTAGCTAGCCAGAATTGCTTCGTTTGACTATATGAAAATATTAATTACAACAATAACGTTTTGAACTATTTGAGGCCAATCAAGATTGAATATTGCTAGTATCCACGAAATCTATTTTACTAGAGTGTATGATGCCGATGGCTCGAGGTAGAGCATGTTAGTATACAGTATTTGTAAAATAATTCTGGAGAAAATAAAATAACATATAAATAGAAATATAAACAAAATAGAAGTTAATACGAACCCATTGAATCCACAGTGTTTCCTTAAGGAATTTAATCCTCTCCTAGTACCCAAGGTTGTGGATTATTTCCTCCCAGGATAGAATGAATTACACATTGGTGTAGTGGTACTTCAAACCCCAATGTTTCAGCGAACACAAAGTTCGGTAGCAAATCACACTTACTGTTGCTTTCTTTGAAGTTAAAACAATGCAGAAGAAAAGAGGAGAACTCAGAAAATAGTATGGAAAATCTGAGAGAATGGACTGGTATTTATAGTCAATGTTGAGCTCAAAACTGAAGAGGTGCAACTCTTCAGAATGGCTGTTTATGTAAAATGGCCATAACATAATTGCCATAACATAAATGGCTATTTACGCAATAATAAACCGGGAATTGAAGAGGGAGGTTAATTTTCAATTACAAAACTGAAAAACTGAAAACTAATAAAGGAAAAAGAACGTTTAATATTTCCGTTGGATTTAATATTAATATTCCGTTGGATTTCTGTTAATATTTGCTATTAAAAAATAAATTTGGTCCAAAAAATTAATCAATCAATCATTTGACCAAATACGAATTCGAATCTGAAGTCGAAAACGAAGCTGAAGCCGAGCCGAGCTGAGCGAGCGACGATGAGGACGGCGCGAGGCTTGCCTTCTTCTTAACCCTTTAAGAGCTAGAAGAAGTGCGATTGTATATATACCCATCAAAAACTTTTCCTCTTCCAATATGGGATAATGTTCCTATGTCAAGGAGTGAATCTCAAATGAAACTCAAATATTTTATTTTCCCTCCATTTTCCACTCACCCTCTTTAAGCCTAATTTAGCTTAAAACCTTAACAATCCCCCACATGAATGGGGAATGGCTATATCACAGAAATATGCATGAAAAATTGTGTGATTCGCAAGCAAGGATTAATTGCATCTGGATAAGTAGGTTTCCCTTTGAACTTTCCATAGTGAACTTATATCGGATATACTCGGTCAATCAGTAGATTTGATATCTTTGAACCGTCGAACTTTGGTGTATGCCTAGAAAATCATAAGTCACACAACCAACCCTTAATCGTCTTTAGTTCTCATTGTTGTGTTCGTTTTAGCCATGAACACCATCTGGTTTCATAAGTGCTTAGAGAACTGACCTTACAAAATTCTCCTTAAAGCAGCTAACACTTCACACTTACATAGGTGATTCCTAAACATGTCATCCCGTAGATACACTATTTGATATACCTCTTATCAAATTTAGAAATCATTAAAAAGCCTTAATGATTTATCCTTGGTACTGAATATTGTCTCATCACGAGAATGGACCAAAACTTTAGTTGACAATGTTGAACCGTCATTAATGACTTTGTTTGATCTCCTTGAACCTATATATTAGGATCTCTAGTCTTTTAGGTAGAGTTACCACCACAATGACTTGTTCTCGGCCATAGTCTCATTCCCTCGATGATTTCTCAACTACCTCTCTAGTTAGGCCTTTTGTAAGTGGATCTGACACATTATCGCTTGACTTTACATAGTCAATCGTGATAATTCCTCTAGAGAGTAATTACCTAATGGTTTTATGTCTTCGTTGTGTATGACGAGATTTGCCGTTATACATAATGCTACCAGCACTTCCAATTGCCGCTTGACTATCGCAATGTATGCATATTGGTGCCAGCAGTTTGGGCCAAAATGGAATGCCTTCCAAGAAATTCTGGATCCATTCAACTTCTTCACCGGCTTTATCTAATGCTATGAATTCAGCCTCCGTTATAGATCGGGCAATACAAGTTTGTTTGGACGACTTCCAAGATACCGATCCTCCACCAATAGTGAATACATATCCACTTGTGGACTTAGAATCAGTTGAACCGGTAATCTAATTTTCATCACAGTATCAAGCAATTACCGCATGATATTTACTGTAGTGCAAAGCAAAGCCCTGAGTATGTACTAAATATCCCAAAACCGTTTCATTGCCATCTAGTGAGATTGACCTGGATTGCTCGTGTATCAACTCAATTTACTTATAGCACAAGCTATATTTGGTCGTGTACAATTCATGATATACATTAAGTATCCCAACATACGAGCATAATCCAATTGTGTTATGCTTTGGCCTTTGTTCTTTGGTAATACAAGATTCACGTCAATTGGAGTCTTTGCAACTTTAAATCCTAAGTGCTTGAATTTTCAAGTACTATCTTAATACAATAAGATTGTGACAATGCCAGACCTTGAGGAGTCTTATGGATGTTAATCCCCATAATTAAATCAACAACTCCCAATTCCTTCATATCAAACTTGCTAGTTAGAATACGCTTAGGAGCATTTATGTTGGCAATGTCATTACGCATTATCAACATATTATCCACATATAATCAAACAATGATTATGTGATTGGAATATTTTTAATGTACACACATTTATCACATTCATTTATCTTAAAACTATTTAACAATATTGTTTGGTCAAATTTCGCATGCCATTATTTGTTTGCTTGTTTTAGTCCGTAAAGGGACTTAACAAGTCTACATACCTTCTTTTCTTACCTGGAACCACAAACCCTTTAGGTTGTTCCATGTAGATTTCTTCCTCCAAATCTCTATTTAAAAGGGTCGTCTTAACGTTCGTTTGATGAATTTCCAGACCATTCATTGCAGCTAATGCTACTAGCATCCGTATGGATATAATTCTTGTAACTGGAGAGTATGTATCGAAGTAGTCAAGACCTTCTCATTGTCTATATCCTTTGACTAGAAGTCTTGCCTTAAATTTATCAATAGCGCCATCATCTTTCATTTTTCTCTTAAAATCCATTTAGAACTTAAAGGTTTATTTTCAGGAGGAAGATCAACCAATTCCCATGTATGGTTGTTCAATAAGTATTCTATTTCACTATTGACTGCCTCTTTCCAAAACAATGATTCCGAAGAAAACATAGCTTCTTTAAATGTTCGAGGCTCATTTTCCAATAAGAAAGTCACAAAATCTGGTCCAAATGAAGTAGACGTTCTTTGACGTTTACTACGTCTTGGATCTTCCTAATTAAATGTAATTTCTTTTGTTTCTTTCCGAGGTCATTTAGATCCTTCACCAATCGACTCACATTCTTTTTTATACAAATATATATTTTCAAAGAACTTGGCATTATCTGATTCTATAACCGTATTATTATGAATGTCAGGATTTTCTGATTTATGAACCAGAAATCAATATGCTTTACTATTGGTCGCATATCCTATGAAAACACAATCAACGTTTTTCGGTCCTATTTATAGCCTTTTGGGTTTAAGAACTTGCACTTTTGCCAAACACCCCCACACTCTTCCTTCCTTTCCATTTTTCATATGGAATGTATTGTGTTTTACTATGGGGTACTCGATTTACTATCCGGTTAGCCGTGAGAACGACTTCCTCTCACAAGTTCTGTGGCAAACTAGAACTTAACAACAATGTGTTCATCATCTCCTTTAATGAACGATTCTTTCTCTCTGCAATCCCATTGGATTAGGGAGTGTAAGCGGCCGTTGTTTGATGAATAATTCCATATTCTAAACATATTTCTTTAAAAGGGGATTCATATTCACCACCCCTGTCACTTCTTATCATTGAGCATATGTAGCAAAACCTTCCCTAACAGCACAAACATGGCGAGTGGCTCCAGAATTAATCCACCAGGTTGCATTCAGAAAGCATAACACACAAGTCATCAACATCTTCGTGCTTTTTAACCATGTTTGCTTGACCCTTCTTCTTGTTTTTCTTCGGAGCATGACAATCTATATTTTGTGTCCAACTTTCCCACAGTTGTAGCAATTTCTGTTGAACCGCTTCTTGCTTGGGTTGCTTTTCGGTCTTGAAGCCTGCTTCCTCTTTCTCTTATTTTGAGAAGTATCCTCAATAATGTTTGCTCCCATTATTATTTAGTTTCCACGGCCTCTCTTTTCAGCAGCTTTGTTGTCCTCTTCAATTCTCAACCAAATAATGAGATCTTCAAGTGACATCTCCTTGCATTTGTGTTCCAAGTAGTTTTTGAAGTCCTTCCACAAATGAGGCAACTTCTCAATCATCGCTGCTACTTGGAATGCTTCACTGATGACAAGACATTCAATGAAATTTATGTTAGTAAAAATACTAAAATTACTACTTTTAGCATCAGTATTAATTCAACTTATACCTTCAGCAAGAAGATCGTGAATAATCACTTGCAATTCCTGGACTTGGGTAATAACAGACTCGCTATCTACCATTTTGTAGTCTAAAAACTTAGCGGCAACGACTTTCTTTAACCCAACATCTTCAGTTTTGTACTTATTTTCAAGCGCAATTCACAATTCTTTTGACGTCTCCACACCACTGTAAACATTATACAGATCGTCCTCCAGTCCGCTAAGAATATAATTCTTGCACAGAAAATCGGAATGCTTCCACATATTAATTACGAGAAAGCGTTCATTCTCTGGAGTTTCATCGAGTAGAACATGAACATCTTCCTTAATGAACTTCTGTAGACTTAAAGTAGTCAAGTAGAAGAACATCTTTTGCTTCCACCGCTTGAAATCAATCCCGAAAAATTTTCTGGGTTTTTTCGCCGGTACCAACACCGGTGTTCGGCTTGTCGATGCATTGGCAGTCACCATTGGAACAACCTGGTTCCCGTTGTCATTAGTCATTTCTGTAAAATAATGACACAAATAAATGTTAAAATCATGTAGATTTTAATCTCTAACGAAGTAGAAAACCACAAAGGTTTTAATCTCCAGAACAATGAATATAACTCAAATATAAAAAATAAATTAAATTCCTTAAGCTTGTTAGTATACTGTATTTGTAAAGTAATTCTGGAGAAAATAAAATAACATATAAACAACAATATAAAGGAAACAGAAGTTAATCCGAGCCCACTGAATTCACATTATTTTCTTAAGGAACTTAACCCCCTCATAGTACCCAAGGTTGTGGATTATTTCCTCCCAGGATAGAACGAATTACATACTGGTGTAGTAGTACTTCAAACCCTACTGTTTCAGTGAACACAAAGTTTGGTAGCAAATCACACTTACTGTTGCTTTCTTTGAAGTTAAAACAATGCAGAAGAAAGGAGGAGAACTCAGAAAATCGTATGGAAAATTTGAGAGAATGGACTGGTATTTATAGCAAATGTTGAGCTCAAAACTTAAGAGGTGCAACTCTTCAGAATGACTGTTTATGTAAAATGGCCATAACATAAATGGCTATTTACGCTATTAACATTTTTGTTAATATTTGCTATTAATAAATAAATTTGGTTCAAAAAAATTAATCAATCAATCAATCGATCATTTGACCAAAGCTGAGGCCGGGCCGAGCGAGCGATAACGACGACGACGCGAGGCTTGCCTTGTTGTTAACTCTTTAAGAGCTAGAAGAAGTGCAATTATATATATAGCAATCAAAAACCTTTTCCGCTTTCAATATGGGACAATTTCCCTTTGTCAAGGAGGGAATCTCAAATGAAACTCAACAACAGCAACCCAGTATAATCCCACAAGTGGGGTCTAGGGAGGGTAGGATGTATGCAGCCTTATCCCTACCCTGGAAGGAAAGAGAGACTGTTTCCTATAGACCCTTGGCTAAAGAAGGTGAAGGAAGCCTTGATAACAAGTAATAGCAAGACAAGTAATTAGAAAACTAAATCGAAGATAGCAACAGAGAATATGAAAGAGGTACCGATAACAAGTAATAGCAAGATAATATATTTAGAGAAATAAATCCAAGGTAGCACACTAGAATATGAACGAAGTACTGCTAGTGAACTATGGAATTACCGATGGCAAGTAATAACGGAACAATACATGTGAGTATAGAAAACTAAAGGCTACCATACTAGCACTAACACTATCGAACTAGAGAATACAAGGGAAACACACGACTACCTACTAACTTTCTTCCCTAATCTTCAACATCCACACCTTTCTATCTAGGGTTATGTCCTCGGTCAGCTTAAGTTTCTCCATGTCCCGCCTGATCACCTCTCCCCAAGGCTTCTTTGGCCTACTTCTACCCCTCATCTCACCTCCCAAGGCCAACGTCTCACATCTCCTAACTGGGGCATCTGTGCCTCTCCTCTTAACATGCCCGAACCATCTCAACCTTGCCTCATGCATCTTTGCGTCCACAGGGGTCACTCCCACCTTGTCCCGAATAACTTCATTCCTAATTCTATCCAACCTAGTATGTCCACACATCCATCTCAACATCCTTATTTCCGCTACTTTCGTCTGCTGGACGTGGGACTTTTTGACTAGCCAACACTCTGCCCTATAAAACATAATCGGTCTAACTACTACCTTGTAGAACTTACCCTTAAGCCTCAGTGGCACATTCTTATCACACAAGACACCGAAAACGAGCCTCCACTTTATCCACCCTACTTCGATACGGTATATGACATCCTCATCTATCTCCCCATTCTTCTGAATTATAGATCCCAGGTACTTGAAACTCTCTCTTCTGGGAATGGTTTGCGTATTGAGTCTCGCATTCCCGTCTGCCTCCTGGATAGCACCGCTGAACTTGCACTCCAAGTATTCTGTCTTGGTCCTGCTCAACTTGAAACCCTTAGATTTTAGAGTATGTCTCTAGACCTCCAGCTTCTCATTAACGTCACCTCATGTCTCATCAACTAGTTGAAAGTCATCTGCAAATAACAAGCACCAAGGCACCTTCCCTTGAATGTGACGCGTCAAAGAATCCATCACTAGGGAAAACAAAAACGGGCTAAGTGTTGATCCCTGATGCAACCCTATCTCAACCGGAAAGTAGTTAGAGTCTCCTCCTACTGTCCTAACCCGTATCTTAGCCCCATCATACATGTCATGGATCACTCTAATATACGCTACAAGCACTCCTCTAGCCTCCAAACATCTCCATAGAACCTCTCTCGGGACTTTGATAAGCTCTCTCCAAGTCAATGAACACCATATGCAAGTCCTTCTTCACCACCCTATACTGCTCTACCAATCTCCTCACGATGTGAATAACCTGAGTAGTCGACCGTCCTGGCATGAGACCAAACTAGTTCTTGGAAATGGACACACACCTCCTCAACCTCCTTTCAATCACCCTCTTCCATACTTTCATCGTATGGCTTAGCAACTTTATACCCCTATAGTTGTTGCAGTTTTGGCATCCCTTTGTTCTTGTACAACGGGATCATCGTACTCCGCCTCCACTCTTCGGGCATCTTATTCATCCTAAAAAGGACATTAAACAACCTAGCAAGCCATTCCAAGCCCTCCTTACCCACGCTCTTCCAGAATTCCACTGGGATCTCGTCAGGCCCAATCGCTCTACCCTACTCATCCTGCGCATAGCCCCTACAACCTCCCCCACTCGTATGCATCTACAGTACCCAAAATCTCACTGCCGCTCCGAGTACTCCAACTCCCCCATCACAATGCCCCTATCTCCCTCTTCATTCAAGAGTTTATGGAACTAAGACTGCCATCTCTGCCTAATCTGTGCCCCTTCCAATAAAACTTTTTCCTCCTCGTCTTTTATGCATCTCACTTGTTCCAGATCCCGAGCATTCCGCTCCCTTACCTTCGTTAGCATGTACAACTTCTTGTCCCCGCCTTTATCCCCAATCTCTTCATATAAAGGACTAAACGCCGGGTCTTAGCTGCAGTAACTGCCAACTTCGCCTCCTTCCTAGCCTCCCTGTACCCCTCCTTGTTAGCACTCTTCTGTCCCTCGTCTATACTCTCTACTAGCTTCAAATATGCCGCTTTCTTGGCTTTTACTTTTCCTTGCACCTCTTCGTTCCACCATCAGTCCCCTTTATGGCTACCAGGAAAACCCTTTGAGACGCTTAACACCTCTCTCGCCACCTCTCTAATAAAATTTGTTGTCATAGACTACATACAACTCGCATCCCCGCTACTCCTCCAAGCCCCCACACCACAACATTTTAGGCCTATAGCCACACTTATTTAGGCAACACTCAAAAGGTGTTGCCAAAAGTATCTATAGGAACACTTTTTAGGCATGATTTTTGAGTAGAATCTTTGGCCACGGGTTTTAAGGTAACGCTTATAAAGCGTTCCGTTAATTGTAAAGATAACATTTTCTAAGTGTTGTCTAAATAAAAAAAAATTGGCCACGCTTTTTAATTATATTGCAACATTTTTGGACAGTTGCTATATTGTCATACTAAATGCAACCCTTTACAGACGTACCCTAGAAATTCCTTATAAAAAATATTTCCCAAAATATTTCCCACTAAAATTACACTTAATATTCCGCCAATTCTCATAAGTCCAAGATAACCCTATAGGAATAAGGAGCAAAATAGTTTTCACGCCACGGCTGCTCCAATGCCCTCAATCACTGCTTCTATTTCTTCGTTGCTTCATCCTTGGTTGCTGTTCTTCTATTTCTTTTAGAATTGTAAGTTCTCAGGCTTTTAGATCTAGTTATATTCTGGCCATCTCTGTTTTCTTTAATTTTCTAATCCCAAGAAAGAAAGAACTGAACAAGCCTCTACAAAGTTAATTTAGATAAAACTCATCTCATGAAAAAGTCTCTAATAGGTACTCTTTACTTTCCCAATTTATGATCTTGCATTTTGGCGATCTTTATCTTTTTAGGTAGTTAATATTTTTGTTGCAAAAAGTTATATTTCTTGATAGACTATTTAAAGTTTACTTTGTAAATAATAATGGTGGAAAAGAAAGTATAGATTCCTGTAGCATGATGAATAGCAAACGAAGACAATGTAGTTAGGTAAGTATCACAATCATTGAATAGCTAGAAACTAAATTATTCCAGATTTTTGAATCCACTTTTTGCCTCATATTGTGAATTTGGGTATTTTCAATTTCTAAATTTTTATATTATTCACCTTTATTTTTTGCAAATTCAGTGTAGTTATATAGTGATTGTTTATTTGAAGTTATCAGGTTTAACACTTATTTGAAGTTATCAGGTTTTAACACTTTTAATATCCTTTTTTATATGTATATTCACTTCTTAATCTGGTTCGAAAGTATGGTTTGATGGATATATGGTCCTATGTGTACCTAAGAGACGTTGGAGTTACTTTTACAGTGGCAATTATCTAACTTCTATTGCATGATATTGATTTCAAACTTAGAGTTATTACTGCCCAATTGAACGAGATGTTTTAATGTGCTTTTTATTACAGATTTGCAATGAATCAGAAGACGAGCTTGAAACAGAGGATGAGTTTGAATAAGAGGAGGACGAGTTTGATTCTGAGGATACATTATGAGTTTGATTATAATTTAAATAAAATATAGCTCAGCCCTTTCTTGATTAATGATTAAAGGTACATTAAATATTAGTAGATACTTGCTTTAGACTCAAATGAATGATATTTGTTTGTCGATGTTTCCTTGTCTATTTTGTCATGTTCTAATATTAATTTTTTTCCTGATGGTTTCTTTCTTATGCTTATATATTTCCTGCTCATATAATTTTAGAGTCTCACTTTTGGTTTTTAAAGCATTTGGTTACTATTATGTGCCTCAATTTAGTTTTATAGCATGACGAACTATAGTACATCATATATGAAAAAAGGTTTAAGTCCTCTAGTTTGCAATAAATATCCCAAGAAGTAAACGTGAGTAAGTAGAAATTATAGTTCTGAATTTGTCACTAATCTTATTACTGGAGTATTGAAAAATGTGTTAAAGTATATATATTTCTTCCTTTTTTTATCAGGCGGTGCTCATTAAACTAAAGAAAATTGTGGACTAACTAATTTTGAGGAAGCAAATAAATACTGAACAGGTATATCTCTGCAACTCTATTTATCTATTTATGAAGCATAGGCTATTTGTTTTTGTAACTGAACAACTTGTGTGTGACGACCCAAAGGGTCATCATCGTAGTTCTTCCTTGTTCCGTGCTTCCGAGGCCTTGAAAACTTCGCTTTTAGTTGCCTCAATTTGCGTGCGCAATTCGGGCGCGTAGCCGGAAAGCTTTTATGTTGAAATATGCGAATTATGTGAAAAATTTGATGAATTTTGATATTAATATGCATAATATTGACTTCGGTAAATATTTTGGGTAAACGGACCTGGACCTGTGATTCGCCGGTCCCGGAGGGTCCGTAGAAAAATATGGGACTTGGGCGTATGCCCGGAATCAAATTCCAAGGTCCCAAGCTCGAGAAATGAATTTTTGTGTGAAATTGTTCTCTGAAATTAATTAAGGAAAAAGAAGAAGAAAATTGATCAGAAAACTGTGGTATCGGGCTCGTATTTTGGTTCCGACGCCCGGTGCGAGTCTTAAATATGTTTTAAGCACTATCTGTAAAGTTTGGCTAAAAACGGACGTCATATGACGTGTTTCGGACTTAAAATGGGGAATTTGAGTTTTATGAAAGTTGAAAGAAAATCATGTGTTTCGAGGCTTGATCCTATGTATATGATGTCGTTTTGGCGATTTGATCGAACGAGTAAGTCCGTAAGGTATTTTCGAGATCATGAATGTTTGGTTTGGAGCCCCGAGGGCTCGGGTAAGTTTTGAGTGGGGCCCGGGAGGTATTAGACATTAAAAATGCAGGTTCAGATATTGCAGGCCCCAGTGCGGCCGCGGCCATTTCTGAGCGGTCCGCGCTGGCAGCCACGCGACCGCGATGCTTTTCTGTGCGGTCCGCGTGGTGGGGTTCAGAGGGTCGACCAGCGCAGTCGCGCACCAAATCAGTGCGGTCCACGCTGGGTGGGTTCAGAGAAAGCCCACTTCTTCCCTCCCTCGGCGCGGCCGCGGTACATTTCTGCGCGGTCCGCGCCAACCCCCAGCAAAGTATATAAACTCGGAATTTTCAGTCATTTTTCCACTTTTCAAAAACCCAAAACCTAAGAGGCGATTTTCCAAACAACTTTTCTTCTCCAAAACGATTGGTAAGTGATTTCTAACTTAATTTTCTTTATTCTTTGACATCTTTTAACATGATTTTAAATGCAAATCAAAGATTCTCATGGGGGAAATTGAGTGTTTTGGGTAGAACTTAGGTTTTCTACAAATTGAGAAGTTGAACTTCAATTTGAGGTCCGATTTCAAAACAAATCATATATTTGGATTCGTGGGAGAATGAGTAACCGGGTTTTGGTCCGAACCTCGAGTTTTGACCAAGTGAGTCCGGGGGTGTTTTTGACCATTTTGGGAAAAACCTTGTAAAATTTATTTTCATGCATGGGGAGTGATTCATTTAGTAATTATTAATGTGATTAAGTAACTTATGACTAGATTCGAGCGGATTGGTGGTGGAATCAAGAGGTAAAGCTATACTAGAAGCGTGAGTTGAGTTTGGAGCATTCAATGTAAGTGTTTGTTCTAACTTTGACTTGAAAGAATAAGATTAGGATGTTATTTGCTACTTGCTAATGTGAAGTACGATGTATAGGTATGGTGACAGTTATCTATGCACTAGAGTCTAGCATGACCGCGAGTCTTAATTGCTTTTAATTCAAATGACGTGATACAACTGTCTTGGTTAGCTGATGAGTTTCATATAATGCGAACGGTTGAGGTAGAATTGTGATTGGTGTATTTTTGGAGCGTTAGCTTGAACAGGAATGTGTTAGTTGAGGAAAAAATGATTTAAAAAGAGAATGTGTTGTGATTACTCCCTTGCCGGGATGTGTATACTGATATATACTCTCCCTTGTCGGGATATTTTGGGTTGTTGGCTGTACCCTTGCCGGGTTAAAAGTATTGAGTTGTTATTCTTCCCTGAAGGGGGTCTACTATATGAAGTCAGATATTATGAACTATATTATGGGATCGTGTGGCACGCCGTCCACGTGTACATCATTAAAAAGGGATCGTGTGGCACGCCGTCCACGTATGATTTTACGAAATGGGATCGAGTGGTACACCTACAACAAATTAGAGTGATTATTGGTTATTGGCCTCCGTTGCCGGTGACATATTGTGCACTGTGATAAAGATGAAATGGGAACGAGTGGTACGCCTACCACGTGGTATATGAAAATTGGGATCGTGTGGCGCGCCGTCCACTTATATATATGATATGAATTGGGATCGTGTGGCACGCCGTCCACTTATATATGATATTGTGGGATCGTGTGGCACGCCGTCCACTATATATATATACACATATATCATGGGAACCAGAGTTTCTTATGCTTATTTCCGACATTTCATTTTTATCTGTTACTCCCCGATAGCATGTCCCCTCCTAGCTTTACTTTGTATTATCTTGTTATTGTTTTCTTGCACTTGTATATATATCTGTACATGTTAATTATGGTAGGTCCTGTCTAGCCTCGTCACTACTTCGCCGGGGTTAGGCCAGACACTTACTAACACATGGGGTCGATTGTGCTGATGCTACACTCTGTACATTTTTGTGCACAGATCAGGGAGCAGCTTACGGACCGCAGCAGTAGGACTTCTGGGAGCTATCTTCAGTCCAGGGACTCTCGAGGTAGCCTAGCTGGCGTTCGCAGGCCGAAGTCCCTTTCCATGTTTTTCGTTTGTTCATCTTGTATCAGACAAACATGATGTATTTCCTTTCAAACATTGTTTGTAGTATTCTGTAGTAGTCCGTGAGCTAGTGACACCAGACCTTGGGTAGTGATGTGTATTACACTTCCGCACTTTTGGTTTTCAATTGCTTTAGATTTAAAGTCTTTCGCTTAAATTTTGTCTCGTTTATTCTGCTGATGGAAGAAAGCAGGAAAAATGTTTTATATATTTGGCTTGCCTAGCTCCGATAGTAGGCGCCATCACGACACCCGATGGTGGGAAATCTGGGTCGTGACAAGTTGGTATCAGAGCACTAGGTTACTTAGGTCTCACAACTCACAGACAAGCTCGGTAGAGTTTGAGGGATCGGTACGGAGACGTCTGTATTTATCTCGCAGAGGCTACTGAGTTAGGAAAACTTCACCTTGTTCATTCTTGTCGTGCGATTTTGTTTCTCAAGTACTGATTGTCTTTCCACTTTGTTCTTTCGTAGATGGCGAGGACATGTGCTTCCTCTTCTACCGTGCAGCAGCCCGAGCCCCCAGCAGCAGCTCCTATCAGAGGCAGGGGGTGAAGCCGAGGCCGTGCCAGAGGCCGAGGTCGGGGCAGAGCTCAGCCCCGAGCAGCAGTCCCAGAGGTGGAGCCTCATATTGACTATGACAAGGAGGTTCCAGCTCCAGTAGCTCTAGTGGGCCCAGCTCAGGTCCCAGAGGGTTTCATAGCCACTCCAGTGCTTCAGGACGCTTTGGTCCGATTGGTAGGCTTTATGGAGGGCATTTCTAGGGCGGGTTTGCTTCCCGTAGCACCAGCCACGTCTCAGGCCGGGGGAGGAGTTCAGACTCCCGCTACTCATACTCCAGAGCCGGTAGCTCCTCCGACCCAGGCTCCAGCAGTTCAGCCAACTATGGCAGTTCAGCGAGTTGCAGCAGTCCAGTCAGGTATTGCGGCTCAGTCCAGTGATGGTGCGGCTATGTTCGCGGATGCTCTGTGGAAGCTAGATCGGTTCACCAAGCTCTTCACTACCACATATAGTGGCACACCTTCAGAGGATGCCTAGAATTTCATATGCAGCTGTCATGAGGTTCTTCGGACTATGGGTATTTTAGAGACCAATGGGGTCGACTTCGCCACTTTTCGCCTAGCAGGATCCGCCAAGACTTGGTGGAGAGATTTCTGTTTAGCCAGGCCAGCAGGGTCGCCATCATTGACCTGGGATCAGTTTTCAGAGTTATTTCTGGGGAAGTTTCTCCCAGTTACTCAGCGGGATGCCCTTCGCAGGCAGTTTGAGCGTCTCCAGCAGGGTTCGATGTCAGTTACCCAATATGAGACACAGTTTATTGATCTTGCACGCCATACCATTGTGATACTCCCCACTGAGAGAGAGAGGGTGCGGAGTTTTGTTGATGGGTTGGTCCAGCCGATCCGTGTTCAGATGGCCATGAGTGCCGGGAGTGAGATTACATTTCAGGAGACAGCAGATGGTGCCCGCTGGATAGAGCTGACACTTTCTCAGGGAGGTGGTCATGGGTCTGATAAGAGGCCCTGTCATTCTGGTAAATTCAGTGGTACCTCGTCTGGAGGTAGGGATTCTTATGGTAGAGGCCATCCTTCGAGGCCCTTTCAGTCAGCTCTCCAAGCTTCTCATGGTACACCAGGTGGTCGTGGTTCTCAGCCGCAGTATTCTGACCAGCAGCTCTTCAGTTCACCATCAGCACCTATCAGTGCACCATCACTTCGTTATTCTCAGCAGTCGAGGGCTTGTTATACTTGCGTCGATGTGAGTCACATTGCCAGATATTGCCCTCGAGCTTCCAGCAGCTCGCAACAGCAGGGTCCTCGCCCGATGATCCAGGCACCAGTTGCCCCACAGCCTGCCCAGCCAGCTAGAGGCGGGGGTAGAGGACATAGAGGTGGAACTAGAGGTCTTAGAGGTGGAGCTCAGACCGCTAGAGGTAGGGGTCAGCCAACAGCAGATCGTCCCAGGGATATGATTCAGGGAGGTGGGGGCCCAGCCCCATTGTTATGCCTTGCCAGCCAGGCCAGAGGCTGAGTCATCAGATGCTGTGATTATAGGTACTATTCTGGTCTGTGATAGGGATACTTCTGTGCTGTTTGATCCCGGATCTACGTGTTCATATGTGTCATCCTATTTTGCACCCTATTTGGTTATGCCTAGTGAGGCCTTGAGTATTCCTGTATATGTGTCTACGCCAGTGGGGGATTCTATAGTGGTGGACCGGGTTCATCGTTCCTGTGTTGTGGTATTCAGGGGTCTTGAGACCCGTGTTGACTTGTTGCTCTTGGATATGGTAGATTTCGACGTCATATTAGGGATGGATTGGTTGTCCCCGTATCATGCGATCTTGGATTGCCATTCCAAGACCGTGACCTTGACGTTGCCAGATTTACCCCGACTAGAGCGGAGAGGGACCCCAGGTCATACCACTCGCAGCGTTATTTCTTCTGTGAAGGCTCGACGCATAGTCGAGAAGGGGTGTCTAGCTTATCTGGCTTATGTTCGTGACTCTAGCGCTGAGGTCCCGTCTATTGATTCTGTTCCTATTGTTCGGGAGTTTCCCGAGGTTTTCCCTTTAGACCTGCCGGGCATGCCGCCCGACAGGGATATCGATTTTTGTATTAATCTGGCGCCGGGCACTCAGCCCATTTGTATTCCGTCGTATCGTATGGCGCGGCCCGAGTTGAAAGAGTTAAAGGACAAGCTTCAGGATTTGCTTGAAAGGGGTTTCATTAGATCCAGTGTTTCGCCGTGGGGCGCACCAGTGATATTTTTGAAGAAAAAAGATGGCTCGACGAGGATGTGCATTGATTACCGGCAATTGAACAAGGTGACGATTAAGAACAAGTATCCACTACCGAGGATTGACGATTTATTCGACCAGCTTCAGGGTGCGAGGGTGTTTTCAAAGATAGATTTGAGATCTGGCTACCACCAGCTGAGAATTAGGGCGTCTGATGTCCCTAAGACAGCATTTCACACTCGGTATGGGCACTATGAGTTTTTTGTCATGTCATTTGGATTGACTAATGCCCCAGCAGCGTTCATGGAGTTGATGAACCGAGTGTTCAGACCTTATTTGAACTTGTTCGTGATAGTTTTCATTGACGATATTCTTATATACTCCCGCAGTCAGGAGGAGCATGAGCAGCACCTCAGAGCGGTTCTTCAGACCTTGAAGGATAGTCAGTTGTATGCTAAGTTCTCGAAGTGCGAGTTTTGGTTGAGTTCGGTCGCATTCCTGGGTCATGTCGTATCAACAGCAGGTATTCAGGTAAACCCGAAGAAGATAGAGGCAGTCCAGAACTGGCCTCGACTAGCTTCAGCTACAGAGATTCAGAGTTTCCTGGGGTTAGCAGGTTACTACCGTCGGTTCGTGGAGGGGTTTTCATCCATTGCAGCCCTTATGACCAAATTGACCTAGAAAGGTGCCCAGTTCAGATGGTCAGATGAGTGTGAGGCGAGCTTTCAGAGGCTCAAGGCAGCTCTGACCACGACACCAGTGTTGGTTTTGCCCACAGGTTCAGGGCCTTATACAGTCTATTGTGATACATCTCGTATTGGACTTGGTGCAGTGTTGATGCAGGATGGCAAAGTCATTGCCTATGCTTCGAGGCAGTTAAAGATCCACGAGAAGAATTATCCGGTGCATGATCTTGAGTTGGCATCCATCATTCATGCCTTGAAAATCTGGAGGCATTACTTATATGGTGTGACGTGTGAGGTGTTCACGGATCATAAGAGTCTTCAGTATTTGTTCAAGCAAAAGGAGTTGAATTTGAGGCAGAGGAGGTGGTTGGAATTGTTGAAAGATTATGACATCACTATCTTATATCACCCGGGAAAGGCCAATGTGGTGGCCGATGCCTTGAGTAGGAAGTCAGCCAGTATGAGCAGTCTTGCTTATATTCCGGTCGGTGAGAGACCGCTTGCTTTGGACGTTCAGGATTTGGCCAATCAGTTTGTGAAGTTGGACATTTCTGAGCCTAGTCGAGTATTAGCTTGCACGGTCGCTCGTTCTTCGTTATTGGAGCGTATCCGTGATCGGCAGTTCGATGATCCCCATTTGTGTGTCTTGAGAGACACGGTACAACGTGGAGGTGCCAAGAAAGTGACCTTGGGAGATGATGGTGTATTGAGATTGCAGGGTCGAGTTTGTGTGCCTAACGTGGATGGGCTTTGGGAATTGATTTTAGAGGAGGCCCATAGCTCCCGGTACTCTATTCATCCGGGCGCCGCGAAGATGTATCAGGATTTGCGGCAGCATTATTGGTGGCGTAGAATGAAGAAAGATATTGTGGCATATGTGGCACGATGTTTGAATTGTCAGCAGGTTAAGTATGAGCATGAGAGGTCTGGTGGGTTGTTTCAGAGGATTGAGCTTCCCGAGTGGAAGTAGGAGCGAATCACTATGGACTTCGTTACTGGACTTCCGTTGACTCGGAAGAAGTTTGACGCGGTTTGGGTTATTGGTGATAGGCTGACCAAGTCAGCGCATTTTATTCCCGTTGCAGCCACCTATTCATCCGAGAGATTAGCTGAGATTTACATCAGTGAGATCGTCCGCCTTCATGGGGTGCCCATATCTATCATTTCGGACTGGGGTCCGCAGTTTACCTCGCATTTCTGGAGAGCAGTTCAACGAGATTTAGGCACCCAGGTGCAGTTGAGCACAACATTTCATCCCCAGATGGACGGTCAGTCCGAGAGGACTATTCAGATTCTTGAAGATATGCTCCGAGCATGTGTTATTGATTTTGGAGGCTTGTGGGACCAGTTTTTGCCTTTAGCAGAGTTCGCCTACAACAACAACTACCAGTCCAGCATCCAGATGGCTCCGTATGAGGCGTTGTATGGTAGGCGATGTCGGTCTCCAGTTGAATAGTTTGAGCCGGGAGAGGCTCGATTATTGGGTACTGATTTGGTTCAGGAGGCCTTGGATAAAGTCCGGATTATTCAGGATAGACTACGTACAACTCAGTCCAGACAGAAGAATTATGCAGACCGCAAGGTCAGAGATGTTGCTTTCATGGTTGGTGAGCGGGTACTGCTCCATGTATCGCCTATGAAAGGCGTGATGAGATTTGGGAAGAAGGGCAAGCTCAGCCCTAGGTTTATCGGTCCATTTGAGATTCTTGATCGTGTGGGAGAGGTGGATTATAGACTTGCCTTGCCACCTAGCTTGTCAGCTGTGCATCCCGTATTTCATGTATCTATGCTCCGGAAGTATCACGGCGATCCATCGCACGTGTTGGATTTTAGCACTGTCCAATTGGACAAGGATCTGTCATATGAGGAGGAGCCGGTGGCTATTCTAGACCGGCAGGTTCGACAGTTGAGGTCGAAGAGTTTTCCTTCGGTGCGTGTTCAGTGGAGAGGTCATCCTCCTAAGGCATCGACCTGGGAGTCCGAGTTTGATATGCGGGGCCGTTATCCTCATTTATTTCCCGACTCAAGTACTTCTTTCTTTTGTATGTTCGAGGACGAACGGTTGTTTTAGAGGTGGAGAATGTGACGACCCAAAGGGTCATCACCGTAGTTCTTCCTTGTTCCGCACTTTCGAGGCCTTGAAAACCTCGCTTTTAGTTGCCTTGATTTGCGTGCGCAGTCCGGGCGCGTAGCCGGAAAGCTTTTATGTTGAAATATGCGAATTATGTGAAATATTTGATGAATTTTTATATTAATATGCATAATATTGACTTCGATCAATATTTTGGGTAAACGGACCCGGACCTGTGATTCGACGGTCCTGGAGGGTCCGTAAAAAAATATGGGACTTGGGCGTGTGCCCAGAATCAAATTCCGAGGTCCCAAGCCCGAGAAATGAATTTTTGTGCGAAATTGTTCTCTGAAATTAATTAAGGAAAATGAAGAAGAAAATTGATCAGAAAACTGTGGTATCGGGCTCGTATTTTGGTTCCGACGCCCGGTGCAAGTCTTAAATATGTTTTAAGCACTATCTGTAAAGTTTGGCTAAAAACGACCGTCATATGACGTGTTTCGGACTTAAAATGGGGAATTTGAGTTTTATGAAAGTTGAAAGAAAATCATGTGTTTCGAGGCTTGATCATATGTATATGATGTCGTTTTGGTGATTTGATCGCACGAGTAAGTCCGTAAGGTGTTTTCGAGATTATGAATGTTTGGTTTGGAGCCCCGAGGGCTCGGGTGATTTTTGAGTGGGGCCCGGGAGGTCTTAGACATTAAAAATGCAGGTTCAGATATTGCAGGCCTTAGTGCGGCCGCGGCCATTTTCGCGCGGTCCACGCTGGCAGCCACGCGGCCGCGATGCTTTTTCTGTGCGGTCCACATGGTGGGGTTCAGAGGGTCGACCAGCGCGGCCGCGCACCAAATCAGTGCGGTCCGCACTGGGTGGGTTCAGAGAAAGCCCATTTCTTCCCTCCCTCGGCGCGGCCGTGGTATATTTCTGCGCGGTCCGCGCTTGCCCCCAGCAAAGTATATAAACTCGGGATTTTCAGTCATTTTTCCACTTTTCAAAAACCCAAAACCTAAGAGGCGATTTTTGAAAAAAAATTTCTTCTCCAAAACGATTGGTAAGTGATTTCTAACTTAATTTCTTTATTCTTTGACATCTTTTAACATGATTTCAAATGCAAATCAAAGATTTTTATGGGGGAAATTGAGTGTTTTGGGTAAAACCTAGGTTTTCTACAAATTGAGAAGTTGGACCTCAATTTGAGGTCCGATTTCAAAACAAATCATATATTGGATTCGTGGGAGAATGGGTAACCAGGTTTTGGTCCGAACCTCGAGTTTCGACCACGTGGGTTCGGCGGTGTTTCTGACCATTTTGAAAAAAAAACCTTGTAAAATTTATTTTCATGCATGGGGAGTGATTCATTTAGTAATTATTAATGTGATTAAGTAACTTATGACTAGATTCGAGCGGATTGGTGGTGGAATCAAGAGGTAAAGCTATACTAGAAGCGTGAGTTGAGTTTGGAGCATTCGAGGTAAGTGTTTGTTCTAACTTTGGCTTGAGGGAATAGGATTAGGATGATATTTGCTACTTGCTAATGTGGAGTACGGTGTATAGGCATGGTGACGGTTATCTATGCACCGGAGTCTAGCATGACCGTGAGTCTTGATTGCTTTTAATTCGAATAATGTGACACAAGCTCCTTGTTTATTTGATGAGTTTCATATAATGTGAACGGTTGAGGTAAAATTGTGATTGGTGTACTTTTGGAGCGTTAGCTCGAACATGAATGTGTTAGTTGAGGAAGAATGGATTTAAAAAGGAGAATGTGTTGTGAATACTCCCTTGCCGGGATGTGTAGACTGATATATATATTCTCCCTTGTCGGGATATTTTGGGCTGTTAGCTGTACCCTTGCCGGGTTAAAGGTATTGAGTTGTTATTCTCCCCTGAAGGGGTCTACTATATGAAGTCAGATATTATGAACTATATTATGGGATCGTGTGGCACGCCGTCCACTTATATATGATATTATGGGATCGTGTGGCACGCCGTCCACTTATATATGATATGGGATCGAGTGGTACGCCTACCACAAATTAGAGTGATTATTGGTTATTGGCCTCCGTTGCCGGTGACATATTGTGCACTGTGATAAAGATGAAATGGGAACGAGTGGTACGCCTACCACGTGGTATATGAAAATTGGGATCGTGTGGCGCGCCGTCCACTTATATATATGATATGAATTGGGATCGTGTGGCACGCCGTCCACTTATATATGATATTATGGGACCGTGTGGCACGCCGTTCACTATATATATATATACACATATATCATGGGAATCGGAGTTTCTTCTGCTTATTTCCGATATTTCATTTTTATCTGTTACTCCCCGATAGCATGTCCCCTCCTAGCTTTACTTTGTAATATCTTGTTATTGTTTTCTTGCACTTGTATATATATATATATATATATATGTACAAGTTAATTGTGGTAGGTCCTGTCTAGCCTCGGTCACTACTTCGCCGGGGTTAGGCCAGGCACTTACCAGCACATGAGGTCGATTGTGCTGATGCTACACTCTGTGCATTTTTGTGCACAGATCAGGGAGCAACTTACGGACCGCAGCAGTAGGACTTCTGGGAGCTATCTTCAGTCCAGGGACTCTCGAGGTAGCCTAGCTGGCGTTCGCAGGCCGAAGTCCCTTTCCATGTTTTTCGTTTGTTCATCTTGTATAAGAAAACATGATGTATTTCCTTTCAGACATTGTTTGTAGTATTCTGTAGTAGTCCGTGAGCTAGTGACACCAGACCTTGGGTAGTGATGTGTATTGCACTTCCGCATTTTTGTTTTTCAGTTGCTTTAGATTTAAAGTCTTTCGCTTAAATTTTGTCTCGTTTATTCTACTGATGGAAGAAAGTAGGAAAAGTGTTTTATATATTTGGCTTGCCTAGCTCCGATAGTAGGCGCCATCACGACACCCGATGGTGGGAAATCCGGGTCGTGACGTTGTGTTCCTCTGACTTAGTAATTTCCATATTTCAATTGGCTAAGTGGAAAGAAAACATAACCTTTCCCTGTTGATTCTAGTTACTCGTTCAGGTATAGTACTATTTGGGATTCAATGTTTCTAGAGCTGCATTAATGTAACGACCCGACCGGTCGTTTTGAGCTTTTGTACTTTGATCGCTAGTTCTCGGGCATGAATTTCCCCGTGTAACGTATTATGACTGATGTAGATCGTTGGTTTTGGTTTTCAGGAAAAAAATCGAAATGAATTTGAAGAAATAGTCTCAGTTGAGAGCTTTGAATTTGAAAGGTTAACTAAGAGTTGACTTATTTGTATATGAGCCCGGATCGGAAATTTTATGATTTGGATAGTTTCGTTGGGTGATTTATGACTTAGAAGCGCGATCGGAATGCATTTTGGAAGCCCGTGGAAGGATTTGGCTTGAATTGGCAAAGTTAGTATTTTGGCGAATTTCGGTTGATAGGTGAGATTTTGATCTGAGGGTCAGAATGGAATTCCAATAGTTGCTGTAGCTTCGTTATGTCATTTGTGATGTGTGTGCAAAATTTCAGGTTATTCGGACATCGTTTGGTCGGGTTTTTGATCGAAAGTGTATTTCGAAAGTTTTTGGAAACTTAGGCTTGAATTCGATGTGTTTTGGGTAATTTGATGTTGTTTGAGGTGTTTTGATGATTGGAACAGGTTTGAATGATGTTATGAATTATGTTGGCATGTTTGGTCGGGGTCTCATGAGGCTAGGATAAGTTTTGGAAGAAGTTTTGGAAGAAGTTTTGCCGTTTTGAGCATAAGCATGTAATGATCCAAAGGTCCATTTTTAGTTCTAGAGATCGAAATTTGATTTTGAAACTTCCGGAATTTTGATAATGAATTATAGGACTGATCTAGAAAGTTTGGTCTAATTTCATCAAGTCGCGATTGAGTTTTTGACACGAAACATGAGTTAATTGTTTAACGAGCGAAATGGGTATTGAACTGAGCAAATGAGGTCCGAATTGAGTTTCGACTTAAGGGCTATGTTCGTATTATTATTTGTGACTCATAGGAATAAGAATAATCAAATTTCTAGTTCGTATGATGGAGTTAGAGCCTTTTTAGTGAAAAGAAAAGTTGCTGCAATTTTCTGGGCAGTTTTTACATTTTCGCACGTGTGAACAGTAACTACACCTACGTGAACAATATCTATCTACAGTACCATGTACAGTAAACATGAACAGTATCCGTGTACAGTATATATGAACAGTACCCGTATACAGTACCCATGAACGGTACCATGAACAGTCCCCCATGAACAGTAAAATGCATGAACAGTAACCGCGAAAATTTATGGACAGTGTATGATTCGGGCAGTCCGAGAGTTTTCTCATTTTTGGAGCTTTGGAGCTCGGATTGAAGCGATTTTCGAAGCGATCACCATATGGATTGGGGTAAGTGTTATATATCCAAAAATGATTATATTTAATGATTCCATGGTTATTTTCATCAAGAATTAGTGAATCAAATGGAAGAAATTGGAGAAAATTTGTAAACTTTTCAAAAATGAAAATTCTAGATTTGGATGCCGAATTGTTATCGGAATTCAATAATTTTGGTATGGTTGGACTCGTGGTTGAATGGGTTATCGGATTTTGTGAGTTTCATCGAATTCCGAAGCATGGGCCCAGGGGCCGGGTTTGAGCAATTTCAGGATTTTGATGTTAAATTGGATATTTTCGAGTGGGCTTCGCTCCCTTAGCATATTTTAATGATTATGTACTGATTGTGGCTAGATTTGGAGCATCCGAAGGTCAATTCGTGCGGGCGAGGCATCGCGGGCTAGATTTTGGACCGGATCGAGGTAAGTAATGATTGTAAATACTGTCCTGAGGGTTTGAAACCCCAGATTATACGTCGTTGTGTTACTTTGAGGTGACTTGCATGCTAGATGACGAGCGTGGGGTAGAGCACCGCTGGAGATTGTTACCTAGTCCATCCCGAACGAATATTTTAATGCGTATTTGATAGTTAATTGTTTGACATTATTATATTTTTGGGATGTATGCCATGTTTGGGGCCTTGTGCCGACTTGTTGAGACCCTTAGGGGCATTTTTACTATCTTTCCTCACTCTATTTGTTTGAAAGCATATTCTCAGTCATGTTTTACCTGTTTACTGCTCAAATCTGGCTTTATCACTATATTCTTAAAATGTGGAAATTGTTTTGGGCTGAGTTCCCTGTTTTACTGAGATAGACCGAGGGTCTGATTGTGAGATTGATGACTGAGATAGACTGAGAGTCTGATGGTGAGGTTAATGACTGAGAGAGGCCGAGGGCCTAGTTGTGAGGACTATATATCTATGGATCGGGCTGCACGCCACATCAATGTATATATATATATATGTATATGGATCGGGCTGCACGCCGCAGCAATACTTATATGGATCGGGCTGCGCTTCGCAGCAATATAGCGCTTGGGCTGTAGGAGCCCCTTCAGAGTCTACACACCCCCAGTGAGCGCAGTCGACTATTTATATGGATCAGGATGTGCGCCACAGCGATGCATGGATCGGGCTGCACGCCGCAGCAGTTACTTTGATTTCAGTTATTGTGAGAGATATACGGATCGGGCTGCACGCCGCAACGGTTACAATATGGTACCAATTGAGCGTGAATGCTGAGTGCGAGTACTGATTGGTAAGAGTTGAGTCACAAGTGACAGAGAGGCTAGCCCGAGCGGCGATAGATATATACATGCATATGAGTGATGTTTTTGCCTGAGAGGCCTGTTTATGGACTTATTGATTTCGCTCCTCTTTAAAGTGAATTTCTATCGAATATGTTGATTTATCGACTGTTTTCACTCATCTTTATATTGAGTCTCTGTCGGAAAGT